>NC_057862.1:35099166-35434583 GCF_019393635.1 Dromiciops gliroides | reverse complement strand
GCGGATCAGGCGTCTCTCCAGCTTTGGCTCATGATCTCTGTGCAGCACACACGTGCACGGTCATGGCTCCCTCTGAGTGTGGCTTTCATTCTGAGGCTTTAAAGAAGGGCTGAGCTGTACCTGCCACACTTTACTGACTGTCAGACACCGAAGCAGCCTTTGGTGGGTAGAGGTTCAGCATTGCAAAGATCCCCACAATGGACCTGGAACCGCAGAGAACTAACAAATGGTTGTCATCAAACAGAGGAATCCTCAGGAAGACAGCAAAGACACCAGGGAGACCTGGCACCAGGAGGGGCTGTGACGATTCCCTTCACGGGAAGGCAGAAGCTTCCTGAAGTTTGAGAAACATTGAGAAGACCAATACAATGACAGCTGCTGACCATGTGTGAAGAAAAGCCGTTTGCAATGGGCACAAGAAGAGAAATCCTGGAATACTGAAGATTTAGAAAAATGACAATTTTTATGGAGGAAATTCCCTTTTTCATTCCCTGTTATACAAAACCACTGTCACAAGTCCAGGTGCACCTGTGAGTTCTGGGCATCTTCATCAGACTGTAAAACACTCACCCTAAATGTCTGGTGGATCTGTTACTTCCAGAAGACTATTCTCTAGGAATGATGGTAGTATATCTTAGTACACTAAGAAGAATTTTCCTAGAATTCCATAAATTCCCACATGGAGTTGGAGAATTGTGACTTCACCTTGCTCCACACCACATGATTCAAAAAGTTAGGGAAATTCAACCAAGAGATAAAGATAAATGCTTCCACATTAGTCATGTTGTAAAAGAAGCATCAGAACAAAAAGAGAAAAAACCCACAAGAAAGAAAAAGACAAAAAAGTGAAATAGTATGCTTTGATTGGCATTCAGGACTCCACAGTTCTTCTTCTTCTTTTTTTTTTTTTTTAAGTGAGGCAGTTGGGGTTAAGTGACTTGCCCAGGGTCACAAAGCTAGTAAGTGTTAAGTGTCTGAGGCGGATTTGAAACTCAGGACTCCGGGACTCTGGGGCCGGTGCTCTATCCACTGTGCCATCTAGCTGCCCCCACAGTTCTTTCTCTGGATGAGGATGCACTTTACATCCTGAGTCTTTGGAATTGTCTTAGATCATTGTTTTGTTGAGAAGAGCTTATTCTATTACAGCTGACCACCACACAATGTGAGGTTACTGTGTACAATGTTCTCCTGGTTCTGATCACTTCACTCAGCATCAGTTCATGTGAATCTTTTCAGGTTCTTCTGAAATCGGCCTGTTCATCATTTCTTATAGCATAATAGTATTCCATAATATTCATGTACCACAATTTGTCAAGCCATTCCTATTTGATGGGCATCCTCTCAATTTCCTATTCTTTGCCACCACAAAAGAGCAGCTATAAATATTTTTGTACAAGTGGATCCTTTTCTTTTTTTTATGGTCTCTTTGGGATATAGACCTATTAGTGGTACTGCTGGGTCAAAGGGCATGCATAGTTTTTATAGCCCTTTGGGCATAGTTCCAAACTGCTCTCCACAATGGTTGTGATCAATTCACAAACACCAAAAACAATGCATTAGTGTTCCAATTTTCCCCAGTCTTCTCCAACAATGATCAATTTCCTTTTCTGGGCATATTAGCTAATCTGACAGGGTATGAGGTGGGTACCTCAGAGTTATTTTACTTTGCATTTCTCTAATCAAGAGTGATTGAGAACATCTTTGCTAAAAGGTTACGGATAACTTTAATTTCTTCATCTGAGAACCTGCCTGTTCATATCCATTGACCATTTCTCAATTGGGAATGCCTTGTATTTCTATAAATTTGGTTCAGTTCTCTGTTATTTGAGAATGAGGCCTTTATCAGAAACACTGACTATAAAAATTGTGTCCCCAGCTTTTTGCTTTCCTTCTGATCTGGCTTGTATTGGTTTTGTTTGTGCAAAACCTTTTAAATTTAATGTAATAAAAATATCTCTTGTTAGGTCATAAATTCTTCCCTTCTTCATAGGTGTGATAGGTAAATTATTCCTTCCTCTCTTAATTTGCGTAAAAAAAAAACCCTTTATGTCTTAATCACGTACCTATTATTTTTGGCATATGGTATAAGACATTGGTCTATTCCTAGTTTTTGCCATACTATTTTTCAGTTTTACCATTAGTTTTTGAAAAATAGTGAGTTCTTATCCCAGAAGCTGGAGTCTTTGGGTTTATTGAACAGTAGAGTACTGTAGCACCTGACTTAAAACTTCACTGATAACCTATGGGCCATCTCAAGACTAGATTTGGAAAAATGGACCATATGTATGGCTTAAAGGTCCAGTTTGAGTGTGTGTTGCTTCATGGTGAAGAATTAAAGGAGATGTGTCAAATCTTATTGAAATCAAAAAGTCATCTTGTGAATACCAAATTGTGTAAAACAGAGAGAGGACCTATTGAATACTAAAAAGTTTTTTTAAGATAGAAAAAGTTGTAAAGTTATAGTCATTCAATAAACAATTATATTGCTTTGTCCCAAGTAAATGAACATTATGAATGTCTAGTTGCTTTGCAAAACTTCAAAGTCCTATCTGAGAATGAATTGGACTTTTGATTCATTGACATAGGGAAATCCTGATGAGTAAACTTCCTTAGATTAAGTGTTTCCCCCCCCCTCAAACAGATGCTCCCTGTACATGACTGTTTAAATTTCAGCAATTGTATGACTGCAGCACAGAAAACAATAAAAAGAATTTACATTTTAGATGGCATTATCACTCAATTTATTTACATGAGAAATACAGTAATGGATTTTTTCAGGGATGAAGCTATACTGTATAACTGAAATTTTCATATGACCAAAGCTCATTCCTTTAAGGACAAAAACATTTAAAAAGAACTATTTTGATTGTATGCCTTTCTTTTTTGTTGGTTTGTTTGTTTGTTTTTTGCGGGGCAATGGGGGTTAAGTGACTTGCCCAGGGTCACACAGCTAGCAAGCATCAGGTGTCTGAGGCCGGATTTGAACTCAGGTACTCCTGACTCCAGGGCCAGTGCTCTATCCACTGCGCCACCTAGCTGCCCCTAGATTTTTGTCTTTTCTTGATGACTCATAGTGATAATTTAGGAACATGAAATAAGTAATGATATAGTGAGCAGATACACTGGGAGTTATGTCTATGCCCCAGCCAAAGAGCTGTTGGCCCTATGTCTCCAGCTTGTCTTGCCCCTAAGATTTCCGAAGGGAGGCCTACCCATTAGGTTCTAGCCAACAGAGAAGCTGAAAGATGAGGTTGGGATGACATCAAACACAGCTGGCAGACATTCCAGGGGAGGAGGGATCTCCTACACCCAAAACTGTCCTTCATTTACTCCAGGGCTTCACTGGTGATGAACAGGAAGGAAAAACCAGAGGTCTAGCCATTGGGGAGCCATACCAGCAAGAAGTCTGAAAGCAGGTTTGGAGGGCCCAGTCAAGACCAGAGTAGTAGGGAATCATCCCCCTAGGTCCTGAATTCCCTCACTCTCTGGACACTGACCTTTCAACAGGCCGTGAGTGGAAAAGCAGACAGAGGATGCTTGTTAGCTCCTGGTGGAAGTGGCTAAGTATCAGCCCCTGAACCACGGCTAGGAACTCCCGAGTTCGAGGCATTAAAGGTGGCTTAGGAAGAGGCTCTGGGGAATCCCACACTTGTTTTATTGTATTTGAGTCATTACTTCTGCCTCTGTGGTCACAGGTAGAGACTAGACAGTGGGTAAAACCACAGCTGTGCATTCCCTCTATTACACCAGGAGCACAAATTCAGGGTCTGAACCCCTTTTTCATCTCCAGCTGAGAGCTGCTATCCGGGCTGATGGTGAAATGTAGGCCTCTTCATCCAGGCATTCACCATAATATGCTCCACTCATCGATAGCAAACATTTGCTCCAAACACAATAAAACCAGCTTATTGTTATCTGGAAATAAAGATCCACGGCAGAAGCACAGAGAGCAAAGAAGTGGATTGGAGAGAGCACAAGACTCTGGGGGATGAGTGCCACCAACCAGCCAGGTAGGACTCTCAGGGGGGCAGCCAATCCTGCCCAGGCCGATCCCACCTGGAACCCGTCAGTGAGCCAGAGAAGGCTTCGTCTGCTCAGGATCATATCCAGCTGTGGTCTTCCTTCACACTTGGCTGGCTGCTTGCTCTGGAATCAAACTGCACTCCATCCTCGTCCTCTCCACTGCCCAACTGGGAAAAATGACACTTCCCATCAGCCCCCTTGTTGTTTTTCCTTTCTGAAGAGGACCAGGGACATCACAGGTCGATGTCTCGATTTGCCATGAACTGCATTTAAGTTAGGCAGTTATCCAAAGTCATCAGCCTCACTCTCCCTTCTGGAGTCATCCAAGCCCAGGGCAGGACAAAAGTCAGGATGACTGCTGATGGTCCAGGACGCACAGGATGACCTGGGAATCTTTGATGTCTGACCAAGCCTTAAGCATCCCACAGTGTCCGATTCAGCCCCTTTCATGGCTGTTAGAACAAATTGTTCTCATTCACCCACTGGGCTGGGGGAGGTCTTCATGGGCTTAGTGTAGACATCCCCCAACTCACCTGCAGGTTTGAGGCTGTTGGTTACCCTCAACCTGGTTCTGTCTGTATGCCAAGGCAATCTTACTGGGCTGTGGCCACTGTGCATACTACAGCTTCTTGGAGCCCCAGGTGAGAGAGTTGGGTGAAAAGGAGACACCAAAGGTGGATTAACAGCCTCCCCCAAAGGCTCGGCCCTTCTTTTAAAAAAGTAATTTATTTGGATTTTTCACATTCTTTAATGAACTGCAAATATTTTATTTGAATTTTTGAAAATTTTTTTTGAACTGTAAATATTTTAACAGAAAAGACTCCCCTCTCTCCCTTCCCAAGACTGTACAATTTCTCCCCCTTACTCATAAGGGGATAGAAGTTGATTGACATGTAGTATGAAAGAAGGTGGGCAGTTTCTGATACTGTTAGGGGCTGAGTCGAGAGATTAGGTAGATAAACCCAGACAGATCATGCTCCTAGACTTAGGAGATAAATGATGCCACCCAGAAATGGGGTGAGAGAGGGGCTAAAGTTTGCCATCTCACTTAACCATAAAGCTTGGTGCTCTCCCCAAGTGACCTCTGATGCAAAGTGGAGCCATAACTGCCTGAGCTAGCAGGGGGAACAGGGTCAAGTACTGGGGGAACCTGACCTCAAGATGATTAAATAGGAATCAGGGAATCTCAAAGTGGAAAGAAAAGGCATGTAGTCACACCTCTACTAGAGCAGGAATCTCTTCTATAATGTCTCCAGATTTAGCCTCCTCATGGTCAGTTCTTGTCCTTGAGAAGTTTACATTCCCCAGAGCTGCCCCTTTTCTGTCCACTCCCACATTCTTTTTTTTTTTTCTTACCCCATTATTTTTTAAGAGCCTTTGGAAATTCTCCTTGCCTATATTTGAAAGTTTATGTTAGGGTGGCAGCTAGGTGATGCAGCCCTGGAGTCAGGAAGACCTGAGTTCAAATCCAGCCTCAGACACTTGACACTCAATAGCTGTGTGACTCTGGGCAAGTCACTTTTTTTTCATTGCCCTGCAAAAAAAATACTAGACACTTCCTTCTCAGGTTATTTTTCACCAAAATGTACAAGAGTTGGAAATGGAAAGATTACAACTCTGTAATATGCACGGGGCCAGTCAGTGATAAAGAGACAGACCATGTGTCACCCGCTACTACCCTTTACTATTTCTTTGTCCCTTATAAGATCTAGCAACACATTTTAGGAAATGGCTTGATTGATACTTTGTAGGGATAGTAGTTTACTAAACCACAGCACAAAAATAAACAGCACATTCAGCTACCCCTGCCAAAAACTAAAGGACCCTTTAGTGCATAAACAAAGCAGGCTCTACAACATAGTCATTTAGGAAGAACAGCCACCACCACAACAACGCCTAAACCCTGACCAAATAACAAAAGTCCTTCCATATTCAACATCTGGGGAACTACATTGTGCTTTCCCGTGTCCCAAGCAGCCTGCTGCTGTTACAAAAGCCCATCGGGAGGGGCAGCTAGGTGGTGTAGTGGATAATGCACTAGTCCTGGATTCAGGAGGACCCGAGTTCAAATCCAGCCTCAGACACTTGACATTTACTAGCTGTGTGACCCTGGGCAAGTCACTTAACCCTCATTGCCCTGCAAAAAAAAAAAGAGAGGCCTAGTTCTGGGAGACACTCAAGCCCACTCCTCAGTATTTTGGTGAGTAGCTCTCACATTCCACAGCTAGGCCATTTATCTGTATTTAGTAAATACCTAAATGTGCAAGGGGAAGAGTTAGGTGCTGGTCAAAGAGAGAAAAGATGGAGGCCATTGTCCTTGAAGACTGCACCATCTAGAGTAAGAGAGCAGACAGATGAAGATATTTCACCTACAGGGCAGTATGCAGAAAGTATAAGATAATTGCTGTCGGTCAGCCCCCAAAAGGGTTTGGGGGGGTTAGAGGAGGTGGTGCCAGAGGGGAGCCGAATCTCAAGTCGCTAAACAAGAAAAGCACTTGACTTGGAGTCTGGAAAACTTGGCCCTGATGCTTCCTAGCTGTGTGACCTTGGGAAAGTCACTTTCTTTACTTCTCTAGCAGAGTTTTCTCTTTGCTAACAAAGGAATATTAAGGTGAAGAAGCAGAGGCCAAAGAGGTGAAGGGACTTGGCCAGGTCACACTGCCACTAGGGTCAGGGCAGGATCTGAACTGAGGTCTTGAGCAGCAGAATGAGAAAGGGAGAAATCATCGAAATGACCTTTGGCATCAGAATAGACATTATCACTGGTCAAGAAGGAAGAGCGTCTGCTCTCCAGTCACTGCCCAGGAGCCAGGGTTTGGGCTCATTCAGCACCAAGAAAACAATCCTAAGACCAGGCAAGCTTAGCCCAGTGGATCAGGATGACAGTGTGTCCCTGCAATACTCTCCAAACACTTCACCGCAAAACAAGACACTCGACTGTCACAGACGCAGAGGCTGCTGCCTTTCCTTGGCATCTTCTTCTCTGCTCCCTTTTAAAAGGTTCACCAACATCACATAAATTATCTAAAGCTTCTGTGTCACTCTTCAATGATAAAAATGCTTGACTCAAGAAAATACATATATGCAATTTAAAGTGGTATCTTTACACACAGTATCTCAAGGTTAGCAGGCAACTAAGAATCAAGATGAGTTTTCAAAAACAAATATTTAGTGACACTTAAATGAATGAAACATTAGAATAAATTATAAAGTTCTGGATTAAATACCTCTCTAGTTTAACTACCATACTTTGTAAATCAAATGAAATCTCTACTCAGATGACAAAATTATACATGTATAGAAATTAAAAACACAAAGAAGTTAATTTTGGTACTGACTTTTGAAGGTGAGATGGATGGAATGAATGAATTACCCAGAACCTTTTAACAGTGACCCACAGAGTACGAGTCCGCCTGGGGTTTAGTCCTCACTCATGAAACTCCACCTCATTTGTGATGTTGATTGTGGACAAGTCACCTCCCTTCTTTTGTTCTATTCCTCATCTATAAAATAAATGGGTGGGGGGGCAGCCAATTGCACAATGGATAGAGCACTGGCCCTGGAATCAGGAGGACCTGAGTTCAAATCCAGCCTCAGACACTTGATACTTACTGGCTGTGTGTCCCTGAGCAAGTCAACTTAACCCCAATTGCCTCACCAAAACAAAACAAAAAAACCCAAATAAAATGAATGGGTAGGACTGGAAGGTCTCTAAACTCCCTTTTCAGTTCTGCAATTTTACCATTCTATTTTATGTCTTTTTTTTGTTTGTTTTTTGTTTTTGTGGGGCAATGAGGGTTAAGTGACTTGCCCAAGGTCACACAGCTAGTATCAAGTGTCTGAGGCTGGATTTGAACTCAGGTCCGCCTGAATCCAAGGTCAGTGCTTTATCCACTGAGCCACCTAGCTGTCCGTACCATTCCATTTTAACAACGTTTAAATTGCCTCAAATTATTATTTCATCTAATAACAATAATGATGATAATGCTAACTAGCACTGGGCTATCCTCACGATGACCCTGGGGTCTCTCCCAGAGAAATGACTGGGGCCCAGCTGCTTTTATAGCCTCCCCTCTCCACTGAGTGAGTGCACCAAGATAAGTACATTTGTGTTGAATGAATGAATCAAACCTTGTTTTGCACTTAACCTCTAATCCTCCCTGGGTTAGAATATCTATTTGTATGCCTTAAAGTCGCATTAGAAGACTGCTGGAATAACTTTTCTCTGCAGACTTCAGGTCCCACAGCCAGAATACAACAGTGTTAGCAGGATGATATTTTTCCTTTCCTCGTTGCTCTACTTGGAGAAAAGCTATTTGAGGAGGTTCTACTTGTTATTGCCCCCCATGTGCTGACTAATCACGTCCAGATTACAAGAGTAAAAGCAAATGTGCACAGAAGTCACATCACAGGAATGAAGCTATCATTTCTTCGGTGCTTCAAAAGGACTAAAAGGCTTTCCCAACATGACCTCGTCTTATGCTCAACAAGGACCTTGGGAGGTAGTTCTGAGACTGAAAAGGAAGGCTCTGATCCCGACTTGAGGCTTCCTGATGGCAGAGGCCCAGCACCGGACCGCTTCAAGAACTGTCATGTACAAAGCTGGCCGGGACCGTTATACATAAAAAACAAACAGAACCTAAAAAAGATGAATAAGGCCTTGGAACAGAAACTGGCCTATCAGCCCTCTCTTCCTGGGGTATAAATGCCACTCTGCATCTGCGTGCAAAAATAGACAGCCAGACTGTGAAAAGTGAAGAAGAAGAGCAGAGACACCAGACCGCGGCCCCCAGCCGAGGGAGGAAGGACAGAGGGAGGGGCTTCCCAGTGTCAAATGCAGGGGAATGCACCAAAGCCTGCGAGTCAGACGGCTTCATTATCAGGGAGGCGGCCGTGCTGATTTGCTCATGAGGGAAGAGAAAGTAGCCCGGCATCTTCAGAAGTCTCCTATTTGACCGAGGTGCAGAGGGTCTGTTGTTTTTCAGTCATTTCTGACTCTCCACGACACCATCTGGGGCTTTCTGGGCAGAGATGCTGGAGGGGTTTGCCATTTCCTTCTCCTGCTCATCTGACAGATGAGGAAACGGAGGCAAACAGGGTGAAGTGACTTGCCCAGGGTCACACAGCTAGGAAGTATCAGAGGCTGGATTTGAACTCAGGAAGAGAAGTCTTCCTGACTTCAGGACCAGAGCTTTATGCACTATGGCACCCCCTAGCTGCCCTGAAGAAATCAGTGAAGTGTGCTGTTTGTCCTTGAAGAGGACGGTGACAGACGTCATGACTTGCAGTGATTTGGATTGAAGCGGGGGAGGGCTGTGCAGAATCACCAGCCTCCCTCCCTCCTCCAGAGCCATCTGGGTCCAGTGGCAGGATATACATCAGGATGACTGGAGATGGCTCCAGATGCAGTGGGAGACCTTGCTGTGATGCTTGTTATCCTGGGGAAGGAAAGATCTATGGGGGCCGGGATGGCAGGGGGGCATCATGGAGAAGAGGCATGAGCCCTGTTCTGAAATAGCCACAATGTCTGGAAGGTACAGAGAGAGAGACAGGCTTGGCGTGAAGAAGAGCTCCCGGGCCATCAGAACCGTCCAGAGAAAGGGAGGGCTTGGGAGGGCGGATGAGGGGCGACAGACTCAGGTGGTACAAGGAAGTCCCCTCTTGACCAGAACTCTGGCCTGATCGTTCCCAGCGCTCTGCACACTGCACAGGCCCGGGTGTTTCCTCACAGACAAGGTCACCTGATCCATCCCAGCTGCCTCGCTCCTGACCCTGGCTTCTTCTCCACCTCCACCAGCGCCTTTGGGCGGCGCTCCTAGAGAAGGGAGCTCCCTGTGACCTGAAGCTCCCGACTGGGACTGAGTGTGAATTTGTGCCAATTCCCCTGGCCTGCGCCAGCCGGCTGGTCCTGAACCAGCCCATCTTTCATGTGCCATGCAGCCATTTGCCTCAGCCATCTCAGCCCCAGCCATGGAAGCCTGAGGAGGAAGGAAGGATTCGTTTCCTTGTCTCTCTATCTTTAGCACCTACCACTGAGCCTGCCATTCACCGATGCTGGGCTCCTACTGCTGCCCAGGCCCCAGGCCCCATTGCCACAGTAACTGCCTGCCTAGTTGCTAGCTCCCGTTCACCACCCCCCTGACTTCCTGGCCTATAGCGCCTTTACCTGGCCAATGTCCCAGGCACTAGTCACTGCTGGGAATACAAAGACCCAAAGGAGAATAATCCTTGCCCTCAAGGAGCTTATGCTCTGTGTGTGTGTGTGTGTGTGTGTGTGTGAGAGGATACAGAGCGGGTATAAGCTTGTTCCTTTGGGGGGGGGGGGGCGGCTGGAGACTAGTACATGAGGAGCCAGCAGAAGGGTCTGATTGAGGAGGCGGCACTGATGATGAGGCCTGAAAGCCTCTACATCCTGCAGCATTTGCATGATGCCGCTGGCTTCTTCATGGGGACCCGAGGACCTGCTTTTTCAGGATCTGATGATTATGTCAGTACCACTGGCTGGCCCCTTGTAAACCTGTGCCTTTCATAATTCTTTCTGAGAAAAGGGAAGGAGTCTTGCCCTATCTGCCAATGTTTACTCAAGGAGAAACTTCCTGTCAAAAAGCTACTTGAGCGTTACAATACCGTCAGCTGGTGGATCAGAAGGTCCATTAAGAAGGTTGATCTTGTTGCTTAAACAGAACATATGCACAGTTTCTGAGCAGTTGCTACAGGTGAGGTTGTTACACGTTGATGCATTGCTGAGAGACCTAGAGAAAGAAAACATTTCATTTGATCAAGTTTGGCAATTATCCTCCCTGCATCTTAACACCCCAAAGTCTTGGTCACAAAGTAATACGCTGGGGCAGCTAGGTGGCGCAGTGGTAGAGCACTTGGCCCTGGATTCAGGAGGACCTGAGTTCAAATTTGACCTCAGATGCTTGACACTTACTAGCTGTGTGACCCTGGGTCAGTCACTTAACCCTCATTGCCCCACCAGAAAAAGTAATACACCAAGTACCCTGGAGGTCTCTTGACCAGCCAGCAGGGTTTGTGCCTTTTATGACTTATGACTATGCCATGGTGTTTAGCCTGCTGACGCCTTCCCCAGGCTGCCGTGTTTAAGGAAAGCATCTCAGAAGCTTAACTCACAATGTACTTGTGAGCTTTTAACATGAAAGCTGTTTGCACAGTGTTCTGTCCCACGTGATGGGAAGGCCCATGATGGGAGCAGCTCTCATCACCTAGGGCAGGCAGGGTGTGACATACAGCAGGTGCTTAATAAACATCTGAACTGAAGTGAATACCCAGAATTCCAAGGGGTTTACCCAGGTATAAACAAAAAGGGGTTTTCACCCTAGAGACATTTTTGAGAGCTCGCTCTGTTGCTGCAAAGACTCAGGTTCATGATCGTTAAATGCACCCACCTTGACTCTTGCCTATTGAATTTATCTTCTAGGTAGTAACGAAGCCCTGACTTTAACCTGTGTGACCAAGCCTCTGGTGACCTACCTCCACATCCTGAGAATCTTTTGCTTTAAGGTACTGTGCTAAGCGCTGAGGACGTGCAGAAAAAAGACCAAACAGCTTTAGTCCACGAGGAACTTCCATTCTAGTGGACAGACCAGCACAGAACAAAGACAAGCAGCCAAGACATCCTGTAGTTTCCTATAACTTATAGGCAGTGATCTGCAGACCTTCTCAAGAGGTGCCTCTAATGGAGCAGCAGGGAGGGGGTCTGGCACCTTAGATCACGGAGTGGGAACAAACGACTCTTCAAGGTTATCGAGTATACTCTCCATGGGAACCCTTTGGACAAAGAAAGCCTTTTAAATTCTTATGGGGTCGGAGGAAGGAAGTCTAAACAAACCCTGGCCCCTTGAACAACAAATAGGAGGCCCCCGACTTTTTAGTTCTTGGCTATCTGACCCTAAGCATCACTAACAGAATTTATGTAAGAGAATAAAATGGGTGTTCACTGGGATTCACTCAGCCAACCAACTTGATCTGTTTTTTTTTTTTTTTTTTGGTGGGGGCAATGAGAGTTAAGTGACTTGTGCAGGGTCGCACAGTTAGTGTCAAGTGTCTGAGGCCAGATTTGAACTCAGGTCCTCCTGAATCCAGGGCCGGTGCTTTATCCACTGCACCACCTAGCTGCCCTCTAACTTGATCTGTTTTCCAGGAAATTTCTCTAGCTTTTCATCCAAGGAGTGGGATACCAAAGCCCTACTCAAGGCTATTGCTAACTGTTATGAGAAATGGCTTGTCATATGAGAGGCAGCATGGTGGAGGGGACACGACCTCGGATCTGGAGTCAGGAGCCGCAGTCCTTGCTCTCTGCCCTGATGCTCAGTAGCTATGGGAGCCTGAGTGAGTGAGTGATGAGATGAGTGGGTCCAATGCCACTTGCATAACCCACCTCATAGTATTTGGGGAAAGGAATTGTCTAGAAGCCTTCACACGCTATGGAAATGCATCATTAGTCTTTGGGTGCTTGAGACCTATTTTTGCCAGAGAGTAAAGCAATCTAGCATGAGAGAAAGAGTGGTTCACAATGAGATAAATCAGGAGAACCAGATACCAAAGCAGGCTCTCCTCCGGTCATGGAAGGAACTGGAGCAAACCATTTAATTTTTTCTGGGCTTCAGTTTTTCAGCTGTGAAATGAGAGTTGGACTATGGGCTCCTTAAGGGTTCTTTTGGGATAGACAATCTTGGAGGAAATGCTCAGTGTAGGTAAACCTTATTTTATATAGTAAATATGTTCCTCAAGGATTAGATTTTTGAAATGGACTTTAAATTTAGTAGGAAAACTAATATGCAAAGGACATGACTGTAAATCTTTTTTTAAAGTGCAGACTCCTTTTTTGAAGAAGGTAAGTAATTATCCTCTAGTTGATCTGTTTGGGATGTTTTTAGTACAGTGGTTTTTCTTAAAGTCAGGGGACACCTGGACTTAAAAATGAGTTTGCTCTAAAGTACTTTACCATTTCTTAAAGAGAAAACTTCTCATTTACTTTTATGCTGTGAAAAGTACCTTGACACTGTCTTGTACCTGCAAACCTGTCACAAGGAAACACACTTTTGATGGTTATTTTTCTCATGAGAAATGAAGGGGGGAGGGAAGGCAATTGTGACCTCAATGTCAGGAAAAACTTGCCCACTGAGAGAAACCTGTTTAAGAGACCACCTGTACTTGAAGACCACCTGTCAGAAAGATCACTTTTGTGTGGAGCCAGCCCTGGGTGGTCTTCCAAAGCAGGTTTCACTGTAATTTGAGACTAGAGCGACTGGAAGCCTTTGCAGGGTCAAACAGAAGGCAAGGCCAGCGTGCACCTAGGTTGAGAGTGGCTTCTTCAGGGAAGGGACTAAACATCTATCAGTGACAAATTCTCAATAAGTCGGGTTGGGGGCTACACGGCACTTGCTTGCTGAGAGGGGATACCGAAGCTTAGGTTATTACTGAGAGGGCTTCTGCCGAAAACCCCCAGAGGAGGCTGGGCATCCTCAGGAGACTCTCTGTGGAGTAGCCAGAGATTGGGCCCCAGAGAGTGAAACAATGAGACTCACATTTTATGACACTTCGCTTTTCACCAAATGCTCATTATAGGGAGCCCAAAGGGGTGAAGTAAGGGAGGCAGCAGGCATTTACTGGGCCTGTCCTCAGGACCGGGCACTATGGCTCCTTCACCACTCTGGTCAGGGACAGTCAAAATTCCAGCCAAGGGCCCTGCCCCCCTCAGTCAAATCCAAACACTAGATTTCCTCTTACACTAATATAAGCGATACCATAGCGATTCTGAATAAAGGGCTGAAATTTGACCCCATGAAATATACTGTTCACTGTGGATAATCCCTGAAAACTCTTTCCTGAACATGTAACCAATTTACAGGTTGTAAGAAGAACTTAAGAGTAAAGAAGGCTTGCCATGTCATTTGCAACGATGTGCATTTGCCCACTGATCAAGTTCGCTTCAGACTGTTCTGTGTCTAACACGTTCTGCCTTGAGGATCCATTTAAGTTCGCAATTCAATTTAAAATCTGACAGCAAAGTAAACCTTCTTTTTAAAGAGCTGATACCCTTTGTGATTTTATAGCATTCATTTCCAAACAGAGCCTTCCTTTCCTCCCACCCAGCATACTCTTCCTTGTAACAAAGATTCGAAAAGAAAAAGAAGGAAAAAAGGGATAGTTCTACCCAAATGAGTATGATCTGTCATCACCTGAAGCTCATAGGAGGGACCCAAAGGGAGGGAGCCACATCTCTTCAACTCTTCCCTTGGCCAAAATTTGTCATTATAATGACACAGAAGAAAGTCCTTTTTGTTTCTCCCGGCAATTAGGAACAACTGCTCAGATCGATATGAAAAACTAAATTATATTTGAAAATGTTGAGGTAAATATGCAGAAGCAGGCAATTACTTTGGAACATTGATGAATGAATTATGATTGAATCTCTTGGTACTGGAGGGTGAGTAGAGATGACACTTGTGTAAAATCTACTTTTTATTGTCTGTACTTCAAGTTATATTGTTTTATTTCAATCTACATTGTATATTATTATGTTATTACTTGTGATTTGAACCATAGCATATCTGAATATGGGTAAGGAATATCTACATGACAATGGAGTTGTATGGTGCTTTCTAATAGCCATTACTAGTATTTGGGGTTTTCCATCTATCAAAATTCATAGAATTAGAGGATCATAGGGTTTAGCGTGTTTTAGTTTTGTTTTGTTTTTTGATGGGGCAGTGAGGGTTAAGTGACTTGTCCAGAGTCACACAGCTAGTAAACGGTAAGTGTCTGAGGTTGGATTTGAACTCAGGTCCCCCTGAATCCAGGGCTGGTGCTTTATCCACTGAGCCACCTAGCTGTCCCTGGATCCTAGGGTTTAGAAGGAACTTGTGAGTGAGGAAGACCACTGGAAAGAAAAGATAATGTCATTTCCATAGTACAAAACACACTAGAAAAAAAAAACAAACAGCCAGGTCCCACTGCTTGGCTTTTAATCTCCACACACACACACACACACACACACACACACACACACACACACACACACACACACACACACAGTATAAGGCCACCCTGGAAATAGAAACCCTACTCTTTAAACCAAATGAAGAATAAACGATTTCTGAAATTATTTCACGGATAACCGCACTAAAAACAAAATTTAAACTCAAGGACTTTATTGGGACATTGTATTTACATCCATTTATAACAAGAAGGGCTCATGGGCTAAGAGGAGGAGGAGAAGCTTCTTTGCTTTTTGTTTGTAGAGTGCCTATGCTTGAGGTCGATTTAGAACAGTCTTCCTACACACCAACCCGCTGGTCCCACAGGTAACCAAGCACAGCTGTCATCACAAGGTCCTTTTCTGGATGCTGCTCAGGGCTGGAGAGCTGAGCTGAGTGTGCACTAAGAATCTTGTATGGGCATTTGAGAATCACCCCAGTCCTTCTGGGATGCCCTAGAGCAGTGACGGGGAAGAGGCAACCAAGCTCTGAGGCCATGCAACTCCTCTGTGAGAGAGGGAGCTGGATCCTCGAAGCTTGCACGGGCCATAAAAGCAAAACTAAAATTAGTTTTAAAATTCCATTTTCCTGAGCCTTTTTAGGTTAAGTATGTAGACATTTTTACCTGCATGAGTTGATTCCAGTATTTTTATGTGATTGGTTGCAGGTCTGTATGTTTATACCCAATGGGTTCCATTATTCAGATTCATTTTTGTTGTGAAAGAACATAATGCCAACAAAAATAAGCAAAGCTGGTCTTTGTATATTTTTCTCAAACTTTCTTTCAAAGAAGGTGAAAATGATGTATTTGAAAGTATGAAATAAGGAAACATATGAAATTAATGTGTAATCGTCACGGCAAAGGATTTTTAAAAACTGAGAACAGAAACTAGTTAACAAAAATATCTCCAGGATTAGAACATCTTTAAACATGGGTTTGTTTTTCCCCAAGTTGGAAGCATTAGCACCAAAGAAGGCCCCAGGTGGTTTATGGTGTCAAATAGCAGATTACAGTCAGCCAAAATCATTACTCTACTCTTATTAGAGGAACAATAGCTGCCACTGTAACAATTTATTGACAGCTCTTTTGAGATAACTGCAAATGCTTTAATATACCAATCAGAAGAGTGGATTGACCAAACACCTCAGCTAATTAACCCACAAAACTGTTGTCCCCAGTATCTCTTTTGGGAAAGGACAGTCATGTTTTAGAGCCTCCTGTAGAAGACCACTGCTTGGCACTATGTGGAAATAGTGGGTTCATAACCATGTAGAACTAGTTATTAAAACTTTACGTTATTATGACGTTTCCTTCAGTCCAGCCAATAATTGCAGAAGGTACAGCTAGAGACCAAACTCTTTATTTTACATGTTTTAAACAAAACAAACCAAACCAAACAAAAAGCGAGAGCCACTCAGGAAAGGGGCTTGTCCAAAGTTCCACGGCTACAAGGAGCAAAGGCGGTCAAACAGACCAGATCCTCTAGCTCTAAATTCCAGGCTATTTTCACGAGATTAATGCTTTACTTTGTGAGCAATGGAAAATCACGTTGGAGTCAAACCAACCAACAGCATAAAAATGGCGTGTGCACTTAAATAACATCGTGTCTACTCCCGACAGAAGGCTGTGGCCTAAAGCACGGCGAATCCAATGACAAGCGCACCCTGGGGCACACACATCTGAGCTCCAAGTGGCTTCCTTTCCTCCGATGGAACCAGAACAGGCACACACAAGATGCTTTTATCATAGTGTCATGGAAAGTCACACTGGAACACGACTTATCTTTGGACTTCACGGTCACATTAGAGCCCATCCTTACAGACAGAGCAGGACTGCTTGAGGCTCACCACTCCCACTCCTGGTGGATCGGTGGCCTGCACATGTCTCTGGTTCCTGGCCTATGTTTACCAGGCAGAAGAGCCCAGGGAGCACTTTCCTTCAGCCACAAGATACAAGGGACAAAGCCCACTTCATTACAACGATGAGATTCATGCTTTAAACGAGATGACGTTTGTCAGAAACAGAACAGTCATTGCCATCTCTAGAAACAATGATATAAGAAGGTCATTTGTGGAATCTCGTATACCCACGTTTCAGTAACCACTGCGATCCTTCATTCAATGTTCCATAAACATTTATAAAGGGCCAACTATGCACAACCTGAAGGGCTGGTGGCTTGAACCCATCCAGGGACAGCAGGGCAGCTAGGCGATGCAGTGGATAGAGTGCTGAGCCTGAAATCAGGAAGACCCATCTCCCTGAGTTCAAATCCACCCTCAGACACTTACTAGCTGGGTGACCCTGGGCATGTCGCTTAACCCTGTTTGCCTCAGTTTCCTCATCCGGAAGATGAGCTGGAGAAGGAAATGGCAAACCGCTCTAGGATCTTTGCCAAGAAAACCCCAAATGGGACCATAAAGACTGGGACATGACTGAAACACCTGAACCACAAATGTGCAAAGTCCTCTATTTGATGCTGGGGATACAAAGAGAGATATAACATGCATCCTACTCTCAAGGAATTTGCCCTCTGAAGTCAATACAAGGAGGCATAAGCACAAATAATAATGACAGGAGGGATGGGAGACAAAGAAAAGGGAAAAGCTTTATCGGTAAGGAACTCCATCTTTCTTGATCCTCAAATGGGAAAGAGTAGTTGGGGTAAGTCAGGAGAAGTAAAGATACAAGAGTAATAATTTTGGTAGCAACCATCTCCTGTGCAACATACGTACTGTGTGTGGAGATCCAGGCAAGGTGCTAGGAGAAGTTTGAGGAAGGAGAGATTAAGATTGCCTTTGAGAGCAAGGAGGGAGATGAGGAAAGGCTGCCCAGAGTTGATGAGGCCTGAGGAGGGGTCTGAAGGAGAGTATGTGTGTGGGAGGAGAGGCATTATAAGCACTGGCAAAGGCACAGGGACAGGAGGGTGCAGGCACAGCGTGAGGCTGACCACTGGTGTCCATGCCATTCAATAACTCACAAAGCAGTTTCCTCCAATAATCTCACTGGGTACAAGATACAAGACTTATCCTCAGAGGCTCAGAAAGGTGCAGTGACTTGCCCAGGGCCATGCGGCTCTTCAGAGGCAGGACTCCCAGTCTGAGAGCTCTTTCCACTGTACTCTGTGGTGTGATAGTACTCTTTTTGGTGTGGGGACCCTTTTTATTGTCAAACATTCTCTTGGACCGTCATCTAGAAGAAGAATCTTTTGCCTGAGAAAATGCACACCAAACAGCTACTACGAATCAAATGGTTTTAAATGAATTTGTATTATGATACCTCGTCCATGCCTGCTCATCCCATGAGCTCACTCTGTCCTGTGCATAACGAAAACGGGAAAGCGAGCTTTTCCTTATACTAACCAGTCACTGCCTTGGAGCACTGAATCGGTCCTCTCCTTGCAGTCACTCAGTGACCAGGGAAGTGCAGGGTGGGCATGCTGGGTGAGGAACCTGGAAATTTTCCATCAGAATCTCTATAGTGGCTGCTGTGGGTGTCTGGGCAGTGGGTAAGCTGTATCTGACCTGAGAGGTCAAAGGCTGGCTCAGAAGGGGGTGTAGGGGTTTGGTAGCTTGTGAAGCAAAGGGAAGGGAAGGAGTAGGGGGAATGTTGGGGAATGAAGATAGGTGTGGCTGTGCCATTTCTCGCCCTCTGCCTTGTTGATTATATACCCCTTTGGAGCATGCCTTTTGCCTCTTCGTGGTCAAGGTCACAGATCCCCAGGGGTCAGGCCACTCCTCTAGAATATCTAGCCAGAGTGGTCCCAAAGTCTATACTAAGACATAATGGTCAGACCACTGTATGTCTACCAGAGGGCCTGGGTTTGACTCTTGGCTTTTCCTGGACAAATTACCTCATCTCCCTGGACCTTAGGTTCCTCCTATATAAAGTGAAGGAGCTTGAAGAGATGACTAAGACCCCGTTTAACGCTAAATTTATATTCCTATGACTACAGGATTGTGGAACAACTGATGATTGGGAAGATTTCTTTGTATTAAGTCTAAATGTCTCTTCCAATTTTTGGTCACTGTTCGTAATCCTGCCCTTGGAAGCCAAACAGAGCAAATCTAACCTCTCCCGTCTGACCATCTGAGGTAGGAAGCTGTCTGCCCCGTATCTTCTCCAAATTAAACACTCCAAGTTCCTTCAGATGATTCTGGAATGCCGTGATCTTAGCTTCCTTCTCCATTCTGGTTGCTCCCTTTTAGTCAATCCATCAATTTCCCCCCTAACATGTGGCCCTACGAAATGGACAATGCCAGACGGGGTCTGACCAGGTACAGTACAGTGGGACTACCACTTCTCTAATTCTGAATGCTATGACTCTTTATACAGTTTAAGATTTCATAGTTTTTTTGGCTACCATGTCATATTAATGACTCAGTGAGCTTGCAATCCACCAAGATGCCTAGATATTTTTCACATGAACTGTTATTATCGAGCCAGACTGCTCCTATCCTGTACTTGTACAACTCATGCCCAGGAATCATCTGTAGGGCCTAATCACATTTTTTTTTTTTTGTCATTCAATGTATCAGCTATCCTCCCAACCTTTTTCATCTGAAAATCTGATAAAACTTGCCAACCGTTCCTTTATTGAAGTCATTAGTCAAAAAGGTGGACAACAAAGGAAGAGGAACAGATCTCTAGGAGACTCCATTAAAGATCATCTTTAAAATCAGAAGAAGCTCATCAATGACACTACTATTTGTGTTCAAGGGCAACTAGGTGGCTCAATGGATAGAGCAGCGGGCTTGGAACAATCACGCTGGATGTACCAAAAGCTGGAGTGATGGTGGCTGGGAGAGACATCAACAATCTTGGACATGCAGGTGATACTGCTCTGACGGCAGAAAGTGAAGAGGAATCGAGAAGCTTCTTGATGAAGGTGAAAGAGGAGCAGGTAAAAGCTGAATTGAAGTTAAAATTAGAAAACCCAAGATCTTGGCAAAGAGAAGTAGAAGCAATAGAAACAGTGTCAGATTTTATATTCTTTGGCTCAAAGATCACTGTAGACAGTGACTGCAGCCATGAAATGAAAAGATGCTTGCTCGCTGGAAGGAAAGCTATGGCATATCTGGGCAGCAGCTACATCACCTTGCTGACAAAGGTCATTATAATCAAAGCGGTGGTACTGAAGGTGAAACTTAAATACTTTGGAAACAACACGAGAAGATGGGATTCAATGGAAAAGGCCACGACACTGGGAAAGATTGAAGACAAAAGGAAAAGGGGATGGCAGAGGATGAGATGGAAACAATGAACATGAACTTGGACAGACCTGGAGAGACAGCGGAGGATGGAAGGGCCTGGTGTGCCATGGTCCATGGGATGACAAGGAGTTGGACACAGTGAACTACTGAACAACAACAATTCGTGTTCAGTCATATAACTAGTTTCAAATCCATCTAACTGTATCATCACCTTAACCACAAGGCTACAATAAGACATATCACAAGTGTTGATGACAACTATGTATGTGATCTTCCCATGATCTACTAGTCTAATAACCCAATCAAAATAGAAAACGAGGCTAGTCTGGCAGGACTTTTTCTTGACAAAGATATTCTGAGTCTTAGACCACTTCTTTTTCTGAATGGTTAACAAATCAGACATTTAACAATATATTCTAGAATTTTCCTAAGAATTGACATCATGTATACAGTTTCCAGCTTCTCCCTTTTTCCCTAAAAAACCCGAATAGTTTCCTACCTCTAGTCTTGTATCACCTCTCCTATTCTTCACAACTGTTCAAAGATCACTGACTCTGATTCAGTAATAACATCTGCCATTATTTTCAAAACCCTGGAATGTATTTCTTCAGAACCTTATAGCTGAAATAAAGGAGGACAATTAGGTGCTATCTTTCTACCTACGTATCCTGCTTTTTAAATCCTTGTTAGCCATTTCTGCCCTAATCTTCCCAGTCTAAGGCTTCTCTTCTCCTTGGCAGAGAAAACAGGAGCAAAATAAAAACTGCATTTTTAGTTTTTTATTCTCTCTGTAATTCATTACCATCCTCTGCCTTCTATTCTCAACGATGGTTCTTTCCCTTCTTTTTTTTTCTAGCTTTTAAAAATACTGGGTTTTTTTTTTTATGTATGAGGTATTTTATTTTTTCCATTACATGTAAAGATAGTTCTCAACTTTTGTTTATACAAGCTTTACAATTTCAGATTTTTCTCCCTCCCCCCTCCCCTAGACAGCAGGTAATCTGATATAGGTTACATCTATATATCTCTATACATATACATATAGATATATATATACACACACACATATATATACACATAATAACATTAATCCTATTTCTGCATTAATCCTGTTACAAGAGAAAGAATCAGAGCAGTGATGCAAAACCTCAAAATAGAAAGAAAAAAAAAAAACCCACAGCACCCAAAACAAAAGAAATAATATGGTTCAATCAGCATCTATACTCCACAGTTCTTTCTTTCTTTTTTTTTTTCTTGGATTTGGAGATCCTCTTCTATCATGAGTTCCCTGGAACTCTTCTGTACCATTGCATTGGTGAGAAGAATATAGTCCATCACAGTAGGTCAACACTCAATGTTGATGATACTGTGTACAATGTTCTTCTGGTTCTGTTCATCTCACTCATCATTAGCTCATGTAAGACCCTCCAGGTTTCTCTGAACTCTTCCTGCTCATCATTTCTTACAGCACAATAGTATTCCATTGTATTCATATACCACAACTTGTCCAGCCATTCCCCAATTGATGGGCACCCCCTCAGCTTCCAATTCCTTGCTACCACGTAAAGAGCAGCTATAAATATTTTTGTACATGTGGGTCCCTTTCCCCCTTCCTTGATTTCTTTGGGCAAAAGACCTAAAAGTGGGATTGCTGGGTCAAAGGGTATGCACAGCTTTATCGACCTTTGGGCATAATTCCAAATTGCTCTCCAGAATGGTTGGATCAGCTCACAGCTCCACCAACAATGCATTAGTGTTCCAATTTTCCCACAGCCTCTCCAACATTTATTATCTTCCTTTTTTGTCATTTTAGCCAATCTGATAGGTGTCAGGTGGTACCTCAGAGTTGTTTTAATTTGCATCTCTCTAATCATTAGAGATTTAGAGCATTTTTTCATATGGGAATAGATAGCTTTGGTTTCTTCATCAGAAAACTGCCTGTTCATATCCTTTGACCATTTCTCAATTGGGGAATGACTTGGATTCTTATAAATTTGATTTAATTCCCTATATATTTTAGAGATGAGGCCTTTATCAGAAGCACTGGCCTCAAAAATTGTTTCCCAGCTTTCTGCCTCCCTTCCAATTTTGGATGCATAAAAATACTGTTTTTTTGTTCCTGATATTCATTGTCACTCTCAAGACATTCTGAATTCTACTACTGGCACTATTCTTAAGTGATTATACTACTCACTCTTCCTCATGTGCCATTGACTCTTATCATTTCCACATGTTCTTTAAAGGCCTAAGTTGGTCCGTGAGTTTCCAATTCAGCCACAGTCAGTCTTTTCTTTCCCATTGAAGGCACTTCTGTTAGCTTCTTTAGAGTTTCTCAGCCCCTCATGAAATGAGTTCCCTTGTGGGATTTTAGGCCACAGGATCTTTCCCCCAGATCCAGAGTATGAGTTAGATTCTGTTTAGCTTCCTACTCCTATGCTACCGTGAAGTCTAAGATGGAGAAACCACTTCCTCTCCAGGTTCCTGTAATTTCTATTTCAGCAACCATTTCTACCTGTTAGTCAGAGTCAGGTCTAGCACAGCAGTTGTCTTCTTCGCTTCCTTCACTTCTTGAAGAAAAAAAGCAAACGGGGCATTTATGAGCTGCCCTGTTTTTGGCCAAAAGTGGTTCATCCGACATCCCCACGACTCAGGTCCTTGGTCATCACCCCAGCACAGTCTGGCCCTGTTGTGATCTCTTTCAGGCCCCGCCCATTTCCTCCTATTAGCCACATGATCTGTGGGATACCACTATGGCAATGTCACTTACTTTCCCCCACTTTGGACATCCTTATCCAAACACTGTCTGTAATGATCTTCTCCTGAGGTTTGTAAATTTTCTCCCATGAATTTACCTTTTCACTACCCAGTCTTGCAGTAGTGTCCTTTTTATGGGTAGTGTTCCTTTTGAGTAAGGTATAGCCTCAAAGGGCCAGATCTTAGCTCTACCCTACCAAATCTCAGTGATGTCTGACAAGAGGAACTCCCATTTAATAGAATCAGGACATTTACAAAGTGATCTTCCTCACAACCAATCCTGCACACCAGACAGTACAAGTATTCTTTTTCCCTTTTTCTTATTATTTAAAGACGAAGAAACTGAGACTCAGAGTAGCAAAATGACTTGTCCTTGGTCACACAGCAAGCATGGTCTAGAACCAGAAGTGGAACTCAAGCCCACTGATGTAGAGTCAAGGGCTCCTGCAGCTACATTCAATTTTCCCCCTTGTCTTTAGGGGCTCAGGTTTTTATTTGCTAGTCGTGAGCATCATCTAGTCTGAATTTACTGGTCCTGGTTGTCCCGTCTTCTTCCTCTGTTATTCCCACTACTCTATTTTATAGGGTCTGGTTTGAAAGTCTTCTCTTTCCACTTCTATTTTCAGTTCACAGCTTTACTGATCAGGTTTTTAAGATGATTCCAGTCAAACATATGTTTAAGACTCTCACTGAAATGACTAATATGGTAATGTTTTACACAATTTACATAATGTTTTATATAATTACATGTATAACCTATATCAGATTGCTTACCACCTCAGGAGGGGAAGGAATGAGAAATAGAATTTGGAACTCAAAACTTTAAATAAAAATCTTTATTTTTTTTTTTTTAAAGACTTACTGGATTCACACTATCCTTGGTCAAGCAATCAACAAGCATTTATTAAAAGCTATGTTCCAGGCAATGTAAAAATGAATACTGAAATGATCCTTATCCCAAGAAGCTTACATAGGAAGACAAGTATATGAGGACAAATATATATGGGATAAACCGAAAGAGAATAAAGTCATGCAAATACAAAGCCATTAAAAAAGGCAGTTTAGGGGCAAAGGTCAGGAAGTAGTGTGTTAGAGGCATGGTGAATGGTGAGTACAAGTGCATGGAGACAGGAGATTGAGTATTCCATGTGAAAAACAGCGAGAAGGTCAGTTTGGCTCATTTGTGGACTGAAAGATGAATAGTAGTGCAGAGTGAAGATGGGATGCTAAGGTGGGGCCAGGATGTGAAAGACTTTAAAAAGCAAACAGAGGAGTTTATGGATGAGAATCCATCATTTTATTCATATGATACATTCATGATGTTTTCATTTTATATTGGTTATTTGTCTTATATGCTCTAAGAGATTATAAACTCATCTTTGTATTCCCAGTGCTGAGTACAGTGCCCTGAAGAGAGCAGTTGCTTAAGAAATACTTCCTGACCTAAGTTAAATCGTATTCTGATTTGTCCACAAAAATGAGGTTTAATGGTACGGTCACTTACTTTCAATCTCTCCCCGTCTATTGGCTTCCAACATGTCCATGCCTCCCTTATCCCAAAAGAACTCTCATTTTATCCTTGCAGCCTCACTATCAGCTATGTCTATTTCTTCTGCCCTTTGTGGTTAAATTTCTCGAAAAGGTCATCTACAATAGAGGCCTCCACTTTCTGGCCTTCTGGAGTCATTCCACTAAAATTGCTCTCTCCCAAGTTAACAATAATCTTTTAGTTGCCAAATCAATGGCCTAGCCTTAATCCTCTTTCTCCTTGACCTTTGACATTGTTGAGCAGTCTCTCCTTTTTGATACTCTCTTTTCTCTAGGATATTGAGATATTCGTCTCTCCTAGTTCTCCTCAGTCTCCACACTTATCCACATCATGTTCTCTAACTGTGGGTGTCCCTCGGGATTCTGTGCTGGGGTCTCCTCTCTTTTCTCTCTATGCTCCGTCCCTTGGTGTTCTCATCAGCTCTCATGGATTTAATGCCCAGCTCTATACTATAATTCCGCTCTGTTCTCTGCTGACCTCCAGCCTCCTATTTCCAACTGCCTTTCAGATATTTCTAACTGAATGACCAGTACACATATCAAATTTAAATGCCCCAAATCAAGCTCAATGTATTTCCCTCTAAGGTCTGCTGTCCTCCGACCTTTCCCATTACCGCAGAGGGCAACCCCATCTTCCCAGTCCATCAGGCTTGCAACCTAGGAGTCATCTCAGACTCCTCACTATCTTTCCCCCTCCCACTGCCCCCCCCATCCATTGTTAGATTGTTGCCCAGTGGATTTCTCCTTTGCAACACCTTTCGAATACATCCCTCTTCTCCCCTCTGGCACTGCCGCCATGTCGGTGCAGGCCCTCATTCCCCCAAGCCTCCTGGTGGGTCTACCTGCCTCAAGTCTCTTCTCATTCCAGTCTAGCCTCCATTTAGCCACTGAAGTGATTTTCCTAAAGTACTAGTCTCTCCTATTCAAAAAAGTCCAACAGTTCCCTATGACTTCTAGAATAAAATACAAAATGCTTGTTTGGCATTCAAAGCCTTTCATCAACTAGCCCCATCTAACTTCCCAGTCTTCTCACCCCTTGCTTCTTGATACGGACACTCCGATCCAGTGGCGCTGGCTTCCAGGCTGTTTCATGAACAAGACACTGATCTCATGGCATTTTCTCTGGCTGCACCTGCAGACCTCCCTGGCTTCCTGTAAGTCCCCACCAAAAGTCCATCTTCAATAGGAGGCCTTTCCCAAGCCCTCGCGCTTTCCCTTTCCCTCCTGTTGATTATTTCTTCTTTATCCTGTAGACAGTTTGTTTGTACATATTTGTTTGTTTACTCTCTCTCTTATTAGACTGTCAGCTCCCTGAGGGCAGGGACTGGCTTTTGCCTCTTTTCGTATCCCCAGCACCTGGCACGAAGTCTGGCACATAGTAGGTGCTTAATAAATGTTTTTGCGTTAGAAAATAAGAATAGAAGAACAAACGTGACCTCCTTGGTATGGCGACTCCATCTAATACATCCTGTCTCTTCCTAAAGGACTCTTGCTTGTGGCCTCTCATTAATCCTTCACAGAGAATTGAGGATCATTGGCATAATAAGAGCACCTACCTCCAAGGGTTGTGATGAAGTTCAAATGATATAACATATAAAGTGCTATATCATCATTATAATCATTCGTATTATTAGGCAACATGGCCGAGGCCTTCTTCTAATTCTTTTAATACTTCATGTATACCAAGGCTGTTAACACTTAAGTGAGGCAGTTGGGGTTAAGTGACTTGCCCAGGGTCACACAGCTAGTAAGTGTTAAGTGCCTGATGTCAGATTTGAACTCAGGTACTCCTGATTTCAGGGCTGGTGCTCTATCCACTTCGCCACCTAGCTGCCCCAATCTATTATCTTTTTTCCTGTTACATGACTGGTAAATTCCTTTTTCTGATTGTACCCTTCTTGGATGATACCTTTTATACTATTTCTGGCATGTAAATAATTCTTGGTAAGACCTTGTCTTTACCAACAGCTACATTTTACTCCACTGTCCTTTGGGTCACTTACAATTTTGATTTTTTAAAAATTGTGGCATTCCATGATTCAGTCACATCATCCCAGGAAGAAGAGTAGCATGAACAAAGATGGGTTTTTAGGTTAGAGATCAGCCTGTGATTGTGGAAAGTGTTATCCGTGATTTCTCAAACGTAACTTAATTGTCTTCCTCCTAATTTAACTCTAGGCTCATTTTGTTGTCTATCAGCTGTGTCTGACCAAGAGAGAGGCACTGATGAGTTGACTTAATACCTATTCCCCTGCATGACACAAGCTGCTAAATGTGAGTTTTTCATCCACTTGGACTTTCCTCTGTACTTAGTGGCTTTTCTTGAGAGGCTATGGATCACTATTTCTACTTTTTGGTTGTTGGTTTTTTTCCCCCTTTTTGAGGTTTTTCCCTTGTGTTCTGATTCTTCTTTCACAATATTACTGATGCAGAAATATGCTTAATGTGATTGTACATATATAACCTATATCAAATTGCTTTCTGTCTTGGGGAGGGGAGAGGAACAGGAGGGAGGGAGAAAAATTTGGAACTAAAAATCTTATGAAAACAAATGTTGAAAACTATCTTTGCATGTAACTAGAAAATAATAAAATAAAAAGAAGTTAAAAAAAAAAGAGAGGCTCTGGATCTCACTGAGGATGTCCCCTATGCCAGAGGTCAGCAAATACCTCTCCAAGTTCAAATCCAGCTTGCTAGAGAACTAAGAATGGCTTTTACATTTTCAATAACAATAAAACTTCATTTAAATGTACAAGGGGGGCAGCTAGGTGGCGCAGTGGATAAAGCACTGGCCTTGGATTCAGGAGGACCTGAGTTCAAATCCAGCCTCAGACACTTGACACTTACTAGCTGTGTGACCCTGGGCAAGTCACTTAACCAGGAAAAAAAAGAAAAAAAATAAAATAAAATGTACAAACTCTTTTTTTAAAAAATATATATATATATATTTTTTTAGTGGGGCAATTGGGGTTAAGTGACTTGCCCAGGGTCACACAGCTAGTAAGTGTTAAGTGTCTGAGGCCGGATTTGAACTCAGGTACTCCTGACTCCAAGGCCAGTGCTCTATCCACTGCGCCATCTAGCTGCCCCACAAACTCTTTTTAGTTCATAGGCTATACAAATGCAGGCTCTGGTCTGCATTTGGTCCATGCTGGCTATAGCTTGTTGACCTGTGCTCTTTATTATTCTGGAGTTTCGTATGATCAATATTATGTCACCAAAAAATGAGACCATCTAGAGGGAAGCCCTCTTCTGTTTGGAACTTGAGCTGCGCATGCTCCAGGGCAGCAGCAAACACTGTGGCAAGCATGGACCTTTTTGTTGGAGATCTTAATAGACAGGAAATAACTGGTTTCGAATGTGCAAGTCACCTCTGAATCAGCCATCTGTGGGCCACTAGACTTTTTTTTTTAGTGAGGCAATTGGGGTTAAGTGACTTGCCCAGGGTCACACAGCTAGTAAGTGTTAAAGTGTCTGAGGCCGGATTTGAACTCAGGTCCTCCTGAATCCAGGGCTGGTGCTTTATCCACTGCGCCACCTAGCTGCCCCTAGGCCACTAGACTTTTAAAGAGAGTTTAGCCAAAAATTAACATTAAACCAGAAGGACAAAGAGAAGAAACTACTGTAGGAAATGACATTAGCTCTAACTTTATGTATTCAAATGAGCTATCAACATAAAACAGGGAGATGGATCAAAGAAAAGACATGAACTCTTATTATTACCATGTCCTACAGAATGTAAGTGGACTGTGATCACCAAAGGAGATCAGAGGAACTCAGAAATCACCTCTGCTAGCATATGCTACCTATTCTTGCCAGACTGAGAGATCTGATAGCACTTTTAAGTTACAAATCATTTTGCAAAATGCTGCCAATGAGCAGCATTAAGTTTATGAACAAGGTTGTCTCATGAAAAATAGCAAATAGGGATGGAGCAGAAAATGAAATTGCAGAGAACCTGGCACAAAATTCAGTAAAGCCAGATATCCCAAGGACATTGATAGATGAAAATGAAGGGAGAACAACAGATGAAAAAATCTGCCCGTGTTTCTATAAAGATTTTTATCATGGATGGCAGTGGAAATGATACAGTTGAGTACTTCCCCCTTAGTCTCTAAATGTAGTATATATGAAACTGGAAATGGCACTTGAAGAGCAGCTGGATCGGATCAAGTACACACAGCAAAAATCTGTGCTGGAAAGAAAGGAGTTTTTAAGGAATACAGGGACTGATTTAAAATTTTTTGAAAACATGAAACAAAGAATACACTTGTACCTACTACAAAGTCATGCCCATGGTAACAGAAATGTTACTTGGAGAGTAGAGTCTCTAAATCACTGACTAGCATCATCCCTTTTCTGAACATAGGTAATTCTCATCTTAATGAAGACATCTCACAAAGTTTTTCACTTGGTGGACAAACTGAAGAGATGTGGGCTGGTCTAGAATATATAGGGAAGTGGTTGACTGACTGAACAAAAATGGTAGTCATTGGAGGCTGATGTGAATGAGGAAAGTGTCAAGATAAAAACCTCTCCCTTGGTGCTGAGGTATTCAGTAGTGTTATCACTAGTTTGCATGAAAGTATAGGTGGCACGCTTATTCACTTTGCAGATAACATGAAGCTGGAAGGAAAGCCAAAGGATGCAAAGACACTCAGAGTTGGTTGGAAGGGGCCTGGGAGGCCAACCTGTACCTGAACAAGAGCTGCTTCTACAACACATCTGAGAAGTGGCTATCTAGCTACTACTTGAAGACCTCAAGTGAGGGGAACCCACTTCCTCTGAGAGACCTCCTTTCATTTTCGGATCCCATTTACCTTAAAGCTAAATTTTCTCCTCATTGCCCAGTTATGCCCTCCAAGCCCAAGAAGATCCAGTTTGATCCCTTTTCCAGATGGCTCCTGTTCAAATACTTGAAGATACCTATCACGTATCCCCTAAATCTTCCCTTCTCCAGGCTAATTAATCTTCAGCAACAAAAACACAAAAACAAAAATCGGTACTTTTATAGTGTGCTCCCTACTGTGCAGGGCGGTTGTGAGAAAATGACCTGGCAAACTTCTAAGTTTTGTTAAGTGAGAGTTACTCTCGTGTTAGATATCACATATGGGAGGATGGGACTATAATATAGCCTTCTAAGGCTATAGCTTATTCAAAAGGAACATAATCTATAAAAAGGATGTTCAGGTAAGGCTGTGTTGTGAAAAGGTGAGCTCATGGGAGGAAATCATTATAGACAGTAACGAATAAGGATAAACAAGGGTAGAAAAAGAAGTAATGGCGCCATAATAGTACCCTACGACCATCTGGACAACAGGAGGAAATAGGGATTTGGAATAAATGATGGGCTGGGTATAGAGCTAAGATATCAGAGGCCTAAATCATCAGCTAATATTTTATTCAAAATTTTTGCATTGATGTTCATTAGTGATATATAGTTTTTCTTGCTTTGCTTTGCCTTCTGGGCAAGTCCCTTAACCCTCTTTGCCCTGCCCCCAAAGCACTTGGTAGGATCCCTTCCTTTACCATTTTCTAACAGTTTCTATAATATTGGGATGAATTTCTCTTTGAATATTTGATAGAATTCCCTTGTAAATGCATTTGGCCCTGAGACTGTTTTCTTTAAAGTTCCTTGATGGCTTGTCAAATTTCTTTTTCTAAGATTAAGCTACTTTTAATTAAAATAAAACACAAGAAACTATTCACATAAGATCGATACCTGAAGTATAAAGTTAGGCAAATATGTAAAGGGGTGGCCTAAAGAAAACACAACTAACGTTTTAATGTACCGTCTTGTAACTTGGTGAGGGACAAAGAGTGTTATACAATATTTGTTGACTTTCACCTAAATGGGAGTATAGCCAAGTCTTGGTTACTGGAATTAAAAGATGATAACTCATATTTACACAGCACTTTAAAGTTTATAAGGGAAAACAACCAAGTCAAGTCAGGGGTGTAAATGGCACCCCCATTTTACAGATGAGAAAACAGGTGCAACAAGGTTGTCACTTTTCTAGAATTACACAGCTAGTTAAATGCCTGAGCTATGATACAAACAAAAGACCTTCTAACAATAAGACCAGTGCTCATAAGCATGCTGCCAAAAATAATACAAGAAGTGGCTTCAATCTCTTCCCTCCAAAACCTGAATCAAGGCTATTGGCAAATAACAATGCAGGCTGATTTGACCTTCACCTTATTAGATTTATTCCTGGAACACAACTGGAGATGCAAACAATGAGAAAGAAGATGATTAGTAACAGAGAGGAAGAAAGAGAGGTTCAGATCCTGCACTCACTTGATAAACAAGTTCATGGTGCTGCAACCTACCACCCTGACCCTCTGAGCACCTTGTGCTGGGGGTACACTGTGGGAAAGCCTTTTTTTTCTTTTCAGAGCAATGAGGGTTAAGTGACTTGCCCAGGGTCACACAGCTAGTTAAGTGTCAAGTGTCTGAGGCTGGATTTGAACTCAGGTCTTCCTGAATCCAAGGCCAGTGCTTTATCCACTGTACCACCAAGCTGCCCCTTTTTGGTTTTTTGGTTGGGCAATGAGGGTTAAGTGACTTGCCCAAGGTCACACAGCGAGTAAGTGTTAAGTGTCTGAGGCCAGATTTTAACTCAGGTCCTCCTGACTCCAGGGCCAGTGCTCTATCCACTGTGCCACCTAGCTGCCTCCTGGGAAAGCCTCTTTTGCAGGCCTGACTGACCCTTTGGCTTTGAGCTTGTGAGCAGTGGCACGGACATTGGCCAAAGCTGATTAAGGGTTCTATAGAGAAGAGGCGTCAATTTTCATCTTTATTGTCATTTCTGCTACATAAACATGTACTAAAAACATAATACAAAATCTTGGCAAAAGACTCCCGCCACAGGAGATCCATCTATGTATTGACATAACACAAGGTGGCTTTCTTTATATTCAAAGAAAACTACATTTCTTTCTAAACAAACATTATGTTGTTTAACAAATGTTAATAATCTCAATCAAAGAAAAAGGCAAGGCTGTGCCATTCACTCCTTTGTGGTTATTCATGCTCTGAGACTGATGTATCGAAGCAAAATAACATGTACCACAGCTGGAATTTAGTCTTTCCTCGCTTTAGGCTGAATTTTCTTGGCACTAAAAACATTCTTCTTGTTAAAAAAGCTGAACGCTGAGTGGAGCAGGCACACAAATTTCTATCGATGATAGCCTTAAAATGACTCTAACGCAGAGGAGTCAGAAGTCCCAAATCTAAGTTCTGGCTCTGCTACTTGACTGCTGTGAAGCCTGAGGAAAATCACCTCAACTTTTTTTTAGGCCATCAATTTCCTCCAATGTGAAGTGAGGAGGCTTGCCTGGGCGACCCAGAGACTCTTCCAAATATGACATTCTATGATGCGGCAGCACTCGGGTCTAAAGCCCTTTCCCTCACACCACTGTGGCCTCAAGGAGAAAATGTGGTGATTCCAAGTTTTCCTGAGCTGTTTGTGAGGGTCGCAAGGAGCTTGACACCGAGATCATATACTCAACGATAGTAAATGTGCTTCCTGCATATTTTTAAAGTCTTCAAAGATTTTGATGTCTGGTGATTCAGGTAGGCAAAAATAATAGTTCAAGAAGGAACCTAAAAAGTTTGACAAAGATTACTGTCTGCGGCAGGAAGCTTAAGACTAGAGGGTCACAGGCAGCATTTTTCTCACTACTGCCCACAGAAAGAAAGGGATGCAAATAAGAAAAACTGATTTGGGAAGTGAACGCTAGCTAAGAATATGGTGACTCAGAGGGCAATTTGGCCTCTGGGCTACACCTTAAAATATCGGGATGACAGATTTCTGGTCAAGGATGGAATACACGAGAGGGGCTGGTCAGAATGGATTTGCTGGTTATCAGGCTGGTTGTTTGAATGATTGGTGTCCTTCATTCTCAAGGAGGACCAAAAGGACATCCGACATCAGGGTCAGGCTACAGTGTGTCTGACGATAGCTGATCAAACGATATGAGCTCAGAATACTCTACCACAGGTCGGGCACAAATGGCCTGTATAAACATCTGTGCATCTCCCATTTCTTTGGAGCTACTGCAATTCTGCTTTGCTCACAGAGCACGGCACCTTCTTTGATGGGGGCATGCCATTCTGGATGGTCCTTTGTTAGCATCTCCCATGTCATGCAATCAATTCCAAAGTGCTTCAGGGAGACCTTGAGAGTGTCCTTGTATCACTTATCTGACCACCATGTACGTGTCTTCCTTGCATGAGCTCTCCATAAAATAGTCTTTTAGGCAAGCGTACATTTGGCATCTGAACAATGTAGCCAGCCCATCAGAGTTGTGCTCTCTGAAGTAGAGTTTGAATGCTTGGCAGTTTATTTCAAGAGAGCACCTCAGAGTCTGGTACCTTATTCTGCCAAGTAATGTTCACATTCTTCCTATGATAATTCTATTTTTTTCCTGGGGCAATGAGGGTTAAGTGACTTGCCTAGGGTCACACAGCTAGTAAGTGTCAAGTATCTAAATCAGGATTTGAACTCAGGTCCTCCTGAATCCTGGGTTGGTGCTTTATCCACCACTTCCTAAGACAATTCAAATGGAAGCAATTCAGTTTCCTGGCATGGCGCTGAACATCCTGTCCAGGTTTCATAGGCATACAACAATGAGGTCAGCACAACAGCTGAAGTCAAGTGGGCCTTAGGAAGTATTGCTAAAAATAAGACTAGTGGAAATGATGGAATTCCAGCTGAGCTTTTTTTTTTTTAATTCTTTTGTTTGTTTGTTTGTTTTTTGTGGGGCAATGAGGGTTTAGTGACTTGACCAGGTTTACACAGCTAGTAAGCGTCAAGTGTCTGAGGCCAGATTTGAACTCAGGTTCTCCTGAATCCAGGGCTGGTGCTTTATCCACTGTGCCACCTAGCTGCCCTCCAGCTGAGCTATTTCAAACCCTAAAAGATGATGTTCTTAAAGTGCTATATTCAATATGCCAATGAATTTGGAAAACTCAATAGCGGCCACTTGATTGGAAAAGATCAGTTTATGTCCCAATCCTAAAAAAGGGTAATGCCAAAGAATGTTCAAATTACTGAACAACTGAGTCCATTTCACACACTAGCAAGGTTATGCTTAAGATGCTGCAAGCTAAGCTTTGCAATATGTGAACCAAGAATTACTAGAAGAACAGGCTGGTTTTCAAAGAGGCAGAGGAATGAGAGACCAAATTGTCAACATTCACTGGGTGATGAAGAACGCAAAGGAGTTTCAGAAAAACATCTACTTCTGCTTCACTGACTACACTAAAGTCTTTGACTATGTGGATCACAACAAAATGTGGCAAGTCCTCAAAGAGATGGGAGGACCAGATCGTCTTACTTGTCTCTGAGGAACCTGTGTGAGGGCCAAGAAGCAACAGTCAGAACCGAACACAGAACAACTGACTGGTTTGAGATTGGAAAAGGAGTAGAGCAAGGCTGTATGTTGTCGCTTCATCTATTTAACTCCCATGAGAGGACATCGTGTGAAATGCCAGGCTGGACAAGCAAAAAGCCAGAATCCAGGTTGCAGGAAGAAATAACAAGTTCAGATATGCAGATGCTACCACCCTGATGGCAAAAAGTGAAGAATTCGGGAGCCTTTGTTCAGCCAGATTTACGCTCATTCCACACTGGCAGCTCCGGTATTCAGTACCTGAAGCTTTGGGCTCTGTTGAGGAAATGTCAGGGCTTGCCGAAGGCCCTCCAGGGCCGTTCTTTGGCTGAATTTTGAAGTCCTTTTTCTCCAGTTCCTTAGCAGGAGGTGGCAGTGAAAGGAAGCATCTTCTCGCTTCTTTTCTTCCTGGATGACAGCAGGAGGCAATACAAAGAGACATAACATAGAGCCTCTTTCACCAGTCAATTCTTCCCGACAGTAAGTGACGGTATGGATACCTGTATATATCTTCAGATGCACACAGTTCTAAAGTCTCTTCTGACCCTGGTGCAGAAAGCTATTGCTATGTCTTCCAGAGTTTTGAAAGCTGTTCTTTGACCCTTTGTTCCACTTGATTCAGAAATGGATCCTCCCCTAAAGAAGCATCACTCTAGCTTATTGTCACTAACTAAATTCTTATCTCTGCTGGCTAAAACATAATCAGGCAAAGTACATTTGTCCAATAACCATAAAACACTTCTAAGGTTTGGGGTCTCCAGTCATTAACCCCAAAATTCTCCAGTCTATCATATGAAATGAGTAACTGAAACACAGAAGGTGGAGGACATTTTGCCCTGGGTAAATGCAGTGTCCCTGTAGCTGCCTTTTCAGGGTAAGTTTCATATTTGTTTGTGTCTCTGCCACATTCAATTATCAAAATTGTTTAATGTCAGAAAGGCTCACTCCCTTAGACAAAGATCTACACAAAATGGATAGCAGCACAATGTAGGCTTTTAACAAATTTGAAATAACAACAAAACCTAAGAATGTCTTTCTGTATCCTTAACTTTCATTTTCTAAAGGAAAGTTAAAACTTCATATTTTTCCATCAGGTCAATGCCTACCAAACCTCATTTTAATATATTTTTTTTGCATATTAAAAACTATTCCCCATTGTGAATGAGTATGCCAGATGTAAGATTTTTCTGTGGAAGCCACCAATATTTATCAGTGCCACAGGTTTTATGCTTAGCAATATCTACTTTCAAGTTGGCACATATAAGAAAAAATAAAGAACTAATGATAATAAAGAACTCTGGTTTAAAAGAGACATGATTTGAGTAGGTTTATTGTAAATAAAGAGGGAAAAAATATTTTTTTCTCTGTTACTGACAACTGACAGAGAAGTGGTTTCTCCAGAGCCACTTTTCTCATGTCTCAGTAACACTGTGCCAAAGCAAAGTTTACTCTAAGAACCCTGAATTTTCATATTCCGTCCACAGAGTAATTATATTTAGCCTTCTATCCTTCATGGCCCATGACCACAGGGCACCTTAAGCGCATATCTGGTGTCTACAAGGAGGTGGGGAGGCGGGGGGGGGGGGGGGGGGGGGGGGGTGTTAATAACAAAGAACAACTAGTATCACAAGATAAAACTCTGATTCTATGTCTAATGGCCTCGTGTGAGCTCTCTCCCATGGCAGCTTTTGTCTGGGAGTGCTCTTTGTGCACACCCAGGACACAGTCAAACCCCACTCTTGGATTCTGTTACAGTGTTTGCCTTCAGGCCCTCGATTTTTCAGGCCACAAGAAGCCTGCGTTCTGTGCTACAATTATTCCCTTTTCTCCCACTGCAAGAAGCAGTTAGAATTGCTTGGAGTCTCAGCCGTTCTTGAGTCAGCACTGAGTGAGGATCATAGACTAAAGAGATTTCCTTTAAGAAGGCTCTAGGCCTCATTTGATTTCAGGAAATGAAGCAAAGAGCCGTCTGTTTTCTCCCTGCAGGGAAAGAAAGTCTCTACTACTTACACCTAAAAGTAACCTCTCCAGTCAGGACGGTTCTCTCAGATGGGCCCCAGCTGGAGACCAAAGGTTCAGCAACACCAACAAAATAAAGCGTGAAAGCAGACCACCAAAAACTGTACTCACTTTGGAGGGATTCTTGAAACTGCATTCACGCTGCTGGTCGAGTTCACTACCTGAAGGATGTGTTCAAGGGCCGTTAATCCTCCAGCAACTTGAAATGCAATCTGATCTGCCACATTCTGAAGGGAAAGATAAAATGCAAATTAGCCTCGTTTGGAAAACGTGTTCTGTAAAGGGAATGTAATATTTGATGGGAATCTGAAAACATTCTGTTCTAAAGACAGAGACGACATTAATCCAAATCCACAACATTCAGAAAAATAAAGGCTGCTCACCCAATTCATCTGTCCAGTCAGTCAGTCAATGAGCATTTATTAAGCACCTACTATGTGCCAGGCACTACCCTAAGCACTGAGGATGCAAAGAAAGGCAAAAGACAATGCCTGCTCTCAAGAAGCTCACACGCTAATGGGGGAGACAGTGTACAAACAACTATGTGCCAACAAAATAAATTCAGGATAAACTGGAGATCAGCAATAGAGGGATGACATAGCCCTTGGGGGGATCAGGGAAGGCTTCTCATAGAAGGTGGGATTTTGTTATTATTGTTTGTCCTTCGTTCCCTAAGAGGACCCTGATATCAGGGTGATGTCATGACTTGCACTGAATCAGATTTAAGTGGGGGAGGGCTGTGCAAGGTCACCAGCCTCACTCTCTCCTCCAGAGCCATCTGGGTCCAGTGGCAGGATATACATGACTGGAGGAGGCCCTGCATGTCAGAAGCAATTTGGGTTAAGTGACTTGCCCAGGGTATGAGTTCACATTTGAACTCGGGTCCTCCTGACTCCAGGGTCAGCGCTCTCCACTACGCCACCTAGCTGCCTCAGACGGGATTTTAGCTGGGATTTGAGGCAAGTCAGGGTAGCCTGGAGGGGAAGAGGAGGTGGGAGGGCATTCCAGGCATGGGGGGCAACTGCTGAAAATGCCTTGAGATGGGAACTGAATTCCTGTCAAGACCCACATCTCCCCCAAGTTAGCATGTTTTTATGAAGCTTTTCCCGAGGACATGAAGATCCTGCTGCTTACAGAGGCTAGTAAAGAAATGTTGGGTATTATTTTTTTAACATTTTGAGGTGAGAGTCATACTGCCAGTGTATCAGCAGCTACCTCATGGAACACACAAGGCCACTCACAGTGACATTTGACCTGGCTAAGGTTTCCCGTGTAATGCATACAGGGCCTGTACCCTGGACACCTCTGGCTGATGGTTGGGTGTGCCCTTTATCAAGAGTTCCTCACTGGATGTGGATGAAGCTGGTGCCCAAGAGGGCTGCATAGGATGGCTATTGTTCCACTGCTGATAAGTAAAGAGAAGGAAGGAAAGAGACCGCTTTGGGAAAGAAAGATACACTTGTATCTACAAACAGGCAAATGACTTTTTCTCATCATGAACAAGAAACATCCTTACACACGGACCTCCTACAGAGCTTTTCAAATGCACATTTTGAAAACACTGAGCCACCAAATCAATGGTCAGTTAAGGTAATAAGTCTGTGACACAACGTAACTCAACAACACCCTTGTATAGAAAGAACATCTTCTGCTAAATCATATTCCAGGCTTTCCCCATGTGAGAACATGTTTCTACTGAGCCCTATAAACTCTTCTGACAAAAGCATATGTAGAGGAATAATGAAGAGAAAAAGAGGCTGGTATATCACTGTGCTGATTGATTATTCTTACTAATCTCCATCCTGGAAGAATGGGGAAGGAAACCAAGGCAAGGAAACGGTAAGGTTACAAGGCTCTCTTCTACACACATCTCACCAATTAGCCATTCATTTGAGTTAGCTGGTTATGCTTTTTAAAATGCAGGTGTCCTCTGGGAAAGCTAAGCCTCATAGTACTTTAATGGGAATGATTTTAATCAGATAATCTTAAAGATGAACACCTGAATGCTGCTAAGTACTCAGAAAATTAGGGGTTTGACTGGGGAGGCCAGGAAGGGAAAGGAGGTTGGAGTGAGAGCACAGGTCTGGGTGGAGGAATGGGGAATGGATCCCAGGACAGAGAATAGCGCATAGGTCTACGAGAAGTAAGGAGAAGAAGGGAGAGGATGAGAAGTCCCGACTGGTATTTGTGCCTCGAGCCCTGGCATCAGTGAAGCAGGCTTGAACTCCCATCAGGATGCCCGTGCTAGTTTAGAAAGTTGGCAAACCAACTATCCCAATTGAGTTCAGTCTTTGCAATCTAAGCTGCTCCATTTCAGCTCGGTGGCTCCGTATCTCATCCCAGTACCTTCCTTACTAGTGGGAGGAAGCAGAGAAGGAAAGAGAAGGCGGCAGTTCATAAATTTTGCTTTTCTCAGGGTTGTTACTGAATATCAGTCAAAACTGGTACCAACGGCATTCCAACTACCCTATGAGCAGTCAAGAGATAAAAGGTCTGTCCTAAGTTATTAAAAACAATTACTATGGATGACAAATACAAATATTAAACTGGCTTTATTGAAGAGTAAAATAATCTCAAAAACTTTAAAAATATTTACCGTCATCATACTAGGCAGCATTTATATAGCACTTCAAGGTTTGCGAAGTGCTTTCAGAATATTATTTCATTAGATTCTCACAACCATTCTGGGAGGGAGGCCTATTATCATCCTCCTTTTACAGGTGAAGAAATAGAGGTAGAGAGAGGGTAAATGACTTGTCCAGGGTCACAAAGCTAGCATTTTAGTCAGGATTCCATCTCAAGTATTCCTGACTGCTGAACTTGAACCCTATCCACTGTACTGCCTGGCTGCCCCTGTCTGCTGGTATTAGTTATTTCTGCCCATGTTTTTTTCTGGGTCTTCAGTAGCTGTCTGTACACATACACTCACACGTACATGCATTCATGCGTAAGAGCTTTTAAATTTCATATAATTTGAAATTATTTTATCTTTTGTAATCATCTTTATCCCTTATTTGGCTAAGAACTTTTCTCTTAGCTAGAACTGTGAAAGTGACCTGTTAAGGCTCTTTTAATCTTTAATTGCTATGACCTTTAATATTAGGAGGCAGCTGGATAGACCTATATGCTTGGAATCAGGAAGACTTGAATTAAAATCCTTCCTCAGACACTTACAAGCTGTGTAACCCAGGGTAAGTCACTTAACCTCTAATTGCCTCAGTTTCCTAAGCTGTAAAATGAATATTGGCACCAACCTTGCAGGGTTGTTACAGTAATTAGTACAGCGCTCAGCACATAGTAGGTGTTATACAAATGATCATTCCACTCCTATTAAAATTATATATCGATGTTGAGCTTATTGTGGTATAGAGTACAAGGTTTCCATTTAAAATTGCTTTCAAATTTTCTTAGCAGTTCCTGTCAAATATAGAATTCTTCCCCAAGTAATTTATGTATTTGGGTTTATTGAACATTGCATTACGGAGTTCACTTTTCCCCCCAACTCTTCCTTGTGTAGTCTATTCCACTGATTTACTTTTTTATTTTTAAACTCATACCGAATAGTCTATGATTATGGCTTCATAAATATAGCTTGAGCCCTAGAAATGCTCAGACCCCATGAGACAGAGCCGGGGGTGGGGGTGTGTACTGTGCTCCTCCCTCCCAAGTGATTCCATTTCAAGGGTTACCACGATGGCACTCAGTACAGTCCCTGACACCCAGTAGGAACATCATAAATGCTTATTGGCTGCCTGCCTGATGCTTGAACCCCTTGGGCTCTTACCTGGTCTATTTTATAGATGACCCAAAGGCCATGACCAAGTCCCTCAATGGGAACCAACTTCCTGTCACACCTGTTGAAATGCCATTTGAGTGCTATTTAGACCTTGTTCAAAGATTTATTGAGATGTGTTCTTACCTGATAAATGCCATGTGAGGGCTAAGTCTGATGACTAACAGTTTGACTCAGCTGAACCCCAACTTTACACATAACAATACAGTGTTTCTGACAGAACACCATTTAGTTTCCTGTAAGGGAGTGCAGCACAGCAAGCTGTGACTAAAGCAAGACAGGATTAAAACAGAAAGTCAAGTCACTTGTCTCTCATCCCAAGAAGCCTTCACAAGGGTAAGCAAAGGTAGAACATGTCCCCTCCTCTCTAATCAGAATTATTTCTGTAATCTATTTGTTACGGTACCTGAAACTCTACAAGTAGGAGACTTCTTTCTGAGCTAGGGCACTGTTTTATTCAATTCTTGGCAGGCAGCATGGGGTTGTGCTGGTCACAAGAATCTGGAAGATCTGGCCCTTTCCTTTGACATCAACGGGCCAGGGGACCCCATATGAGTCCCAAGATCTCAGTGGCACCAAGGCTACTCTTTAAGACTACACACTGCAGAACAGGTGCAGATCTGCATGAAGGGCATTTCTCTCCTGGGACTTCTGTGTTCCAACAAAATTTCAGGCTTAGATCCAAAAGCAAACGATTAGGACTGAGCTCAATAATGTTTTATGTTTTACATAAATTCCTGTTCCTTTGTTTTCATCGCTTTTACACTGATGTCTTTCACTTTTTACTCTAGACATTCCCTGATTCTAGACCACCATCAACTCTTACACAGAAGAGCAGGTAAGTAAAAGCTAGCGTGGGCACCTTAGGCAACAGCCATCACCTACCGTCCTCCACCTCCCAACTGTTCCCATTCCTGCTGCACTCACCTTAGTTGAAGGGGCAATTCCTTCTCGCCCTATAAGCCCACTGTACTCTCCCCTGACCCCTACCCCGTCTAGAGGCTGATGCTGAGTTTTGGCTGCCCCATTTTGGAAGGACATTAACAATCTTGGCTGTGGCAAGGAAAGGCTGAGCAGGATGGTCAAGGACACTGAGATCACACTGTGTGGGGATCTTTGAAGTAGCTATGAGGAGGGTAAGTGTGTGTGGGGGGCCGGTGCAAAGGCCCAGAGATGAGAGACACGGGAAGAAGGACAATGGTGGTGGAAAGCAGAGAAGGTGGAAGGAGCTAGAGTAGAAGAAGAAGACAGGTATGGTAGGAAGAGGAAAGACTTCGAGTGAAGGCCTATAAAAAGCCAGACAAGGCAGTGGCTAAACCATGTTTGAAGTCTAAATGCTAAATAATGAATCCTTCATAATTTCTAGATTTTACAGATCATCAAATGAATTTCTAATACATTTGGGCAGCACTTTATCTACTCTATTATGTTTGCCTGTTTCTTTTTTTCCCCTCTATCAGTTTTGATGATAACTCTTTGTAACTCCAGCTTTTTAGCATGCTCCTTTGCTATCCTTGTCTATTTTTACAAATACATTTCATTAGGAGCATAATTATTTTATACTAAGGAGGGCAAAGGGGCAGTTAGTCAGACAATAAACATTTACTGCCTACTATGTGCCAGACACTGTTAAGCACTGGGGATAAGAGGAAAGATGAAAGACGATTCTTACCCTCAATGAGCTGTCAGCCTTGACAGCTTTTAGCCTTGTTTTTATTTGCTAACAAGCACAAGGTATGTGAGGATAAATTGGAGACAATCAACAAAGGGAAGGCACTAGAATGAAGGGAAACCAGGAAAGATTTCCTGCTATAGGTGGGATTTTAGCTGGGATTTGAACGAAAGCGCGGAAGTCAAGAGGGAGAGATGACGAGGGAGAGAACTGCAGGATGGTACAGAGCCAAAGTCAGGAGATGGAGTATCTTGTGGAAGGAAGGGGAAGGTGGCCAGTGTCACTAGAGGGATTTGGAGGGATCTGAGGTAGGGAGGGGAGCTGGTTAGGAAGGGCTGTGAACACCAGAGGATTTTCTATTTGGAGATGATAGGGAATCAGTGGAGTTTATTGAGTGTGTGGGGGTGAGGGTGGTGACAGGGTCACACCTGCTCTTTAGAAAGATGACTGGCAGCTGAGTGGAGGATGGAGAGAAGTGGGGAGAGATTTGTGGCAGGGAGCACAACTGGCAGGCTATTGCATTAGTCCAGGCTGGAGGTGATCAGGGTCTTTACTAGGGTGCTGTCAGTATCAAGAGGATAGATAGAAAGGGGAACATGTGAGAGATATTACAAAGGTAAAATCTACAGGTCTGGAAAGCAGACTGGATATGGCGGTGAGAGAAAGCAAGGAGTTGAGAATGAAACCTAGGTTGTGACCCTAGGGGACTAGAAGGATAGGGGTACACATAACAGTAACAGGAGAATTAGGAAGAGAGGTAGGAGGTAAAAGTAATGACTTTACATTCCCCAATTGAGAAATGGTCAAAGGATATGAACAGGCAGTTTTCTGATGAAGAAACCAAAGCTATCTATTCCCATATGAAAAAATGCTCTAAATCTCTAATGATTAGAGAGATGCAAATTAAAAGAACTCTGAGATACCACCTGACACCTATCAGATTGGCTAAAATGACAAAAAAGGAAAATAATAAATGTTGGAGAAGCTGTGGGAAAATTGGAACACTAATCCATTGTTGGTGGAGCTGTGAACTGATCCAACCATTCTGGAGAACAATTTGGAATTATGCCCAAAGGGCAATAAAGCTGTGCATACCCTTTGACCCAGCAATACCACTTTTGGGTCTTTTTCCCAAAGAAATCATGGAAAGGGGAAAGGGTACCCACATGTACAAAAATATGCTGCTCTTTATGTGGTAGCAAGGAATTGGAAGTTGTGGGGGGGTGCCCATCAATTGGGGAATGGCTAGACAAGTTGTGGTATATGAATACAATGGAATACTATTGTGCTGTAAGAAACGATGAGCAGGAGGAGTTCAGAGAAACCTGGAGGGCCTTGCGTGAGCTGATGATGAGTGAGATGAGCAGAACCAGAAGAACATTGTACACAGTATCATCAACATTGAGTGTTGATCTACTGTGATGGACTATATTCTTCTCACCAATGCAATGGTACAGAAGAGTTCCAGGGAACTCATGATAGAAGAGGATCTCCAAATCCAAGGGAAAAAAAAGAACTGTGGAGTATAGATGCTGAATGAACCATACTATTTCTTTTGTTTTTGGTGCTGTTGTTTTATTTCTATTTTGAGGTTTTTCATCATTGCTCTGATTTTTTCTCTTATAACAGGACTAATACAGAAATAGGATTAATGTTATTATGTGTATAGATATGTGTATAGATATATGTATATGTATATAGATATATAGATATAACCTATATCAGATTACCTGCTGTCTAGGGGAGGGGGGAGAGAGGGGAGGAAGGGAGAAAAATCTGAAATTGTAAAGCTTGTATAAACAAAAGTTGAGAACTATCTTTACATGTAACGGAAAAAATAAAATACCTTATATGTAAAAAAAAAAAAGTAATGACTTTATATGCCTAAAGAGCTATAAAACTGTGCATACCCTTTGACCCAGCAATACCACTCCTAGGTTTATATCTCAAAGAGATCATAAAAAAGGGAAAAGGACCCATAAGTACAAAAATACTTAGAGCTGCTCTTTTTGTGGTGGCAAAGAATTGGGGAAGGGCTTAACAAATTGTAATATATGAATGTGATGGAACACTATTGTGCTATAAAAAAAACGATGAGCAGGTGGGTTTCAGAAAAACCTGGAAAGACTTACGTGAATTGATGGTGAATGAATTGAGCAGAACCAGGAGAGCACTGTACACAGTAACAGCATCATTATCTGATGACCAGCTATGATAGACTTGGCTCTTCTCAGCAATACAATGATTGAAGACAATCCCAAAAGATTCATGATGGAAAAAGCTATCCACATTCAGTTTTTTGTTTTTGTTTCTGCGGGGCAATGAGGGTTAAATGACTTGCCCAAGGTGACACAGCTAGTTAAGTGTCAAGTGTCTGAGGCTGGATTTGAACTCAGGTCCTCCTGAATCCAAGGCCAGTGCTTTATCCACTGCGCCACCTAGCTGCCCCTAGCTATCCATATTCAGAAAAAGAACTGATGGAGTCTGAATGTAGACTGAAGCATACTATTTTCATTTATTTGGGTTTTTTTCATGTTTTTTCCTTTTGTTCTGTATTTTCTTTTACAATATGACTAATGTGGAAATAGGTTCAACATGATTGCATATGTATAACCTATATCAGATTGTTTGCTGTCTTGGGTGGAGGGGGAGAGTATAGAGGAAAGAGGGGAAAAAATTTGGAACTCAAAATCTTATAAAAGATGAATGTTGAAAACTATTTTGCCATGTGCATGGAAAAAATAAAATATATTTACATAAAAGAAATGAGTTTAGTTTTGGACATGTCAAATTTGAGATGTTTATGGGACATGCAGTTCAAGAGGTCCAGTCCGAAGTAGGAGATGAGGGCGAAGGTCAGCAAGGAGATTAAGGCTGGATAAGTAGAGCTGAGAATCATTAACACAGAGATGACACGTGACTCTGTGGAGCAGATGAGATGGCCAAGTGAAATGGTCTAGAGGGAGAGGCCCAGGACAGAACCTTGTAGGATACACACAGCTAGTACACACGACCTGGGTGAAGGCCCAGCAATGGAGACTGAGCCTGGAGAGAAGAGGGTGATAAACCACGTCACAGGCTGCAGAGAAGTCGCAAAGGGGCAGACTGAGAAAAGGTCACTGGGCTTGGTAATCAGGAGCTCTTTGGGAATTCTAGAGAGAATAGTTCACTGGAAGGAGGCAAGTGGAGCGTCAAGACCTTCTGAACACATCAGCCAAGAGTAAGCTCAATAAGGATGCACGAAAGAAGGGATAGAATTCCTTGGTGTCGGGGGCTGCTCTCGGGGTTTCATGAGTTGTTTGTCTCTGTCTACCTGTTCTCTCTCTCCCCCATTTCAGGAAAGGGGCCCAGTCTGGCCAGACAGCACCAATATCTAACTGCTTATTCTTTGTAATTCCTACAGCACATCTTGAGGATATTAGTTGCTTTTGAAAGTTGTCCAAGATTCAACATTCTTAAGTTTAAAAAACAAAACAAAACTCACTCTTCACCACAACTTTTTTCTGTGATTAATGGAAAAATGTTTTTTTTTGGATTGACACAAAAAATTAATTTACTTCAGCTATTTAAAAAAACCCAACCCATTGCTGAGTGATTTGAAAACCCAATTCCTCTACTACTTCGCCTCAGCTTCGGGTCTCATCAGCACACTAATATTTTGCTCTCCTTCTATGTAATTTTCATAACTTTTGGTTTCAGGAGTTTTAGCCAGGACCTCCAAACACCTGAGGAGGCTGGCCTCTCCTTGTTCCTCTGTATTCCTGCCAAATGAGACTCCCCAGAATTCCCTCCTGGATTGTTCCTTTCCTTCCCCACTACTGTCTCCTCTACTTTTCGTTGAGAAGCACTCACTGAGTGCTTACTGTGGAGAGACAGATTCTAGAAGGGCAACCGTGACTAGTCTCTAGGAGCTCATCTTCTCAGAAAGGAGACAAGCCATTCAGGGGAGCAGGGGCCAGGCAAGGCTTTTTGGTCCGCACAGTCACAGGGCAGCTGACTGATGTGCTCTCTCCAGAAGCAGGGGCAGTTCTGTTATGATCACTGTTACCAAAGAAGCCCGGCCTCCATGTCAGGGACCTTAGCAGATGCTGCTTGCACCAAGGAGGTGGGGGTGGTGTCAGGGCACCCCCAGTCCAAAGGGCAGATGACCAGATGAGCAGGGCCCTTTCTCTGCCCACCAGGACCTTGAAGGTCCAGCCAGCACCTGTGGCTTAGCCCCTGAATCCTCTGCCAATTAATCTAATTATGAATGGGCTGCTTTTCCCTTGTGAACTGCCACAGCACTCTGTATCACTCTCCTGGGACTTAACATCTTTTCCCTTACATTGTGATATCAGAGAGGCAGCCTCATATAAGCAGAAATGGCATGAGGAGATTTGGTTCTGATGCCTGGTTTGGATGCTACATGAGAAATAGGATTATCATTTTAGTTATGATCAGTCAATTCAACAAGCTTTTAAGTGACTTCGACATGTCAGGCACTGTGCTAAGTGCCACGGAGACAAAAACCGGAAGAGGCAGCCCCTGCCTTGGTGGAACTCACAGTCTAACAGGAGAGACAACGTGCAAACAACTGTACATCCGAGATCCATAAAGGATGAACTGGAAATCATTTCAGAGGGAAGGTACTAGCATTACCAGGCATCAGGAAAGGCTTCTTGTTAAAGGTGTGGGTTTAGTTAAGACTTGAAGAAAGCCAGGGGAGCCAAGAGTTAGAAACAAGGAGGGAGAGGATTCTCAGAATGGAGAACAGCCAATGAAAAGGCAGAAAGTTGGGAGACGGACTATCTTGTGAGAGAAATAGCAAGGAAGCCAGAGTCAAGGAAAGGCAGACCACATGGAAGAAATAAGAAGACTGGAAAAGCAAGAAGGGGCCGGGGAATGACAGGCTCTCCTTGATGCTGGAGACAACAGGAAACCACAGGAAATGTGGGAAGATTGCTTTGATGTGACGTGAAGGACGTCGGGGTGCAAGAGAGCGTTGATGGGGAGAGGGCAAGGAGGAAGGCCATCGTGATAGCACAAGCGTGATAGGATCACACCAGGCTTGGGGAGAGTCAGAGCAGGCAAGGAGGTACGGACGAGAGATGTTTCCAAGGCAGAAGGGTGGATGTCGGGCTGAAGCAGAGTGTGGAGTCAAAGAAGGAGGACACTCGGGTTGTGAGACCAGGTGAGCAGCTGTGTCGAGCTGTCCTTGACAGTGGAAGGGAAGTTAGGGATGCTCCCCTTTCTGACACCACCATGATTCTGGTGCCAGCTCTCATTCACTCACACCTGGACCACCACAACGGCTGGCAGGTGGCTTTGCCCTGCTTCAAGTCTCCCCACTCCAGCCTATTCTCCATTCAGCCACCAAAATGATTATCCTAAAAAAAGTCTGATCACATCGGCCTCCCCATCAACAAATGCCAGTGGCTCCCTATTGCCTCTAAGAGAGAACACACCACCCTCTGGCACAGTTCCCCTCACCTCTACAGTCTTCTCACACTTTATACTGCCCCACAGAGACACTGGCCTCCCAGACATTGAAGACGTTTGAGGAGACAATGTCTCCTCAAACAAGACACTCCATCTTGGCTCTGGGCATTTTTTCTGGCTGCTCCGCACAGCTACCAGGATCTTTAGCGACTGATAAATATGGATTGAATGAACCTCAGAGGAGGTGAGGTTCCTGAGTGATAGTGGTAGAGGGAGTCTGGAAGCAGCAACGACTACCCCAGCTCTCCTCCTAGACCAATGAATCTGGCAGTGGGCACCAGCTAGGTACAGGAGAGAGCTTGGTTTCACTGAGTGCAAGAAGATGAAAGGAGTAAGAAAGGAAAAGGGTTAAGATAAAAGCAGTGGAGGGGCAGCTAGGTGGTGTGGTAGATAGAGCACTGGCCCTGGATTCAGGAGGACCTGAGTTCAAATCCGGACTTAGACACTTGACACTTACTAGCTGTGTGACCCTGGGCAAGTCACCAAAAAAGAAAGAAAGAAAGAAAGAAAGAAAGAAAGAAAGAAAGAAAGAAAGAAGGAAGGAAGGAAGGAAGGAAGGAAGGAAGGAAGGAAGGAAGGAAGGAAGGAAGGAAGGAAGGAAGGAAGGAAGAAAGAAAGAAAGAAAGAAAGAAAGAAAGAAAGAAAGAAAGAAAGAAGAAAAGAAAAGATAAAAGCAGTGGAGCTGTCATTCCAGAGAACACAGTGGAAGGGATGGGCATATTGTGAGTGGGATGTTGGGAAGGCAGTGGGTTGAAGGGGATAGGAATAAGGGAGCATGCCAGGAGGAGGGGAGTTCGTACCATGATCTATTGGGGTTCAGGATCCCTGGGATGGGAAGACATGACAATGTGGGAGTATGCTAATCTTTAAGGAGTGAGTTCAGGCAGGTTGTGTTCACCCATGGGGGTGCTATGGAGTAGGCCAGAGGCTAAACCAGTACTGGAGGGTGACCAGCTGGCCTGAGGGTGGATTTCTTCCAGAATGAAGCAATAAGGGAAGGAAGAAAATCCATCTCTTCACTGCTCCCCATTTTCACCTTCCCTCACACAGATAACTTGGGCAGTGATTGGGAACTATGACAGAAAGACATGGCAGTGGTAGATGTCTGCTTTCTCTGGGCCCAATTAAGAATTGAGGATTTACACTTCTCTAAACAGCATGATTCTGTCCTTTAAAATTTTCCTGGGTAGAATCACTTTTAGGGTTATCTTGATGGTGATTGCAACTTTGGGTACCAGCCTCTCTCCCCCTCCCTCCCAGGCAATGAGGGTTAAGTGACTTGCCCAGGGTCACACAGCTAGTAAGTATCAAGTCTGAGGCTGGATTTGAACTCAGGTCCTCCTGAATCCAGGACCAGTGCTTTATCCACTGTGCCACCTAGCTGCCCTCCAGAGTCAGTTCTTGCACACTTTTCCATTCCTGTGAATATGTCCATGTCAAAGCATATATCTGGATAATTTTTCTTGTTCTACACACAAATGGGATGCTGCACATCTGGTACTTTGCTGTCCTTGCGGACCAGTCTTGCACCTGAAATGAACTTCACGACCAAAGAACATGATTCACCTGGGTCAGGCAGAAGGAAATGATTGAACCTCCTCAACATATTCCATAGTCATCATGGAAACAACTTTGACTCCTCTCAGAGTGCAAAACATTTCCAGAGTTGACATCTACTGACCAAATGAGACAGAGAAGACTAGGGAATGTCATAACTCAAGCCAACCAGATGCACCCACTGATGCAATCTGTCCACAGGGAAGCACAGAACAAAACTACAGCTGTTCCAATAGACATTCCCACAGTGAAAGAGAACTGGGCCACCATTCACAGGAGCACGAGTGAGGAAAAGCAGACCATTTTAATGTATACATTCGTGTCTTTAAAAAAAATTCACAAAGCCTGTTATGTGGTGCCAACAGCATGGGATATGACCTCTTGAAAGGCTTACGATGTAGATGCTAATGAACAATAAGTAGTGTGGGGTCAAACCGATTCCAAAAACACAAAAAGTCTTTCAAAGCCAATTCTTGATTAATGGACTATTGAAGATTTTATTCTTAAATAATAGTTTGCATGTTTATAAGGATGTGAAGTCAAAAGGCCAAAGAAACAGATTAAATGAATGATCCCTCAGTCCTCTCCAAGGGGGAGGCCAGACATGTACTGCCTTGGTTGGAGAGAAGAAAAACTTCTCTCAGTCTGTGTCCCCACTAGGAAATGACGACAGCTACAGTTAGGGTCATGGTTACAGTACCCAAGAGGACAGAGTTACAGATAGCAGAGCAGCTGTAGACAAGTTCCCCCTTGCTCTCTGCTGCCACTGCCCAGGTCTCTGGCCTGGACAACTAGCTCCTCGGTGGCCTAGTGGACTCCCATTTCTCCCTTTTCCAATCTACCTTCCATGCAAGTATTCATCTTCCTGAGCCCTATGTTTGACAAGGTCACTTTTTTGGACCCCCTAAACTATTGCTTACAGCCTTGGATTTAAAATTTTCCATAGTATGGCTCCAACCTACTTTCCCAAACTTGTAAGGCCATCCTCGCTGTGAACTGTATGTACCAGACAAGACATACCACTCACTCTTTCCTGACCTCGTGTAGTGTCTTCTGCCCCCAGAGTGCTCCTAGGTAGGGAGGCCCTTTTATAGTTCTTCCTCATCTTCTTATCACCTCCTCATGCCAAACCCCATGGCCTTCAAACACAAGCAAGTCTCCTCTGTCCTTAAAACCCTCCCCAGATCCTACCCCCGCCCCCCCCCCCCATTCCATCTCTCCCCTCCACTCACTGTCTCCATTTTCTCTCCTCACTATTCAGCAATCTGGCTTCTGACCTCATGACTCAGCTCAAACTGTTCTCTCCAAGTTATCCAGGATTTCTTCATCGCCACGTGGATGGGTTTTTCCTAGTCCTCATGCTCCCTCATCTCACTGCTGCATCCGCCATTGCTGACGACCCCTTCCCTCCTGGGATTCCAAACCCTTCTCTCTCCTGGTCCTCCTCTTACCTGTCTCATCATGTTCCTTCTCATTTCTTTTCTGGTCTTATTGACCATATGATGTCCCTTAACTCTAGGGGTTCCCCAAAGCTCTCTTCTAGATCATCTCTTAGTTGAGCTCTCAGTAACCTCATCAGCTCCCATGGATTCAACTAACATCTCTACTCAGATGATTGACTCCCAGGTCTATAGAGCCAGCCCCAGTCTCTCCCGGGAGCTCCAAGTCCACATCAACTATTGCCTATTAGGGGCAGCTAGGTGGTGCAGTGGATAAAGCACCGGCCCTGGATTCAGGAGGACCTGAGTTCAAATCCGGCCTCAGACACTTGACACTTACTAGCTGTGTGACCCTGGGGCAAGTCATTTATCCCCTCCCTCCCCCAAAAAACCCAATTGCCTATTAGCCATTTCAAACTGGACGTCCCAAAGACCTCTCAAATTCAGTTAGGCAAATGGAACTCTGTATCTTTTCCTCTGTGGTGGAAACAATACCCTAAAGACTACTCTTCCCCGTCCCCCTACACAAGTTAAGTTGGTTTTTCCTTAAAAGAGACTGAAATTGTCCTTGAGATGTGACTGGCTCAGGGGACTACGGCCCAAGTAACTGACATAGCTTCCTGGTCACCTGGGGACAGAAAAGCCAGGACAGGAAGGGCTGGAGCCCCTCCCTGGGGCTTCCAATACAATCGAACAGCCAGATAGATATACACAGCACTGGGACACTGGTCTCAAGTGAATCACTGCCATATCCCTAACCTGCTCTGAATATCCTTCCCTCTCTGGCTAAACAAATGTTTTGTTAATCATTAGGTGGGTGACAAGTGTCTCCTTTCTTTCCAGTTTTAGACCCAAACCACCAGGGCAATGGCCTGAGCCATGGCCAGCCAACCACCCCTTGCTTGCAAGGTGGATCATGTCCTTACTTTTATGGAAGGCACCATGGTTCTTCCAGTTTCCCAGGTGCTTGGCACAGGCATTATATTCCACTCCTCCTTCTTCATCAAGTGCCAGATCTTGCCCTTCCTCACCTCCACAAGATCTCTAGCATCCAACCCTTTTCCCCATTCCCGTGGCTACCACCTTAATTCAGGCTCTCATCACTTCTGGCCTCTTAACTGGCCTCCATTCCTGAGGCCATCTTACACACTGCTGTCCAAGTGGCTGTCCTTAAGCGCAGATTTCACCATGTGCCTTCCCTATTCAACTCCAGTGGCTCCCGGTAAAGCCTTTCACAACCTGGCCCCAACCTACCTTCCTATTCTCACTGGACATGACTCCCCCTCCCACACGTCAGGGCCCAGTTAAACTGGCCTTTTCTTTGTATCTCCCATCTCCCTCCAAGATGCAGCTCACATACCACCAATTCCCACACCTGCCTCCTTCCCAGACTATTTTGTATTTAACTACTCTGTATTTATTCTTTTTATATTGGTATAAAATTGGATGACACTTAAAGTCCCTTCTAGAGTTATAAAATTATACGATTCTATGTTTTCCTACCCCCTAATTTATCAGTTTTTTAAATCCCATGATTAATAGGGCTATAATTCTTTCAGCTCTGGCTAAAAGCAACCTTTCCCTTTTTACCGTTCTATGTGAATAGTTTGCCCTATTTCATAGAATCATACAGAATCACAGAGTTTGGGAGATATAAGGGACCTTTGCAGCAATCTAGCCCAACCCACATAATAATTCCTACTATCACATAACCGAAAAGTGATCCTATGGTTTCTGCCTGAAAACTCCCAACTTACTACCTCTGGAGGCAGCCACCTCCAAGTCTGGACAGCTCGACTTGTTAGGAAACATCTTGACGTCAAGTTTAATCCTATTTTATCTTCCACATCCTAACTGCCCTTGGTATGGACCTTTGGGGCCAGACAGAATCAGCTGAAACCCTCCTCTACCAAACAGGCCCACAAACACTTGACGCCAGCTCCTGAGTCTCCTTTTCTCCAGGCTAAATTTACCCAATTTCTCCAGCTAGTCCTCGTGTGTTATGGACTCAAGGCCTTTCATCATCCTGACTGTCCTCTTCTGGACGGAGTATCTCTCCCTTTTCCCAAGATCCTTCAAAGATCCCTCCAGGTGGTTCATTAATCATCTTTGCAGTTTCTTTCAGAACCTCAAGTTTCTATCTCCAGGTGACTTGAGTTCATGGAGGGCAGGTAGGCACCATTACAATCTCTTAGGAGACCAAGCCCCACTTCCTCTATTAAATTTCCTACCAAATCTATCCAACATTTGCACAAAGTAATTTTTAAATATTTTGCTTTCACATAAGAACTCAAATATAATAGTTAGGGGACTCCTAAACACCTGATTCTCCTCTGAGTACTTATAATGCTACCTACATAATTGTTTGGCACTGAGCACATACATGTACTGTGACATTTTCATGTGTAAATCTTTTTCTTTTTGACTGGATTGTGAGCTCTTTGAGAGCTGAGATTTTATTTTGCTTTTGTAACAGCTGGCAGAATCACACTTAGGTTTGCAAGTGACTCCAGAAGGCATCTAGTCCAACTTCCTATCTACAACTCACCCCCTTGGGGCCAATACTAAGGAAAAAGTTCAGTCCTGTGGTGACCACTGATGAGGTTAGACCACTTTAGCAATGATTATAATGGGGAGAAATAAGCTAACCTTTAAAGAAATCCATTAAAAGCTAGGTCCACACACTTGATCCTTTGTTTACTCTTCCAAGTGTGTTTTTCTTGTTTCTTTTTGGTGAGGCAATGGGGGTTAAGTGACTTGCCCAGGGTCACACAGCTAGTAAGTGTCAAGTGCCTGAGGCTGGATTTGAACTCAGGTCCTCCTGAATCCAGGGCCAGTGCTCTATCCACTGCGCCACCTCACTGCCCCTCTTCCAAGTGTTTTATTCCACAGGGTTCTTTCCTGGGCCCTCTTCTCTTCTCCCTTGGCTCCCATGGATTTAATCACCATCCCTATGGGAATGATTCTCACACCTGTGTTTCTGCCCCACTCTCTCTGCTGACCTCCAATCTTGCATCTGCCTTTCAGAATCTCCAACTGGATGATCAGTAGACATCTGAAATTCAACATGTTTAAAACAAAGCTCATTATCTTTCCCCCAAACCCTCCTCCTTCTCCTGTTCCTGCAAAGGGCACCTAGGGCTCGTCCACAACTCCTCGTCCCCAAACTGCTGCCGATGCCTGCTGATTTCACGGCTGCCACAGCCCCTGAATACGCCCCCATCACCTCACATGTGGACTGCTGTAACAGCCTGCTTTGCAGGAGGGGCACTGGCCCATCTCCAGGCTCACGCCACTCTAGCCCTCCCTCCAGTGGGCCACCTAAGTGACTCTCCCAAAGCACTGGCTGGACCGCACCACCTCTCCGATCAGTAAACCCCAGTGGCTCCCCGTGGCCTCCAGGATCAGACCCAACTGCTCTGTTCTGCATCCAAAGCCCCTCCTAAGCTCGCTCCTTCCCAGCTCTCCAGTCTTCTTGCACTTGACTTCCCCGAGTCTATTTCCTGATCTGCTGACACCGACTTCTTGGCTACTCCATGAAGAAGAAACCTCAGTTCTTGGCCCTGGGCATTTTGTTTCCTTTTCCTCATGTCTGGAACACTCTTCTTTGTCACCTCTGCCTCCTGGTTCCCTGAATGACTTTAAGTCCCAATTAAAATCTTATCTTCTACAGGAAGACTTTCCCAATCCCTCTTAATTCTAGTATCTTCATTCTATTAATTGTTTCCCATTTATCCTGCTGCATATAGCTTGTATGTATATATTTGTTTGCTTATTGTCTCTCCCCCCCCCCCATTAGACTGTAAGCTCCCTAAGGTCAGTGACTGGTTTTTGGCGTCTTTTTCTATTTCTATCTATTTACCACAGTACCTGGCACATAGTAGGTACATAAGTGTTTGATGACTGACTGATATCATGGGGTGACAATAAGAAATACCATATTCCTTGATATCATGGTGTCAGGCAACAAGATCTCTCCTCAACAATAACAACAGCTCCCATTTTTGTAGTGACTTATAGTTTTAAAAAATAGTTTCCTTATGATACCACTTCATTATCAAAAGAGAACAATCTTAGATTTGGAATTTGAAGTAAGTCCACTTTTATTTTTCATAATTCTTTTTCTAATTTATTTCCTTTATTGGGAAAAAAATAAGCCCTCATGGCCACCAAATATGTGAAGCTCAACCTGTCTACCTGTTTTAACGCCTTAATAGTTTTGATTGTTCTTATCTCTTTTGCCATGTAGCTGACAACTGACTAATAGGGTTATGGGCTCCATTCCAATAATTCAACTTAGCTTCGTTCACCTGAATTGCATGGCCTGGGAATCCATCCAATTATTAACTAAAGTAACTGTTATTACCCAACCTAATCAAAGGAGAAGCAGCTGTTAATCTTTGGTGGCCTGCAGTGTGCCGGCAGTCAGGCTGGATGAAGGGTCTTTGTACTTGACTTTCTGCAGACAATAATGACGTCCTTTGTGATCGAGAAGAAGGGCTTCCTGGCCTCTGTTAGATAGAGGGAGCAGATGGGGAAACAACTGCTTGTATGTTCATTAGCAAGAAAGGCTAGATGGTATCAGCGCAGGACATCTCTAACACCTCTAGAAGCTTCATTCAGAGATGATATGAAGGGGTTTTGGCAAATGTGCAAACTTTGACTACAACAAAAGTGAAAAGATTTTTGAACATATTTTTTAAATATGTAGAACACGTTCCAAATATCTAACGGAGGCACGCCCTTCCCTTCTGGCATCTGTCCTTGTTTATTATTACTAGTTTAGAGGAGGCTCTGCATAAGCTAAAGGGAGTTGTTATTATTATTATTGTTGTTATAGATTTGCTGCCTTTACTATTTTCTTTTAAAAGCATCTCAGAAGCTCAAGCAAAGAACTTTCAAATCTGTTTTCTAACTACATGCAAACACCGTAAAGGGGAAAAAGTTACAAAAATGTTCTACTAGGCCTGGCTTATCAATTGCAGTCTTTTACACTTAAAAGGTTCAGGTTCTAAGGCTAGTGATATTTTAAGTATTTCGAGTGTGAAATTATAAACCTGTGGGAATGTGGGGAAGAAGGAGGCTGAAATCCTGAAGTGCATATTCCAGGCTAAAGTAACCAACAGGGTAAGAAGAACAGGGCTGGAAAAGCTTTCATTAAATTACGGAAAGTTCTTTTGTGATGCTAATCAGGCCTTGAAGGCTGAGACTGTCCTTCCCAGAGGGAGATGGCCTAGACCTCTCTGGACCAGATTGGTCTAAATGGGGTCAGGCAGGAGTTAGGAGGATGGGGGAAGTGGGAGAACCAATATTCTTTCTAATTTTTTAAGTAGTATAGAGATGACCACAGTGCACCTCCTCTGGGGCTGGTGTCCCAATTTACACTTCATAGGCAGTTCGGTCCCCAGAGGACAGCTAGCTACTTCTTCCTGCAGGGTTTCAGGGCAAACCTCGAGGGCTGCTGGGGTACTCTAGTACTATCATGCCTTAGCTCCCACCAAGTGTTTTCCATGGATTATTAGCAAGACTTAATTAAATTTTAGAAAGAAGATTTAGCAGGCAGGTAGGGCAGGGAGAGTTGGTCGAAAGGAAAGCTTCTGAACTGGCTCATCTTGTTAAACACACCCTCACTGATTCTTTTCAGCCATTCACAGAATATTTCTTGTGTGATGCCATCCACTTTCATCCAGTGATAGAGCCCTTCATTCCTTCCAAAATTTTTAAGGTCTTTCCTACCTAGTTTACACCTCTGATTAACTAGTTGCTTGAATCCAGACGTCTGGATCTTCTGTGTTTACATTAATTGGGGAGGGGGTTTCATCAAAGATTAAAAAAAGCTTCTCTGACACAGTTCTGATGTACCAATTATCACTGTGCTGCATGACAGCCAGGTACAAAAGTCAACTAAAAAGGATTCTGACATTTAAGCTCCTACTATGTCCAAGGTTCTCCAGATAATACATTTCCAAAGGGCTCTCCATCTAGCAATTATGAGCGGATGAAAAAAGTATTTAAGTGTCTATTGTGTGTCAAGCACTGAGGATACCGACAGAGAAAGAAGCAAGGCAGTACCTGCTGTCAGGGACCTCACACTCTAACCGGGGAAGACACTATGAGGGCAAGTCAAGAAATCAGCCTTACGATGTCATTGGTCCTCCTGGAGAACAAGAGAGGAAGGATGAGCCCCACCAGAGCAGCAGCTGGAGGGCAGATGGAAAGGCCTGGAAGTCCCAAGGGAGCAGTGGTAGGATTGAGCCAGCAGGTCAGATGAGAACAGAGACATGGCCTAACGATCCAATATCTCACCAGAAGGAATGGCGCTGCTGACCTCCCGCTTTACCCAAGGAAAGAGAACAGTCCAATAGCCCAGTTGGGTTCTGGGCAATCCAGGGCTGAGGGAGGGGACAAAGGGAAGGCCAAATGCACTTTCTTGAGGTACAAAGTGTATTATTATCTGGCTTTCCTCGATTCCTTTAAGTCCCAAGAAGGCTTTCCCAAGCCCTCTTAATTCTAGTGTCCTCTCTTGGCTCATCATCTCCTGCTTATCTTGTATGTGGCTTGTTGGTCATCTCCCTCATCAGACTGTAAGCTCCTTAAAGGCAAGAACTGTCTTTTGCCTCTTTTTGTATCCTTAGAACTCAGCACAGTGCCTGGCACCGAGCAGGTGCTTAATAAGTGTTTATTAGCTGACTGATTACACAGTCTTGGTGAAGTGAAACAATTTGCCCAGTAAAGTCATGACTGGGAGAAATTAAAGAACTTACTCGCTGACAGCGTTAGGAATAGACTGTGCTTGTACATGATGTAGGGGGAGGGAAGAGAGAAGATATTTCTATAAAGAGCCACGATGCATGGAGGAGTAAAATAATATGCAAAGAAGAAGTCATAGATTTGCAGAATTATTGGGTTGCATGGGATCCCAGAAGGCATTCAATTCATACCTAAAAGAGACTCCAAACTACAATCCACCCAACAAGAGGACACTCCTGTTTTTGTATGACATCATACTCACTGGAGAAAGTCCTGGATTGCTATGGGGCTTTCTAAATGAGAGTCACATCCATGAAAGGGCTGAGCCCAGCTACTGGAACAGGGAAAACTGAGTGGAATATACTGTGATATGCAGATGGAACAGTCTATTGAGTTGATCCCATTAGCACATATACTGTGGACAGGCACTGCAGTCTGTGTCCCTGTCTATTGTAACGATTGGAATGACGCCACCTGCTGGATACTTACTGTAGAAGAGTTCTGCCCATGAAGCGAAGGTCTTTGAGGGCAAGACCAGGAGTCTTTTCTTTGGTGGGAGGAAGTGACGCGGACTAGTGGGAGGAGGAAGGAAGAGACTGGCGCTGACTCTGGGGCTTTTTTCCTCTGGACTCTGGTGGAGAAGGGAGCTAGAAATGTGCTCTCCCTTTAATAGATAGAAATCTAGGCCTTTTTCTCTCTCTTTACCAAATTCTTATTCTCCTTAATAAATGCTTAAAAGTCTAACTCTTGCTAAAGCTTATAATTTATTGGCGACCACTCATTAGATATTTTAGACAGTTTAGCTAGAATTTTAGCCCTTAACACTATTATCATCCATTTCCTTCCCTCTCACTCTGCAACCTTTGCAATCTAGCTTCCAATTTCACCACTCTCTCCAAAGCCATCAGTGGCCAAGTCTTTGCTCAATCTTGCTCATTGGCTGCACTGGACACTTTTGGCCAGCCTCTCGGCCCGGATACTCTCTCCTCTCTGGGTTTACCATTTCTGACTGCTCGTTCTTGGTCTTCTTTACTGGATCATCACCCATATTATACCCTCTAACAGTGGAGTATTGGAGTAAACTGGGATGGACAAAGGTCATGTTCTTTGAGCTAGACCTTGACGTTATTACTAAGCATTACGTAATTGGGCAGCTAGGAGACCCAGTGGATAGAGCACTGGGCCTGGAGTCAGGAAGAGATTCCTCTTCCTGAGTACAAATCTGGACTCACGCACTAGCTCACTGTGTCACCCTGGGCAAGTCACTTCACTTTGTTTGCCACAGTTTCCTCATCTGTAAAATGAGCTGGAGAAGGAAATGAAATACCACTCCACTATTTTTGCCAAGAAAACCCCAGATGGGTCAAAAGGGTTGGACATGATTCAACAACATTGAACAGTAAGGCATTGGAGAAAAAGCAATGGCTCTGTTGTCAGAGGGTCTGGATCCCAAACATGGCTATGAAGAGTTCACCCTGACTTCCAGAATGACCTTGGATAAGTAACAACTTTAATTTCTGTATCTGTAAAATAAGAGTCTTCAGCAAATGAGCTTTAAGGTCTCTTTCAGCTCTAAAATCTTTCAATCATACAAATAATCTATGGCAGAGGTAGATTCAAACTTGATCATCATGCGAGAAATAAGTTTAGAAAAAGCTACTCAGATCTTTTCGGATAGAAAACTGTCTCACTACAATCCACATTTAAATCAGAGGAGTAGTCGATTACATTTGTTTCTATGGCACTTGTTCCAAAGACGTTAGATGAGACTTAAAAGTCCTTCATCAAATGTCCTCAGACATCAGCCTAGTGATCCATCACGGATTCTGACAGTGAGACCATTAATGTATTATTCATAAGTGTATTATACATTGTATGGCTTGTATACAGAGAACTTAATTCATGAATGCATCAATGCTGGTAAGAATTGAGTGTGAATTATGCAGAAAAAATCGTGTAATGTACTTCTGACAAGTAATTTACATAGCATTTGTATTCATCAAAATAGGCTACTGGAGGTACAATATGACTTGATAGTTCATTTATTAAATGCGTTGATGCAGTATTCACATTCTACAGAATCTAAAACGCCTTGGAACGGACTTTCATTGAAATAATTTTAAATATTGACTAGAAACAACAATCTCTGAAGGAGAATACCACTAAAAATTCGAATAAGAAGTAAGGATGATTATAGATCATTGAAACTTTAAGTGGGAAATTTATTTACTAAGAATAACTCAGTTTGTATTTAGTAAAATAGGAAAATATTTTTAATTACTGTAAAGTTATTGACATATTGACACGGATACATCTATTATATGAACACACATTTTAATGCTGAGCCCTACTTCCCCAACTATATCTACATAAAAATTCCCCTTACTATATTTTTCAAACTTTACTTTTTAAAGAGGAAAAAAATGTAATTTGGAAGCCCTTCTGGTCAAACTTGATAGTATGCTAGTCAAATTGCTGGTACTAAAAATATGCCTCTGCCTCTCTCTCTATATACAGACACACACATACATACACACACACACACACACACACACACACACACACACACACACACACACACACACACATTTATGTGTATAGTACTGTGTCTCTCCACGACCCTGAGAGTTGGGTCCTTGTCCAAATAATCTGTTGCATGGTCCCTCCCAGGCCACTGCGACACCTCTACACTAAAGGCCTCATTGTCACCCCCATCCCCCGCTTTCCACCTATATAGCACTGTGTGAAACCTTGGGACAGCTCCACCCTGAGAGCAACTCAGGATTAAGATGGTTCAGACTCACTGGTCATCCTCTGGCCTGTTTCTCTTCCACATGAGTTGCCTGACCCTTTAAGGATGAAAATAACCTGTCTAAACTCATTCCTTTATGCTTAACATACTCCCATGATGTCATGCCCTCCACAGACCAGCAATCCTGAACCTTGATACCTTGTTATACAAACTGTTTCCTGTGGCCTGCTCCCTTATTCCCACTCCCCTCAGCCCAATGTCTCCCTAACATACTACTCACAATGTACCTATCTCTTCCACTGTGTTCTCTGGAATGCCTGGTCCACAAGCAATAAATCTGACTTGCACTTGGCAAGGCTGTATTAATTTTGTTTGTTTGTTTGTGTTTGGTTGGTTTTTTGGGCAGGGCAATGAGGGTTAAGTGACTTGCCCAGGGTCACACAGCTAGTAAGTGTCACGTGTCTGAGGCTAGATTTGAACTCAGGTCCTCCTGACTCCAGGGCCGGTGCTCTATCCACTGCACCACCTAGCTGCCCTGTTGGTTTGCTTTTCGAAACTGGCTAGAATAAGAGAGGTTTGGTCCACTTGAGACTACTGAACAGGTAAGAGCCGTATTAGAAACATTCTGAAATACTGGCTGGGGTGATGCTTAATGTGAGGAGTCAAAAATAAGAAAATAAAGGATAAAGGCAATTAAGGTAAACATATCTCCCCTAGGTATTTCTGCTATGGAAGGGAGTGAAAACAGAATATTCCAGAATAATGTCGCACGACAGGCAAGTGTCCAATGGAAATACGATTTTTTCATTTTTTCAGAATCACAGAATTTTAGAGTTAGAAAAGCCCCCAGTGGCCATCTAGTCTAACCTGTGCCTGGAAAGGAGTCCTCACTACAGAGAGAGAGAGAGAGAGAGAGAGAGAGAGAGAGAGAGAGAGAGAGATTGAAATTTTTGCAAAGATTTTCCCGACACGAACCCTAAATTCACCCTTTGTAATTTCTACTCACCATTCTTGGTGTTCTTCTCTGCAGTTAAACAATACTAAATTCCTCTTACAGAATCCAAACAGCCATTAAAAAATCTTTCATAATTTGGTGCCACAAAAAGTTTTTCCCACTGATATTTCCTGTTATGCTGTATTGCTGAGAATCATGTATCAGTCCAATTTAAGAAAACGAACAAACCACCCAACCCAGAACTGCAGTCCACTGAAATGGCCATGGAAAGCCAGACTGGGGGTGTTGGCAGGCCATACCCTCAGTGTTTACAAGACACTAAGGACACCTACAAGCAGAGAAGGAGATGTGCGAATCATGTGGAGAGACTGGAAATAAGGAAAGAACCAGTTAGGCTTCCAGCACATTGGATAGATTCTCTATAGTATGTTCACAAGCAGAAGAGAATGAGGAGGTGTGAATAGGCTATATGACCTTCCCTAGCTGAAGTGATACAACAGATCATGGGTCCACTGAGAGATGCCAGAGCATATTTAAGAAGTTTGATGCCAGATCTGGGTAGCGCAGTGGATAGGGCACTGACCCTGGATTCAGGAGGACCTGAGTTCAAATCTGGCCCTAGACACTTGACACTAGCTGTGTGACCCTGGGCAAGTCACTTAACCCTCACTGCCCTGCCAAAAAAATAAATAAATAAAATAAGAAGCTTAATGCCAAGTCTTTCACATAATTCCTGGTAATCAAACTATGCTTTAATACTTCTACAAGCCACGATTTCATGTGCTGTTGTGACTGAGAAGATTTCCAAGAGCTATACCTCCTTCTCTCCACTCCCACAATCTAGTACCAACCTAATTTTTCATGTTATTCTCTTTCACTTATTCTAAATTCCAAGCTCTTCTTTAATCTATCTTGTTCTTCTTATAACCATGTATTCATTCAGGCTGTCCCTTATCATCTCTTAAAGCCTTCTCTTCCTTAGATTCATTCAGTACAAGAGCCTCCCTAAACCCCCAGCTAAAAGTGATTTTTTCTCTCGCATTTTCTAAGAACACTTTTTCTTCCTCTCCCCTTTGCCCCGTTCTAGTCTACCTTGTATGACAGGAGAAGCAATTACAAAAGAATGAGGCCTGGATTTGAAGTCAAGAGAGACCTAGGTTTGAATCTCAGTTCAGTATTTAGTAGATACATGACGCTGGGCAAACCATGTTACCTCCCTTGAGCCTCAATTTCTGCATCAGGAGATGAACTGGGGATGAAAAGACTTACACAACCTACTTCTTCACAAGGTTGTATGAGGAAAATGCTTTGAAAGCCTCAAAGTGCGATAAAAACATGAGGTTTGCTATAGTCATCATGGGTCAAAGATTTAGAGCTAGGAGAGCCTTTGCAGGCTATCAAATCCAAGCCCCCCATTTTACAGATAAGGAAGCTTGCACAAGGTCATATCATTTATGTATATACATCATATCCCCACATTAAACTAGATGTGGCCAGAGGCCCAGGAATGTTACTTAGTGATGTTCATAGATTAAGCATCATTCAACTGATAGTGTTCTCCCCCAAAGCATCCAATGATCTCTCTCTCTTTTTTTTTTTTTGTGGGGCAATGAGGGTTAAGTGACTTGCCCAGGGTCACACAGCTAGTGCTCAAGTGTCTGATGCTGGATTTGAACTCAGGTCCTCCTAAATCCAAGGCCAGTGCTTTATTCACTGCACCACCTAGCTGCCTCCCGATGATTTCTTAATTACCCAATCTCTGACCATGCTCTTCTCTTGGATTATCATGATTCTACTCTCTCTTGCTTCTCTTCTCCCTTCTGATCACTCCTCTTCTTTTTGTTGGATCATCATTCATATCACTTATGGTGGAGCTCTTTTCTCTCTCTCAAATCTCCATGTGGGGATCTCATTAGCTCCTATGCATTTAATTATCGCTGTTATATTCCTAGATCGACATATCGAGCCTTATTCTCTCTACTGAGCTCCACCACTGCCCCCCCCCATCAGTCAACATTTATTAAGCACTTATTACATGTCAGGCATTGCGCTAAGTGCTGGAGATACAAAAAGAGGCAAAAGATAGTCCCTGCCCTCAAGGAACATTAATTATAATTTATGATGTTTAGCATTAATTTTTAAAATAAATTTGAGTTCTGAATTCTATTCCTGCCTCCTACCCCTTCCCCAGCCATTGAGAAGGCAATATATTATACATATGAAACTGTGCAAAATATTTCCATATTAGCCATGTTGCAAAAAAAAAAAAAAAGCAAGAAAAATAAAATGAAAAAACCATGCTTCAATCTGCATTCAGGCTCTATCAGTTCTTTTTCAGGAGGTGGAGAGCAATTGTTATCATGAGTCCTTTTGGGACTGTCTTGGATCACAGCTGATCATCACACAATGTTGCTGTTACTGTGTACTATATTCTCCTGGTTCTGCTCAGTTCACTTCTATTGGTCTTTTCAAAGTGAATGTTCCATAGGCATCTCAAAATCAACATATTCAAAGCAGAGATCATTATCTTTGCTCCCCACCCCCCCAACTCATCCCATCTCTCTTCCAAGTGTAAAGGAATGCCCTGCTTAGATTTCAACAGGGTGAACCTGGGCAAAGGCAAAGACAGTTTTCCCTTTCTCACCTGCGTCCTTGCTGAGAGGGCTCACTAGGGTGCACCTTTGCACACACTTATTTCTGTTGACTATCCTTCCACTCAAGCAGGTTGGTAGCCTTGACGTCATAGCCCGTGTACCAGCCCACTGTCCTTGTCCCATCCTGTCCCTTCACAACACCTCTTGCCCTGCCATTCAGGTAAGTTACCATCCCACATGAGGCTCTCTCACCTAGAGCTCTAGACCAGCCTCCTAACCTAACAAATCTCCCTTTCTCACGACTATCCCTCCTCCAGCACATGTTCCACAGAGCAGATCTCACCACATGCCTCTAGGCTCAAGTGTAAACTCCACTGTTCGGCATTTCACATTCTTCACACCCAGCTCCCACGTGCAATTTCCCTCCTTACAGCCCATGGCCCAGCTCCCGCCTCCTTGCCTTTGCACTGGCTGTGCTCCCGCATCATCCCAGCCACAGAGAAGCCTTGGCTTCCTTCAGAACTCAGCTCCACTGCTCCCTTTCCCAGGAAGGCCCCACCCCTCATCATCACCTTGGACATAGCTTATATGTACACAGCACTTCCCCATAGGGTGCAGGGGCTGTATCACTCCTCCTTCACATCCCTGGAACCTAGCACAGAGCCCAGCACAAGGGAAGATTAAAGACTGCTCACTGACTGACTGAGAGGAGAGAGGGAATAAGTTCCAGGTAGGAAGCAGAGAATGTGCCAAAGCATGGAGGCTGGATCCCCTTCTGTGCTAGACAGAGGCTGATTGGAAGTAAGAAATTCTATCGTGAGGAGGAGGCATAAAGACGTGCCTGAGAACATGGAATCCTAGAGGAAGGTTTGATATAGAAGGCAGTGGCGAGCTATTCTAATAAGGACAACACATTTATGCCGTGTTTTCTGTAGACAGGCAGTTCAACTACTGTCACACCCATTTTATAGATGTAAAAACCGAAGCTTGGAGAGCCGCAGCGGCAGCCCGCTAAGGTAGAAGGGGGTGTGAACACAGATTTCTTGTTTCCCGGTCCTACCACAACATGGAGCTTAAATTCAAACGCCAGAGATTGTTAAAGAATAGAAGGCCGTGGCCAACTGTAGGAATGCTGTAGTTGTATCGGTGGAGCTCTGTGATCCAGGAGTGTATAAACTCTCAGCCATGCCTACTCTATCTGGGAGGCATCGGATTTGGGGAGAAGGAAGCTCCAACTAGGCATGGCGATGACTACAGGATCACAGGATGTACAACCACAGCGGGTTTAGACACTGACCAGCCATCCTTAACTGTCCAGACCCTGAGTCCGTGGGTCAGCTGCCTTCTCCCTCTGCTCCTGCCACCCCTTTCTCCTCGAAGCCAGTTCCTCCTGAAGTCTCCATTTTGAGGAAGGGCCCTGAGCAGCCATCACCCTCCTCCAAACTTCTCCAACCAATCCCCCCTTCCCCCAGTCCCTTCACTTGATCAGCTTCTCCATTAGAATGTAAATTCTTTGAGGGCAAGGACTTTCTTTTGCTAGTGTTTGTATCTTCAGTGCTTAGTACAAAGCCAGGCACCAAGTAAGCATTTCACAAATACCGGCTGGTTTGAGATCATCCAGTTCAATCCCTTAATTTTACTGGGGAGGAAACAGAAGTTAAATGATTTGCCTACGGTCACGTTGGTAAGAAATTGAATTTCTAGCCTACAAAGACTTTAGATATCATCTAATGTCCAGAACTCTCTTCTATTACACATGAGGGCCACACAGCAAAAAGAGCTAGGATTTTAATTCATGTCCCCTTCCTCCAAATTCAGCGTTCTTCCCACAGAAGCACCATGAAAGCATGGTTAAGGACTTCAGTCAGTTCCTTCCCTTAAGGGACATACCAGACACCCCAACATGTGTTTACCTAGCACCCAGAGCACATTCTCCTCTCTAACTTTCTGCCTAAACCTTGAGCTGATCCAGGAAAAAGCAAAGCAAAACAAAACAATATGCATAAATAAGATTCTCTAAGCACATTCATCCTCTGAGCTTGCTTTTTACATTTACAGTAAATTGCATCCTTTCATCTTTCAGACCTGATCACTAAAAGGATCCATTCTAGATAAGACTAATCTAGAGTCTTTACAGTACCTAGTTTTAAAAAATTGTTCTATTAATCTTCCCATGTGCCAATTGGTCACTCTAGTGAGCAGGGCTGACAGTTTGTAGATTAAAATATAAACAGTGGGTTGGACTCTGGAACATTGAGGCCAACCATTTCTGACAGTCTCTACAATGTGATAAACACCGTCTGTCTACAGTTCCCCTGTATTTGAAAGTTACGACAAACATTTTCCTGAAATGTAAATAACTGACATCATGACTGGTGAAGCAGTGGGCTGCAAATTTATCTAAAATCAAGACAACAAAAATCTTGTTTGACACTAAATAAACCATTAGTGGTCACTGAGGGAGCAGCATTTGGAGGTCATAAGTGTTGTACATCAGTCTTAGAAAAATAGGCATCAAAGATACCGTAGCTATTTACTTAGTCGAAGCATGTTCAAATCATTTTGAAAGACAAAAGGTAAAAATTAGGAATCAAGGAATGATGGTGAGTTTATCCTTTTCCTCTGAAAAGTATTTTTAAATCAAAGCAGAATGAGATACAAAAGGAAAATAGATCCAGAACAATAATTTTATAGTAAAAGAGACTGAATAATTATTCTTTTTCCCTCTTAGAAAAATGAAAAAGAATTTAAAATCACATTGGAATGGGTTTTTCTGTTAAAACTATTCACCGGTAGATGAGCAATGTGACATGGCAGAAAGATTGCTGGAAGTCAAATCCCAAGCCTGCTATTTCCTTACTCCAAGGGATCAGCCCCCTTCCCTCTCCGAGCCTCAGTTTGCTCATCTGTAAAATGAAGGTGTTGGACTAGAAGACTTCTCAGGGCTTCTTCAGCTTTGAATTCTTGGACATTAGGTACCGTTTCTTTTCATTCTTTTCTGATTTATCCCTTTCAGAGCCATATACGTGGGAGGAGAACCCAATACTTCTTGGTAATCTATTTTTTAACCCAACCAATTAGACAGAAACTGTCTCAAAGACTCCCAACAATCTCTTCACTGCGACATCAAATGGCCTTTCAGTCTTCGCCTAAATTAATAGAACTGAAAGGGAAAGGTTAGAGTAGTGGTTAAGAGTACAGGAAGTATTCATTAAGAGCCTCATATGTCAGGAAGTTCTGGGTTCAAATACTGCCTCTGATGCCATGAGGCGTGTGACTTTGGGAAATCACAAAAGGTGTTTTAAATCTGTTTCCTCTTCTGTAAGATGGGAATGATAACAGCTCTACTACTTACTCCAGCTGGGTGGTGCAGTGGTCAATGCTGGGCCTGGAGTCGGGAAAGCCTGACTCCAAATCCAGATTCAAACACTTCCTAGCTGTGTGACCCTGGGCAAGTCACTGCCGGCCTCCATTTCCTCATCTGTCAAATGGTCTGGAGAAGGAAAGGGCAAACCCCTCCCGTATCTCTGCTGGACACGACTGAAACGCCTGACCAACAACAGAAGTGCTTTGCACACAGAACAGTGGTGCCACTCGCTCACCCACAGCACAGGTCTGGCCCACCACCGCACCCCTGCCTAAAACTCTCGGGGTGCCCTATCAATTCTACCTCGCCCTGGCATTTGGTGTCCTTCCCAGTCGGCTCCATCCTACCTTCCCAGAAATCTCGTATTCCTGCCCCTCCCAGGCTACATTCCAGCCAAATGGGCATCCTCGCTGTTTCCTCAACTCGGCCCACTCCCCTCCCCATCTCCTCAGAATCTTCGGCTCTTCACAAGGTTTGTCTCAAAGGGCCCCTCCTGGGCTGAGCCTTTCCTGATTTCCCCAGCTGGAGCATTCTCTCTTCAAATCTCTCTTCATTACACTGAATTACCAGGGATATACCATATCAGCCTAGGAACAAAAGAGAGCTTTCTTAAGAGACTACCCTTCGGTGGGAGTGACCATTATTTGAGGGAAGCTAGACTTATAATGAGGAGGCAGACAGGTGGCTTAGTGGATAGAGTGCTGGGCCTGGAGTCAAGAAGACCTGAGTTCAAATTCAGCCTGATACTAGCTGAGTAACCTTGGGCAAGTCACTTAACCTCTGTTTCCCCTAATCCACTGGAGAAGGAAATGGCCTCTTTTCCCTCTCCTTCTCCTGATGTGTCCACACTGCAGCCAAGCACTTGGCCTTACTCTCTGTTCTGCCTTCACGTGGGCTCTAGTCCTTTCCCTTCTGCCTGTTCAACTCCTTCATTTGTTCAAAAGCCCAGTTTAGGCGTCACCACCTTCAGGAAGCCTTCCTTGATCCCTCCCACTGAAGGTGAGTCCTTCTCCTTCCTCAAATACTGCAGCAGAGTTCTTGACCTTTCCTTTGGCCCTGTTTCCCCCTGCCCGAGTCTTCTGGGGAAGGGGCTGTGCCCTTTTTGGTCTCTGTATACCCCAGCAGTGTCTTGCCTGGAGTAGGTACTTAAGAAATGTCTACTGAATTGAGCAGATTTGAGGGAAAGTGACTTGAACAAGAACACACAGACACTCAGGATGAACAAGTCTTTGGAGTCTCACTCTGACATCCTGCAGCATCATTCAGAGGCTGCAGCCCAAGGACCTCCAGAGAAGCAGTATTGTGTGGTCTCTGAAAAAAGTACCAGGCCTTTCATCAGGTTCCCATTCCAGGCCTGATGCTCTAGCCAAGGGAACTTTGATGAGTCCCAGGGACTCCAAGCCTCAGTCTCCTCCTCTACAAAGTCCTAGTGTGTTTGCTCTGCCTAACTCACAGGGCTGTGTGTAACATACCAAACCCAGAAGTGCCAAGTGTGTTAGGGAGCGTCAGCTGCCCCCCTGCCTAGACCCTGTTCTTTAGAGGATGAGGCTCCTTTACATAGAATAGGAACCCAGGGCCCCTGATGACTGTGCACAGCTTTATTACACAGAGCAACGAAAGAGTTCAGGAATCACCATTAAACACTGGGGTTTTTTTGTTTTTGTTTTTTAGTGAGGCAATTGGGGTTAAGTGACTTGCCCAGGATCACGCAGCTAGTAAGTGTTAAGTGTCTGAGGCTGGATTTGAACTCAGGTACTCCTGACTCCAGGGCCGGTGCTCTATCCACTGCACCACCTAGCTGCCCCTAAACATTGTTTTGATGGACATTTTTCCCCTCTCTGCTGAGCCTCTGAAGATGAGGCTATGATTCTTTCACTGAAACTCTATATTTTCATGTCTCTCCACTGAGCTGCTGGGCTTTTCATGGCACAACACACTGTGGGGCATTCCTTGTGGGAGAAGATGTGCTTTGTGGTGCAGTGACACCTGCTAAGGGTTCTTCCAGCAGTTATTGTGGGAAAGGCCTGAAATGAGATGGGGGGGGTCTGCTGCGGGACATTAGGGTGCCCCTTCCCCATGTGGCCCTTGCTTGATTCCTTTGTAAAATGAACAGGATGAAAGTGGAGGAAGAAGGATGGTGTAGGGGACAAGACTCCTGGAAGGAGGAGACTTCAGTCTGAATGCAGCCACCAACACTAACAATCTGTTTGACCTTGACCTTGGCCAGGTCAGTGAACTCCATCCTCTCGTTTCTTCAACTGCAGAACAAAGATTTTGGACTGGAGTCTCTGAAGGTCTTTCCAATTCTAGATATGGATCTTTAAAGTCCCTTCTACTGCTAAAATTCTGTGGTTCTTTGTGATTCTTTTAATATCTTATAAAATTACAGAGGGCACAACTTACATGAATTCAGATAAGGAAATCTGATGAACTAAAAAGATGACTCCATGGTTTTATTAGAACACCCATAACTTTCAAAATAAGCCCAAGTGAAATACAATTTCTGATGCTCCCTCTTGGTTAAAATCTTTCCCCTGATTTTCACAAAGTACTTTTTAAAAAAATCTCTGTGTGCGCTTTTTTAAATCTCTGGAACACACTTACCATGTATTATTGGGTATAATATTATCTCTATTGATCTAGCATTCTCCATTAAATGGTCAGCTCAAGGAGGGCAGGTTCTCTTTTATGTAAATTTCACATTTCCTCCAGGCATAGGACTCTGTACATAGTAGTAAATATTTTTCCTTGAATTATTGTTGAGCAAATAAGATGCAGCACTCAATCAATTTAAGCTATTTTCAATTAACAAGCATTTATTTTCTCTCCCTTCATCTACTAAAAAACAAAAAAAAAACCCCTTGTAATAAATATGCATCATCAACCAAACCAAATTCTCATATTGTGCAGGTCAAAAATGAGTGTCTCATTCTGCATATTCACCCATCCCCTCCCAGTCTGAAGATCAGTCAGCATTCTTCATCATGAGTCCAGGGGAGTCATGGCTGGTCACTTTTTGATCGGATTCTTAATTTTTTCAAACTTCTTTGTCTTTATAATGTTGTTAATTAATAAATTGTTCTCCTGCATCAGTTCATACAAATCCTTCCAGGCTTCTCTGAAACCATTCCTTTCATCATTTTTCACAGCAAAAGTCTTCCAGAACACCGATTATACCATCATTGTTCAGCCATTCCCAAACTGATGGCCATCCTTTTCATTTCCAGTTTTGGGGGGGGGAGGGGTTCTACCACAGGAAGAGGTCCTATAAAAACTTTAGACACATAGGCCTTTTCCCTTTTCTTTGTTCTCTCTGGAGTTAGTCCTTGTGCATGAAAGGGCATGCGGAGTATTACTGTTTGGCCATAATAGGCAGTCAGACCAGTCTAGTGGAAGAAAGAGGCTGCATGTTCAGTGGGAGAACCTCAATGGCAAAACCAGTTCTTTGAGAAGATAAATACTTGTTAATTGAAAAGTTTAAAAGGATTTGGGTAAGCTGCCTTTTTTTTTTTTTAAATAAGGGTACTAGACTAGATCTCTAAGAAGCCCTTCCTGTAAGTTTGCTACGTTTGAATTTGTTGTTGTTGTTCTTTTAAAGATGCTATTCATTATCATAGGAAAGTCATTTAATACACAAAAAGGAACAACTATAGGGAACCCTGTTTTTCCTTAGGGCTTTTTAAAAGGTCCAACCCCAGCCATTAGCAGAGGTAAATCAATGTGACCAGCCCACACACACTAGTGTGGTTTCCCTTCTTCCTGTACATCCTGACATATTTTTATTCTCTCTGGGGAAATTCAATTAACAGTGTCTGTCTCCTCCTCTCTGTCAATGACTGACACTGTAGAGATTCTTGTCACCTGCACAATGGCGTGCGAGGGGGCTACTGACTTAACTCCCAAGTTAACAAGGGAATTACCGACCACTTCTATAAATGACTATATATGTCCCTTGTCATAAACACAGTGACAGTTACTGAAATCAATCTTTCATGACCTTATTGATTAGGACACTTAGAAATAATGAGACTTCACTGGTGGCAGAGTAATGCTTAGAAAAAAGGAAAAAACCCACCAAAATGGGGGCCTGCCTATTAACGTGGCCAAATTTATCTTCCTTTTACCCGTTTCCCATTACAGTTTTCTATCTAGCAACACATGTGATAAAAATTTAATAATCAATTTTATTTGTGTTTAATGTAATTTTTCTTAGCATTTTCTAGAAACATTTAATTAAAAGAACAGGTAGGCACACTCTTAATTATTGGTTGCTATCTTATAAATCTGTTATAAGATTTACTTTCAGCATAGGGAATAAAGACAAATACTTGAATTTTTCAAAGAAATAACTTTTTGGTAAAACTGACTGGAATATTCCAAATCAAATTCCCAGAAGTTGGAGTAGGGAGAAAGAGCAAACGTGCCCATTTATCTTTATGTTTTCAGGCCAAATCACATTTTCAAGCAAAGTATATGCAAGAGGTAAAATGATTTGCCCAAGGTCACACAGTTTGTGACTTAACAAAGCCAGAACTAGAGCTTAGGTTGGCTCTCTAGCAGGTAGGGTTTTCTGATTAGATTACCCATGAAGCCTCTTTTAGGTTTGGACTTTTTGATGCTTCAGAATCACAAGAAAGAACCATGACTTCCTGTTTATTAAAGAAAAAGCACAGTCACTTCAAGGTGGTATTTGGGGCCCAACACGGTCTGTCCCAATGATAACTCACCGATTCTTTCTCCTTTCCAACATGAACCCTCCATTTCAGTACAGAGAAGTCCATCCATTGCTTCCTGGATCTAGCTTTTCTGTCCTTATTTCCCCACCTTTTGCTCTAATTCCTCTCTCAGCCTGGAGTACCATTCTTCCTTCTCTCACCTTATTTCAATCATCAGTCAATCAATCAATCAATATTTATTAAGTGCCTGCTATGTGAAATACTATCCATCTTTGAATCAATGAGTGAAAAAATATTGATTAAACACTTAATATGTGGTAGGTATGGTTTGTGAAATGCCTGGGGAAACAAATACAAAAAATATGACAGTTCTGCCCTTCAGAGGTTTCTGTTACATACACACACACGCACACACTCTCTCATACATATTCACCCCCAAAATATTTCTTGGCTTGATTTTACCAGTGAAGTTCATAGGCCAAAGACTATGTGAAATATTTTGTGGATCTCTATTCTATTAGTACGTAGAGTACGCATTCTGCCAACTTTACCATTCCTCAATAGAGATGGGAAATGTATAATATATTCCAGAAACAAAAGGTAAATTGACTTGACTGAAGTAAAGGGTTTATGTTGGAGGAGCAAAAGATAAACTGGAAAGTTATGGCTGGACAGAATGTGCAAGGTCCTAAATGTCAGGGTAAAGCTATTATACTTTATTCCACAAGTAACAGGGAAATATGGAAGGATTTTGAGTAGAGGAATTGAAATGACCAAAAGGTATTTTAAAAAAATGAATAAGGGAAATGAGTCTGGGGAAAGGGTGAAAAATGAAATGGGAAGAAGAGATAAAAGAAGCAAAGCTACTTAGACGGGACACTCTAGGGAATAAAGGCCTAAAATAGGGAGAAATAATGGGAACTGACCCCAAGATCACAGCATTTAGGAATACAGATTTAGAACTAGATGTCTGAAATCAACTAGGGAAATGTTTCACTTGACAGATGAAGAAGCTGAGACCCTGAGAGGTCAAATTATTTTATCTAGGTCACACAGTAAATGACAGTATCACATTTCTGATCTAGATCTCCTGGCATCAAATCCAAGAAGAGACAAAGGAAGAATAGAAAGAACTTTGTTTAGGGAGAAGTGAGAGGCAACTGAGGTTTCTATCCTGACTGTGAGAAGAATGGTATTACTGATAGGAACAGGGTTACTTCTCTCCTTCATATGATAATGTGAATGACACATTCCACAACAGATTACCCCTGGTTTATCAATAATTGTGATCCAAAAAGATTGTAACAAGTTAGAATAAAATGCTAAATCTGATGATGATAAACATCTCCAGTCCCCCCGGCCCCCCCCTAACCCATCAGCCATGCCATGAAGGGAATGCAGCCCATCAAGTGAGTGTCAGCCAGGATGATGCAGAATGAGGACTCTGGGTGACCTGAGACCACTACGATAGCCGTGAAGGACTGCCAGGAACCCTACAGAGTTGGTCAGTTATATCTAGGTAAGAAAGTGTTTGGCAACGAAGCCAACAGGATGGAACTGCTCCAAGGAATCAAAGAAACACTGGGGCTGCAAGATGGTCCTGCTCCACAATGGTCATGTTGACAGGGACAAGAATGAGTGGCATTCTTCTTGCTCTGATCCACCAGGAAGGGAAGATGCATAAAAGAAATGAAAAAAGTACCAATATTTAACTTGTTGAATATGCTTCAGTGTAGAGAGCACTGACCACTAAACTGAGCAAACCATAAATGTAGATGAAACACAATGGAAACCCCTCTCACCAACCACAGGCTAGGGATTTTTACTGCTTTTTGGCAATAGTACTCTCAGCAACAGGTCATCCAAGAATATAATGCTGACCAGCAGATTAAAGGAAGAACTATTAATATCTGAAGACCCTGAGGTGACTGAAGATCTTCTGGAAATTATATTAATTAGGAAACAGATGACAAAAACAGCACTGAAATCTCAAATGACTTGTAAAACATGAGGAACATACTTAGGAATTCTGAAAAGGCTTCTTTCAAGTTTGATGGCATGACTTCAACTAGCAGATCAATTACATAAATAAAGCAACTAGCAATAAGGAAACAAAACTATCCCTCTTTTGCAGATGACTGAAGGTATACTTAGAGAAGCCTAAAGAATCAAATAAAAAAACTAGTTGAAACAATCAACAACTTTAGCAAAGTTGCAGGACATAAAATAAACCCAGCATTTCATCAGCATTTCTACATGCTACCAACAAAGTCCAGCAGCAAGAGATAAGAAGAGGAATTCCATTTAAAATAACCATAAACAATATAAAATACTTAAAGTCTACCTGCCAAGGGAAATGCAGGAACCATATGAACACAATTACAAAACACTTTTTACACAGTCAGATCTAAACAACTGGAAAAATATTAATTGCTCATAGGTAGGTCTAGCAAATATAATTTAAATTAATCTACTTATTCAATACCATACCAATCAAATTACTAAAAATTATTTTGAGCTAGAAAAATAATAACAAATTCATCTGGAAGAACAAAAGCTCAAGAATATCAAGGGAATTAATGGGAAAAAATGTGAAGGAAGGTGGCCTACCTATACCAGACCTCAAACTGTATTATGAAGTGGCAATCATCAACGCAACCTGGTACCTGCTAAGAAATAGTGGACCAGTGGGAATAGATTAGGTACACAATACATTATAGTAAATGACCATAGTAATTTAGGGTTTGATAAATCCAAAGATCCAAGCTGTGCGGACAAGACTCACTATTTAACAAGAATTGCTGGGAAAACTGGAAAACAATATGGCAGAAACTAGGTATGGGCCAACGTTTCACACCATATCCCAAGACAGGGTCAAAATGGGTACACGATTTAGACATAAAGGGTGATCCCATAAGCGAGTCAATGAAGCACAGAATATCGTCACATCTATGGATAAGGGAGAATTTAGGACCAAATAAGACATAGAGAGCATTACAAAATGTAAAATGGATAATTTTGATTATATTAAATTAAAAAGATTTTGCACAAACAAAACCAATGAGACTAAAATTAAAAGAAAGCAGAAAACCGGGGAAGAATTTTACAGCAAGTATCTGATAAAGACCCCATTTTTCAAATAAACAGAGAACCAAGTTAAGTTAAGAATACAAGTCATTCCCCAATTGACAAATGGTTGAAGGATATGAAAAGGCAGTTTTTAGACGAAGAATCAAAACTACCTTATAGCCCTTTGAAAAAATGCTCTCCGTCATGCAAATTATGCAAAAATGCAAATTAAAACAACTCTGAGGTACCACCTATCAAACTGGCTAATATGACAGAAAAGGAAAATGATCAATGCTAGAGAGAATGTAGGAAGACTGGGACACTAGTATGCATTCTGTCCTTATACCGAATGGAATTTCTCTCTGTCTCTGGTACTTAACAGAAGTATGCTGATGATTTATCTTTTTACCTTGCTTTAGTTTTTTAGCTGAAGTAGGGTTCTTTAAACAGACCACTGTATCATCTGCAAACATATATATATATATATATATATATATTTGTTTCTTTGTTTGTTAACAGGCCTAAGTATGGTTTAAAAATTAAGGTGAACTGAAATCTTATTGACCCGTTTAGTCATGCCCAGCTCTTCATGGCCCCATTTGGAGTTGTCTTGGCAGATATCCCAGAGAGGCTGCCATGTCCTTTTCCAGCTCATTTTACAGATGAGGAAACCGAGGAAAACGTGGTGGAGTGACATGCCCAGAATCACACAGGTAGTAAGATTTGAACTCAGGAAGACGTCTTCCTGACTCCAAGTCTGGTCCACTATCTACTGTGCCACCTAGCTTCCCATCAAGTTATAAGAAGAAGCCACCCCCCAAAATTAGACAGTTCCTTTAAATTATAGAATGTTTCTTAAACAGCATAAAAATGTATAATGAATACCAAGAAAAGAGAAATTGGAGACTTCACGCTTGCATCTAAAAATCAGACTGGACTGATGGATGAAGGCAATGCCTACAAATACCCTGATCTCCACTGAGCAAGGCTACATTGAACACAAAGATATCAAGGAATGGCTGTGACTGAATGTTAAGAAGCTGACATTTAGAATCAAAGCTGAATGGAAAAACACACGTAAAAAGCAATTATCATCTATGTAATATCAGTCTTAAAGCATACTTTTAGAACAGCAGATCATAACAGATTTGGAAAATACTCTAAAAAACACATACAATATTAACAAAACATATGGTGCATCTCTGTAAGGCAGCTATGGAAATATTAGTACTGCCATGCCAAGAAGGAGAAAGAGGATAGACAAAAATCATTTGTTTTTTCATAAAGATAATTCCAAATGTAAATAACAAATAAATTTAGCATTTCTATACACAAAGAATGGATATAATGAGGCTTGTATAGGAAACAGTGAATCTTTATTACATGCAGCTTGCTTTTCTTTTTAAGTTCTTGAAAATTCAATGTAGATAGAGCACTGGCCTTGGAGTCAGGAGGATCTGAGTTCAAATCCAGTCTCAGACACTTAACATAACATGTACTAGCTGTGTGACCCTGGGCAAGTCACTTAACCCCAATTGCGTCACCAAAAAAAAAAAAAAAAAGAAAAGAAAATTCAATATTAAATTCAAAGCGGCCCTGTCTGAATCTTCTTAACTTCCTTTTGTTCAATTCCATGAATTCTTTTTTGGGTGGTGGGGAATAATTAAAATGTTACTAAACCCCTTTTCCTCTTAATTCCCTTCCTGAATCAAAAAAAAAGAAAGGAAAACCAAAAATCTTTGTAAGAAATATGCAATCAAGAAAACCCTATTTGTCAATGTCCGAAAATGTCTGTCTTATTCTGTACTTTGAGATGGTAACCTTTCTGTGGGGAAGCATGCTTCACTGTTAGTCTTCTTGGGTTGTGGTGGTTGTTTAATTGATCAAATTCCTTAAGTTGTTTGGAGTTGTTTTGTAATGACAATGCTGTTATTTTATAAATAGTTCTGCTCACGTCAGTTCATATAAATCTACCCCAGGTCTCTCTGAAACCTTCCCTCTTATCATGTTTATGACACAATAAGATTCTTTTACATTCATATGCCACAATTAGTCCAAATATCCCTCAACTGATGTGCAATTTTGTTTCTAGTTCTGTTAACAACAAATACGAGTTGTTAAATATTTTAAAATATTTTGGTTGTTCCTTTTTTGGGGGGGAGGGAGGGTGGTGTAAAGGGGTTGTGTGTATAGGCCTAGCAGTAGTATTGCTGGTTCAAAAGGCATGCATAGTTTGGTGATTTTGTGGGTTGCAGCAGAAGTGGGAGACTGAATCTTCCTCTTTCATACAGTGGCCACTCCTAGCATGATCCCATGACTGAACAGCAAAGAGGCTTTGATCAGCTCCTTTTCTGGCTCCCTCAATCAGCCAGGTAGCTTCCTGCTTCCAGGGGCCACCATCTGGGTGCTAGAATTGAGTACAAATACCCAATAGGCTTTGCCCTGCTAACCTAAAATCATCTATTGGCCTCAGCCTTTCCTTCAGAAGGAGTTATATACACATGCCACCATTTTTGATGATTTGGTGACTTTTTGTGCATAATTCCAAATTGCTTTCCAGAAACCCTGAGATCATTACTATGTATGTCTTCTGATGGCCCTTCCAACAACTGTTGGAAATTTCCATTTTAATTTATCATCTTTGCCAATTTGATGGCAATGATGTGAGACCTCAGAGTCGTTTGATTTATATTTCTATAATTATTACTGATGAAGTATTTCTAATTTGACTGTTGAGAAACTGTTAATATCTTTTGACCATTAATTGTTATTTATTTAACTCAATTCCTTATGTATCTTGGATAATCAACCTTTATCAGAGAAACGTGCTACAAAGACTTTTTTTCTCATTTAACTTTTTCCTTCTAACTGCTTTGTGATTAAGCAAAAACCTTTCAATTTTATGTAATCAAAACTATCTATTTTATTTTTTTCTATCCCTTGTTTGGTCATGAATTTCTCCTCACTTTCCTGACGTAAAACATTTTCTTCCCTGATCCTTCAAGTGGTTTGTGATATAACCTTTTATATCTAAGTCATTTATCCATTTGAAACCTATCTTGGTATATTGTGTAAAATGTTGTTCTAAATCTAATTTCTGCCAGACAGTGAGACTTTACCTCATTAATTGGGGTTTTGTGGTATTTAATACTAAGCCATAATGCTCATTTGCTATTTAAGTGTATTTAATCTGTTCTACTGATCTTTTTTTCTTTGTTTAAACAATAAAAATAGCTCTGTCTAGATGACTATTTTTTCTAGTTCTATAAAACAATCCTTTGGCAGTCTGATTGGTATGGTATTGAATAAAAAAATCAGTTTTGGTGGTATTTTCATTTTAATTATTTTGGCAAGGCCTAACCATGAGAAAGTAATATTTCTCCAATTATTTAAGTCTGTCTTTATTATTGTAAAAAAAAAATGTTTGTAGTTGTATTTATATACTTCCTGTGCATATCTTGGTAGGTGGGCTCCCAAATCTTTTTTCACATTGTGTAGTTATTTGGAATAGGATTTTTTTCAGTCTACCTTTTCCTACAATTTGTGTTGAGAAAACCTAAAATTTCATGTGAATATAATTTATATTCTGATACTTTTCTGAAGTTATTTTGAATTAATTTTTCAATTCAGCCTTAGGGTTTCCTAGCACTTGGAAGAGAACTTTCTGAATCTTCTTTAACCTGGAAGTTTTGGATTTTGGCTGGGACATTCCTGGAAATTTTCGTTTTAGCATTTCTTGGAGGAGGCGACAGGTCTGACTTTGGTTTCTAACAGGTCTGGCCAGTTTTCACTTATAGTTTCTTGAAAATATTCATAGTTTTTTTTTTTGGGGGGGGGGAGGGGTGCAGGGTGGGGTGTGGAATGGTTTTCTAGTTGTCCAGTAATGCTTAGATGATTTCTTCTTGACCTGTTTTCTAAGTCAGTTGTTTTGGATAAGAGATATCCTACATTTTCTCCTATATTTACAGTATTTTGTTTGTTTTAGGATTTCCTGAAGTCTCATGGAGTCACTGATTTTGGTTTGATCTAATTTTCATAAAATCTGTTAGTTGGATAAGATTTGGCCCCTCCTATACTAATCTGTTATTCTATAACTCTAACAATTTATAATATCCTTTTTGACTGATTTGCTGTTTTATCTCTTTTAGGAATTCTCACAGATCTTGTAAATAATAATAGCTAATATTTACATAACACTTTAAGGTTTGCATAATGCTTTACACACCTTTATGTGATCTGCTGCCAACAGTCACAACAGAACTGCTTTTTTCCTCTATTCTCCTGCTTATTCATATTTATAGCTTTGTTCGCTGAATAGGGACTTCTTGTCAGGGCCAGGCTCCAAATGCTCTTACACACTTGGATGGGATTGTGGGTCCCTGTTTTGTCTGGATCTGTATTATCTGAGGCCCTATCGCTGGCCCTCCCTTCTCCGTGTTTACTTTACACAAAACCAAGCTTGCCTATATTCTACAGGTCAAGGGCACTGAAATCATGTCAGTGGCTATAAAGTTTCATAGTTCCTAGGGCATACAGAGTGATCACTGCCTTGTGGGCCAGAACTTTTCCATTTTGCTGGTCCCCATTCTCACTTCCAGGCACAGAGCTCTGTGGGTGCTCATTTGCACAGGGGACTTGTTGCTGGAGTATTTGGGCCTCCAGATTCACGTTTCCAGGGATAGTCGACCTCCTTGGGGGTTACTGGCTGAAGCACCCATAGGTTCCAGGGGAAGAAGTTCTCTCAGGACTGTTCTTGCCTTCCCCTGGCTCCTTTCTCTGGATCTTCTTTTTACATGCAGGCTTCTGGGTGTCCCCTTTTGCAAATGTAGGCTAGAAAATGGTACTTGTGTTTTCTCTATTTCTTAATAATTATTTAGTCTAGTGCTCTGGAGTAGAGACAAGGAAAAAGGCCTGTTCTGCTCTTCATCATGCCACCATCTTGACCAGAAGTTGACAAATATTCTTAGAGCATATGAAAAACAGGTTAAAAAACCCCACAAGAAATATTTTTGGAATAAGCAGACATCTCTTCACCAAGAAATTGTAAAGTACTATAACACAGACACACCATGGATTACCTCTAGATAAAGACTATGGAATAAGTAAGGTCTGAGTATAGAATCCAATGGCCCGCCTTGAGTGATATCTATGTGAACTCAGCTCACAATATGTCAACAAAGAACAGTCAAACAAATGTCGGAGTCATGCAGAGTTGTTTGTGGATAAGGAGAGATTAATGATAGCAATTTAGGACTAAGTCATTGCCACCAGAAACTATAGAAGGGCTTTTTGTTAGGAGTGCAAATTTAGAGATCAATATAGATTATTCAAGGAAATGGTGGAGACAGTGAAATATATCATTATAGACTGTAAAATTTTAGCACCTACTGAATACCTCACAAGGTGTGCCCTACTGGCTAGAATTATATATGAGAAGTTTGTTCTTTCCTGGACTGATATATAACAAATCTCCATACAATGAACACAGACTTCAACATGTCCTGGAAAACTCATTAATAAAAATGTAATCAAATTGGACTAATATTGCAAAATAAACTGTGGTACACAATTGGTAGGAAATAACATGGGTTCAAAATATCTTTAAAATAATACTTCTAATAGATGTTGCCATCCCACATATCCAACCTCTAAATTACATAGTTTTCAAAGCATAAGAATGTTATAAAAAATATCAAGATCATATGACAAGGTGCATATAATCCGTCATTTTATACCTGTGCAACAAAGTAATGGCTTATTCCTGGATAATTTCTATCTGAACCTCATCAAATAAAATGAGGATGAGAAAGTGATGGTGATGATGATAATTCATAATCCCAAAGTTTTGAGGTTTACAAATCACTTTCTTCAAAACACCCCCAAAGTAGGTCGTGTAACTATTCTCGTCCTGTGTAGCAGATGACAAAACTGAGGCTCAGGCCAGCTTGCCCACAACCACGGAATGAATACGAACAGGAGGCAGGGCACGAGCCTGAATAGTTTCTACTCCAACAGCAGAATACATGTAAAACCCTGAACTCTACAGAAAAACCGGCAACAAAGAAACAATCGGGAAAGATATGGTTTGACTATAGACAGAAGACTTAGGACTGCCATGATTTAGCTTCGAATATTCCCAAACTGGCATGTAACAAAGTGATTCGATTTGCTCTAGGCAACAGAAATCAGAGTAGTGGGTGGGACTAACAGGGAGGGAGATTTTGGTTTAGCCTGAAGGGGAAACTTTGTTCAGTTGTTGAGTCACGCAGGGCTCTTCATGAGTCCATGGACCGTAACAGGCCGGGCCCTTCTATCCTCCACTATCTTCTGAAATCTTTCCAAGCTCATGTTTGTTGCTCAGGGTCTTTTCTAATGAGTCCCACCTTCTCATCATTCAGTATCGGTCCTTCCAATGAACAGTCAGGGTTAATTTCTTTAAGTACTGACTGATTTGATCTCCTTGCTGTCCAAGGGGCTCCCCAAAATCTTCTCTCGCGCCACAGCTGGAAAGCATCAATTCTGGGAGGCTCAGCTTCCCTTATCACCCAACTCTCACAGCCGCGTGCTGCTAATGGAAGAACCACAGGTCTGACGGCGCGCGCCTCTTCTGGCAAGGTGACGTGTCTCCTTCTTAGCACGCTGCCCAGATTTGCCAGAACTTTCCAAGGAACTAGCGTCTTTGAAAATTCATGGCTGCAGAGATGTCTGAGCTCAAGAATGTAAGATGTAACACTGCTTCCATTTCTTTTCCCTCTATTTGCCAGGAAGTGATGGGACCACTTGCCAAGATCTTGGGGTTTTTTGATGTTAAGCTTCAAGCCAGCTTTTACACTCTCTTCTTTCACCCTCTTTAAGAGGTTTCTTCATTTTTATTCACTTTCTGCCATCAGAGTGGTATCATCTGCACATCTGAGACCTGATATTTCTCCCAGAAACCTTAATTCTGGCTTTTAATTAATCCAGCCTGGCATTTCACATGACGTACTCTGCCTATAAGTTAAGGAAATATGGTGACAATATACAGCCTTGTCATACCCCTTTTCTAATCTTAAACCAGTCATTTCACACTTGATTCTCGCTGTTGCTTCTTGACCCACATACAGGTTCCTCAGGATACAAGTAAGATGATCTGGTACTCCCATCTCTTTGCGGACTTGCTACTTGTTGTGATCCACACAGTCAAAGGCTTTAGTGTAGTCAATGAAGCAGAAGTAGATGTTTTTTTCTATAACTCCCTTGCTTTCTTCATAATCTAGTAAATGTTGGCAATTTGGTCTCTAGTTTTTCTTCCTCTTCATAAACCAGCCTGCTCCTCTGGTAGTTCTTGGTTCACGTACTGCTGAAGCCTAGCTTACAATTCTGGTGAAGAGCCTTTCCCTCTGCTGGAGTGTTCCTGGCTACAGCCCAACTCCCATGTCCACAAATCTCTGTCTCCCCACGCGGACCTTTACTGGAAACGGGACTGTCTCGGATTGCCCCGTCAGGCCCCTGTCTGGCGTATTTTCTAGATCTGTTTGGAGGAGGATTTTCTCAGAGAGAGATGGGTTGGGTTGAGGGCTTACTTTATTTGTTCCTTCTACTTTACCAATTTGGCTCCACCGTCTATAATTTCTTTTAAAGGCTAGTCCTATTTAAGTAATATAGAATCGCAGAGTTTAAAGAGAACTTCAAAAAAAAAAAAAAAAAGAAGAGAACTTCAAGTGACATATTCTTGTCCAACCTTATATCCAATACCAAAATCCTTGACTGACAACTTGACATCCAGGTCTCTACTTCCATTAAAAGGGTAGCTTCAAGATTTGCCTAGTCTACTTTCAAATGGCTCAAAGAAGGAACTTGAAATGCTTGGCCCACAAACTGGTCAAAGAAGGGAAGAATACTGATTCCCATACAATGCGGTAGAAAAATATATCTTGCTAATCGGGGAAATGGGAAAAGGTGGAATAAGGGAGAGGGCACTTAACAGGAATGATCATTCTTAAGATGGTAATTAAATCTGTAGGAGCTGATGAGATCACTGAGTGAACTAGTACAGAGGGAGATGAGAAGATGACAGAGGGGACAATCTGTTGGAGGGGATGGGGTGGACTGGGATTGCTTGAGCAGGTAGAAGGATACCTTGGATGGCCAAGGAGTGAGTTTTTTTGGAGTGAGGCCAGCTCTTCATGTGAGATAAGGGTGAAGGAGCAGAGAGGGGCAGAAGGCACCTGAGTGATAGGAGATGAGAAAGAGGGGAGTAGAGGGAGATCATGGTGAATGGCCTTGATTCTTTCTGTATGTAGAAGGGTCAGGACAGGACACTGAGGGACACCTCTCATTAGAGGGCATGATCTAAAAGAAGATCCAGCCAAGGGGATGGAGGGGGAAATGACTGACCTCATTATGGTCTCTGGATATATGGAATACTGTTTTGCTGTTAAGAAATAAAAAAAGAAATAGCTGTAGAAAAACCTGGGAAGTGTAATAAGTATTTATTGGTGCAGAGTGAAGTGCACAGAAGCAGAATTCATACTATAACAACACTGTAAAAATAAGTGATGCTGAAAGACTAAAAGCTCTGATAAATGGGTGACAGACATAATTCCAAGGGACCCATGACGAAAAGTACATGGGAATAAGACACGTTTTTCAGCATGAAAAATATAGGAATTGGTTTTCCTTTACTATGCTTATTTGTCATAAGGGTTTTGTTTTTCCTTTTTTTCCCCAAGGAGGAGGGAGAGTGGATTGAGAGGAAGGAAGAAAAAACATGTTAGATAACTAAAAAAAATTAATTAAAAACCAAATATTGATGCTAGTGCCCTCCTTCCCAAATGATGTATTTAAGTCTGTATATGGTTGTATTTATTCTCTTTATACTTATTCTGTATATCCTTGTCTGTCCCATTAGAATGTAAGCTCACTGTGAATAAGGATTGTTTCTTTCACTACCTTTGTATTCCTAGTGTCCAGCACAGTGTCTGACACATAGCAGCTGTTTAATAAATGATTTTTGACTGATTGAAGGAAAAAATGAAAAATCATATCCAGGGAACAGAATAATGGCCACTTAATATGTACCTACTCCTTAATGACAGGAAATTTAGCCATTATTATGTATCCAATGATATTCCACATTGCTTATCTACGAGCTTAAACCCAGAGCTTCATATTATGACAAAATTCTTTTTGTGGTGTGTAGAGTACCATACAGATCTGTTTCTCGGTGACTTCTCTTCCTGCATTGGTTTATTTTTTTTCATTTTTTTTTTTGGTCTTTTACAAATGTTCCTAATTATTTTATTTCATGTACATAAATTGTTTCATATCCAATTTTTTAAAAAATTCAATATGGGAAAATTTTGCTTATTTTATGAAACTATTTTTTTTAGTCCTCATGTTCTTTTATTTCACCAAACACATATGAGTGAAGGAAAGCTCACTGATGGTAGCAGAGATGCCAAAAAACAAAGCCAGCATAACTAAACAAGTCCTTCTCCAACATGAATCCAAGCCATTATAGGGATTCATGCCAAATTGGATTCCTGTTCTTACATCATAATCTCTGGGCAGCTATATTCTGCAGGAAATATGCTGCAGGGATGTAAAGAGCAGGCAAAGGAAGGAAGATGAGGCAGACATGATCAAATGTGAGCCAGCTGGACTCAGGCCTTTTGGATACTGCAGCCTTTGTTGACAACACGAGAGGCTAGGCTAATCAACAAACTGTTTGTTTTGTTTTTGTTAAAAGAGCCCCAGGAGAGCGAATATGAGCATCAGGAAGAATAAAAGGAAGGTAATAATGCCTGGCTTAAAAAATAAGAGAAGATCTTAAAAATGATAGCACTATGATCACAAAGGGAAGTTCTGAAGAAAGCACTCTGGAAACCTGGGAGTGGGGTGACAATCTGAACAACTATAAACATTCTGAGGAAAAAGATGGATGCCTGTATTCTACCATTGGTCAGTATGGCTGATTCTATTAAAGCACTATCTGCTCTAGCTTTTTTTTTTTTTTGGCAGGGCAATGAGGGTTAAGTGACTTGCCCAGGGTCACACAGCTAGTAAGTGTCAAGTGTCTGAGGCCGGATTTGAACTCAGGTCCTCCTGAATCCAAGGCCAGTGCTTTATCTACTGCACCAACTAGCTGCCCCCTATCTGCTCTAGCTGACGCATATTCCCTTCCTTATCTGTTGTTGTACGTCTTTCGGTCTTGAAGAGGAACATGACACTGGGGTGATGTCATGACTTGCAGTGAAATGGATTTTTAAGTAAGGGAGGGCTGTGTAAAGTCACTAACCTCATTCTCTCCTCCAAAGTCATCTGGGTCCAGTGGCAAGATATCTATCAGGATGACTAGAGATGGCCCTGCATATTTAAGGCAACTGGAGTTGCCCAGGGTCACACAGCTAGTAAGTGTCTGAGGTGAGATTTGAACTCAGGTCCTCCCAACTTCAGGGCCTGCACTCTATCCACTATGCCACCTAGCTGCCTCCTTTCCTTATTTATGGATGGACTGAAAGTATCAAACACACCTGAAAGCACAAACATCTCCCTTCCAAGTTCAACAGCACCTTCTCTTTGGTAAAATGTAGCCATCTTTCACCTAAGTTAAGGTTGGACACAACATCCTTATGTCACTGAGAGAGAAGCTGGCTTATCCAAAGCCATATAGATAATGAGTGAAAAGAAAAGTCAAGTCAACAAGTATTTACTGAGTTCCTAATTGTGTGCCGGGTGCTGAGCAAATGTCAGAGATGGGATTCTAGGTGTCTGACTAGAAATTCGCTGGGCTTTCCATAGGTCTGCCAAATGACTGAAGGAACCCAACACATTCATCGTAGGAAAAAAAGTCATTAGCCAAAGAAAATGAATGACCAACTCCTATAGTCTTTTTGTGCCTGCCAAGCAAAGCCCTTTACAGATAGGCTCTCATTTGAGCCTCATAATCTCTGTGAGATTGGGGAAATCTCACCCCATTTGATGGTAGGTCAGAGTCACACCATTTCTATAACTTGGAAACAAGCTACGACCCAGGGCCTCCTGATTCCAAGTCCAGGACCCTATGCACCAGACAATATTATAGCCAGTATAATCCAGGGAATGCAGTATGCTCTCCCATACCAGGGACTCTATTATATACCCCAAACCAGGAGACTGTGATCTATGAGAGCCGCAAACCTGGCTGTCCTTAAGAGAAACAGAGATGTCTGGAGGATAGAAAAGTTTAAAGTGCAGAGGGCAGAGAGATACTAGAAGAAACATAATGAGTTCTCTTTTGAGATGACATGTTGACTTTGAGAAGCCAACAGGACTGCATGGGGAAGATGTCTGACAGGCAGTTGGTGCTACAGGGCTGGAGTTTAGGAAAAGAGCATTTAAGCTGGGTCTGGAAACATTGGTAAGATTTGAGCAGACAGGGATGGAGGCACAATCTAGGACATTCATTCGACACATAAAGAATAGTGTAAGCAAAGGCATGTGATGGAAAGTGCTGGGGTTTTACACGTAATCAGGCTTAGCTGGAGTATAATGTTCATACAGGGGAGCAGGGTATATAGACCAGGCTGAGGAGGCATGATGGGGTTATCTAAAGAAAACCGAATTTGGAGTCAGAAGGCTTGAGTTCAAATTGTGAGCCTATGACTTGCTACTTTGGTGACCCTGTACAATTTTTATGGTTTCTCAAGGACTTTGTTTCTTCACCTGTGAAATTAGCGACTTAGTTAAAAGGTATAGACAGTTGTATAGCAGCTCAAATTGTCTACAGGCCTATTACTTTCTAAAAAAAAAAAAAAATCACACTATTTCATAGCTTATCCAGCAGTCTATTTCCCTACAGGTCAACAGTTAATATTTCTGTTTTTTAGCTGACTTTGCCAATCAATGGGTAAGGTGGGATTTCAGTTGTTTAGAGGATAGCTGACAGAATAGGAACTTGGTGCCATGAATTACAAATCAAACCCCACTTGATACTCTTACTATCTCTATGGCCCTGGGTACATAGTAACTTCCCCTAACCTGAGTTTTCTCATATACAAAATAGGGATAGTAATAGCACCCACCTGAACTAATTTGTTGTGTGGATCAGAAGTAATATTGTATATAAAATGCTTGGCATAAAGCTAAAGCCAGTATCATTTAAAAATGACAATTTTACCAACTAATCTATGGACTCAATGTCATCCCAATTAAATCATCTACTTATTGATTTATTTAGGCCTCCCCACCTTGCTTTATATATTTATTTATTTTTGGAATGATAATAAACACTTTCATTTGAAAATTTTGAGTTCCAGATTCTATCCCTCCTTCCCTCCCTTCCTGAGGTGGTAGGCAATCAGATATAGGTTATACATGTTCAATTATGGAAAACATTACCATATCAGTCATTTTGTATAAGAACACTTGAATAAAAGAAAAAAAAATGAAAGAAAGTAAAAAATAGCATGCTTCATTCAGTCTGTGTTCAATCATTATCAGTTGTTTCTTCTGAGGTGGATAATATGCTTTATCATTAGTCCTTTGGGATTGTCTTGGATCGTTATATTGCTGAGGGTAGTTAAATCATTCACAGTTCTTCACTGAGCAATATTGCTTACTTCACTATACATGAGTTCATATAAGTCTTTCCAGGCCTTTCTGAAATCATCCTGCTTGTCATTTCTTATAGCACAATAATATTCCATCACAATCAAATATCATAGTTTGTTTAGCTATTCCCCAATTGATGGCCATTCCTTTGATTTCCAATTCTTAGCCACCACAAAAAGAGCTGCTATAAATACTTTTGTACAAATAGGTCTTTTTCTCTTTTTTGGGGATGTTTTTGGGATATAAACCTAGCAGTGGTATTGCTGAATCAAAGAGCATGCAGTTTTATAGCCATTTAGGTATAGTTCAAATTGCTCTCCAGAATGGTTGGATCCCTTCACAACAGTAATTAGTATCCCGTTTTTCCACATCCCCTCCAACATCCAATATTTTACTTAAAAAAAAAATTTGCTACTCTGATAGATGTGAGGTGATACTTAGAGTTGTTTTAATTTAAATTTCTCTGATATGTAGTGAGCTAGAGCATTTTTTCATATGATTATAGATAGCTTTGATTTCTTTGCCTGAAAACTGCCTGATCATATTCTTTGACTATTTATCAATTGGGGAATAACCTGTATTTTTAGAAATTTTTATCAGAGATACTGGTTTCAAAAATTCTTTCCTAGTCTTCTGCTTCCCTTATAATCTTGGTTTTATTAGTTTTGTTTGTTCAAAAACTCTTTAATTTTATATAATCAAAATGATCTATTTTACATTTTGCATTACTCTCTATATCTTCTTTGGTTCAAAATTCTTCCTCTGACCATAAATCTGACAGATAAACTATTCCATGCTCTCTTAATTTGCTTATGGTATCAACATTTATGTGTAAATCACGTACCCATTTTGACCTTATTTTAGTATACAGTGTGAGATGCTGGTCTATACCTAGTTTCTGCCATATTGTTTTCTAGTTTTTCCAGCAATTTTGTCCCCGCATCTTGGATCTTTGGGTTTATCAAACACTAAGTTACTATGGTCATTTACTATAATGTATTGTGTAGCTATTCTATTCCACCGATCTATCTTTCTATTTCTTAGCCAGTATAAGATTGTTTTGATAATTACCTCTTTATAATATAGTTTGAGATGTGGTACTGCTGGACCACCTTCTTTTACATTTTTTTTATTGATTCTATTGATAGCCTTGAGCTTTTGTTCCTCGAGATTAATTTGGTTATTAGTTTTTCTAGATCTAGAAAATATTTTTGATAGTTTGATTGGTATGGCATCAAATAAACGTAGGTAGAATTGTCCCAATTAAATTATTTTAAAAATTACTTTACTGAGTTACAATAAATAATAACAAAGTTCATTTGGAAGAACAAAAGGACAGGGACGTCAAAGAAATCAAGAATGAAATGTAAAGGAAATAGTTTCAGCAGTATGAGACCTTAAACTAAATTATAAGGTGAGAAAATAGATAATTTAAATTGTTTTAAATTAAAATTTTCTCCTATAAATAAAACCTATGTAGTCAAGAATAGAAGGGGGAGGGCGGCTAGGTGGCGCAGTGGATAGAGCACTGGCCCTGGAGTCAGGAGTACCTGAGTTCAAATTCGGCCTCAGACACTTAACACTTACTAGCTGTGTGACCCTGGGCAAGTCACTTAACCCCAATTGCCTCACTAAAAAAAAAAAAGAATAGAAGGGGGGCAGCTAGGTGGCACAGTGGATAAGGCACCAGCCTTGGATTCAAGAAGACTCGAGTTCAAATCCAGCCTCAGACACTTGACGCTTACCGTGTGACCCTGGGCAAGTCACTTAACCCTCACTGCCCCACAAAAAAATTAAAAACAAAAAAAGAATAGAAGGAATACAGAAAACTGGGGGAAAACTTTCATGGACAATCTCTCAGATAGGATGTGACTGGGTGGAATATTGCTGTGGTGTAGGAGATGATTGACTTGGAAAGGCATGGAAAGACCTGGAGTTGTAAAGGAATGTGCTATCTACTTTCAGAAAAACAGATGATGAGTGGAAATAAGCTTAGTATGGTCTTACATATATGTGTATGAGTGTATATGTACACACAAGTGCATGTGTGTGGATATCTATGTGTGTATATATATCCATGCTTAATTGCAGCCTTCTTTACGGTGGGGGGAGGGGGGAAAAAGTAAAAATACATAGCAGAAACAAAAAAAAACCCAACAAGGAAGCAAAGAAAATCTGGACAGATTTGAAAACTGTGTGTAGTATTTATTATATGGACTTCTTGAAATGGAAATTTATTGTTTTAAATAGAATCCTCTCCTATGTTGGGTACATGGCAATAGGTTTTTTTTCCTTTTCTCATTTTGTATTTGTTTAAAACTTTAAAAATTTAGAAGAAAAAAATAAAGTGCTTGGCAAATCTTAAAGCATATATAAATAAATATATGTGTGTGTGAATTTTTTTTTATTGTTTTAATTTACATTTTTCTGATAATTAAAAGGTTTGAACATTTCTTTTCAGGCAGCTACTGGCAATTTGTGTTTCTTCTTTCAAGAACTCTATGTTCATGACCTCTGACTAGTAGAACAATATCAAGAAAGATTTTTAAAAGGAAAAATATGTATCCTACAAAACATTCGGAGCAACTTTATGATATCGAAAAACTGGAAGCAGTTCAAATGTCTAATAGCTGAGGAGTCGGTACATGATTGTAACAATATGATTAATTATTAGGAAGCAAAGATGAGTGAAGAATACAAAGAAATAGTCACACACATGAAGGGAAGCACAGGAAACAAAGCACAATGAGCAGAGCATTACCCCCCCCCCCATATCTGTGAAATGGATGCCTTGAACACACATGTGAGATTTAAATGTAGTCCTAACCAACTCCATCATCTGATTCCTTTTGGGTTAATAGCCTGTCAAATTCTCTTTTGATGCTGGTGCTGCCAACCCCATGTGCTGATTATTACACTTGACTTGGTGTCTCCCACAAACTTTGTGAGCCTCCAGGTGATCCATCTTTACAGAAATCACTGAAGAAACTGTTAAAGAGCTTAGGCCCCAGGCTCACCCCCTCCCCCACCCCCCCAGACTTTCTTTCCCATTGACATCTAAGCATCAATTCATGGTCTTTGAGTTTGGTTGGAATCCACAAGATGAGACAGTCCCTCAATCCAGCCTCTCAGTCTTTTCCACAAAGAGCAGAACAGATATCAAATAAGCCCTGCAGCATTGCCCTGAGCTAACAGTCTAGCAATCTTATCAAGAGTAGAGAAGTGAGCCTGGCTGGCCAGCTCCTGAGGAAGCTTTGGGATCTCTGCTTCCTACACTAGATGTTCACTAATCATCTCTTTATCACTCCAAGGATTTTTACAGGAATTGAACTCAAGGACACAGTCCAGAGTCTGCAGACTCCCCGCTCCCCCTTTTGGGAGAAAATGACACTCATCTTTCTTCAAGCTGTGACAACTTTCCCATTTCCAAGATCTGTCTAAGACTAGTGATAACAGCTCAGAATTCCTATTTCTTGTTCTTTCAGTACCTGGATCAGATGGCCTGACCTCTCTGAAGGCAGCTAGATAGTCCCAACCTCTTTTTTTTTTTTTTTTTTTGTAGTGTGTCACTTCCCTCTTGGCCACTTTTGTGCTGGCATAGAAAACAAAGCAAAATAGGAAGTTAAGTGGCTCTGTGTCATTTCTGTTGTCTTTGGACAGTGGCATTCACACCCAAGAGAGGTGGGAAGAGACAGCTGGAGCTGGGTCCTGGGGTCACTGAAGAAGGGCAGTACGGACGGAGGGAACCTCACAGGAAGAGGCAAAGTTGGCTAAGGGCTGAGGGGAGCAGGAATATGTCACCTCCTCTTAGATCTGAGAGGCAAGAGGCAGGAGGGAAGGGGCCCAATTACTGAACTCCCCAACTCTAAAATACAATAATGGGACTAGATGGCCAAGGACTTTCAAGTTATGAGGAATGAAGTAATCTGGTCCAACCCCTTCATTCACAGAGGAGGAAACTTAGGTTCCGTGAAAGGACTTGCCCAAGTTCTCTCAAGTAGTAAGGCCACAGAGCTAGGACTTTAAGCCAGTCATCTAACTCCGGATCTAGCACTCTCCAAACATCTGATAACACTTTACTCTATGCTCATTGCCAGCTACACAATCTATGGCCTCTTCTGTATGGACTACGGCCTAAGGGCCTGAGCTTCCGCGGTCAGCAAAGAAAGCGAGATTAAATAAGATTCAATGAAGACTCAGAGATGAGCTATGAACCCACGCCTTCCACCTCCAAAGCCAGCGTGTGCCAAGAAGCGGTATGATGATGAGAAAGTGACCCAAACCTCAGTGGCACTGAGATGGCAATGTCCATGTGGAAAGAAAGCCCCTAGGATTTTAGTGAAAAGACTTAGTTGGAGAATCTAAGTTAGAGGCTGCTGACAGTCAGGAGGAACGTCCAGCTGCCTTCTCTCTACTGAAGACTCAAAGGGAAAGACCAGAACAAGGAAGAGGAAACAAAAAGATCCCAGGGTAGACGGACTGGGTAAAACAACGGGGCTACAGCAGCCCCATGTGCCTCATTGGCTTTGCCTCCCCAGGGTGTCCATGATCACGACTCTGAGGAGTGTTCACACTCATACACAAAGCAGGAGGGAGGGAGTGGGAAGGCCCTCTGCCTCCAAAAGCCCCTCTCGCTTTCTCGGCTCCTCTAGATCATTTTTTTTTCATTAAGCAGGTCAGGAAGGCAGGGTTTGCCATCATCTTGCTGAGTATCACATGGCAAATTATGACATGGGTCAAAGAAAAAAAATTGGCTTCTCTAATTTCTATCAAATGATAAACACTGCCAGAGATGCTGTGGCTTATTCAGGCTCATGAGACTCATTGCTGAATCTCTATTAAAATCTGGCAGTGTTCTAAAAAGTCAGGAAAGGCAATTGGAAAAATTCCATGTCAAGTCCATCTGCTTCAACTCTGTTTACTTGTGGTAACAACATACACATGTCTAAAGTTACTGATAAACCGCAGAAAACTTTAGTAATGCAGCTATTATCCAAAGTTAAAAATGGAAATCGTCTTTAACTAATAAGTAGAAAAACTACTATGAACATGCATTAAGCCTATATTGGCCCTTACAAATAAATAAAACAGCATAAAGAAAGAAAGAAACAAACATAGCAAAAACACCCCAAAAGTCTTTACATCTAAGAATTTTTGACACTATTTAATGAAGTAAAATCTTTCTTGCAACAAAAATGTCTTTGCTTTGTGCCATACATTTTTAACTTAAATTTTTTTTCTTAAAACATAAACAAACACATACATTGTTGGCATGCTTCTGATTTCTGGTTAGAGTCACAGGGGAGGGAAACTTAGATATCATCTAGTTCAATACCGTTACTTCACAGAAGAGGAAACTAATGTAGAAAAGGGGGAAGTTATGTGATCAAGTGCAGAAAAAGACCAAGCTGCCAAACTTGGACTAGACCCTCAGTCCCAGAATTCAGTAATCTTTCCATTACAATACATTGGTCTCTCTATACCACCAAGATATCTCCATAAATTATTCGTGCAAAGGATGAATTCAAGTATTTTCAGGACTAGTCAAGTTGAATTGTGGAAAAGCCAGCTCTGGACTAAGCCCTGAGGACACAGAACAAAAGAGAGTCCCTGCTCCCCAGGCACTCCCAGTCCAAAGAGGGGGACAACATGCAAACAGTTCTGTACAAACAAAATATGGGATCAACTGGAGAAAACCAACAGAGAGAAGACCTTGGCATTAAGAGGAGATCGGGAGACGAGAATTTGGAACACAAAGGTTTAAAAACTGATGCTACAATCTGTTTTTACATTTAAGGTGGGGAAAAACTCTAAGTCCATATATAAAGAAGAAAAGAAGAAGAGGAGATTGGGAAAGGCCTCTTTTAGTAGGTGGGACTTGAGCTGGAAGGAAACCAGAAGGAGAAGATGAGAAGGGAAAGAGATAGAGAGAGAGCCAGAGAAAACACCTGGAGTCAGAAGACGGAGAGTCTGGTATGAGCAACAGCAAGGTCAGAGTCCCTGGTTCTAAGGTTGCAGGGGCAGGGTATAAAATAGAAGAAGGTTGAAAGGAGTCAGGGGATGGCAGGCTTTAGAACCCACATAGATGATTTTGTTTTTGATCTGAGATGCAACAGGGAGTTAGGAACATTAATTTGACAGATGAGTGGAGGATGGCTTGGCCTGGGAAGAGACTTGAGGAGGAGAAATTACTCAACAAGGTATTTTGTTGGTGCAGGAGTGAGGTGATGTGGGCCTAACTAGTGATATGGTCAGAGGAAAAAGGTGGCAGGGGGGGAACATATACTAAAGGTACTCTGAAGGTCTAGATTACAAAAGTTGTAGGAGGAGAAACAGTGTAGAGCTGAGGATGACCCTTCGTTTCCAGCCCAGATGGAGGGTACAATGGTGGTCTCCTCAACAGTTATAGGCAAGTCTGGAAGAGGGGTGGATTTGAACCCATCCCATTCCATCTTCTCCATCGAGTTACCCCATCGTCAACCCATCTTTGCTGCTATCTTCAATCTCTTTCTAAATATCGCCTTCTTCCCCACGAGAAAATGGTAATTAAAAGGCCTCATTTCTCAAATACATATAGAATTGAGTCAAATTTATAAGACTATTCCCCAACTGATAAATGGTCAAAGAACATGAACAGGCAGTTTTCAGATGAAGAAATCAAAGCTATCTACAGACATGAAAAAATGCTCTAAATCTCTATTGATTAGAGAAATACAAATTAAAACAACTCCAAGGTACTACCTCACACCTATCAGATTGGCTAATATGACAGAAAAGGAAAATGATACATGTTGGAGAGGATGTGGGAAAACTGGGACACTAATGCACTGCTGGTGGAGTTGTATTCTGGAGAGCAATTTGGAACTACGCCCAAAGGGCAATGGAAAGACTTACATGAACTGGTGCAAAGTGAAGTGAGCAGAATCAGAACATCGTACACAGTAATAGCAACACTCCAAAATGATCAACTATGGATAACTTAGCTGTACTCAGCAAGACAATTTCAAAGGACTTACAAGAAAAAATGCTATCCACCTCCCGAGAAAGACCTAATAGAATCTAAATGCAGGTTGAAGCAAACTATTTTCACTTTTTTATGTTTTTCATGTTGTTTTCTTTTTGTCTGTTTCTTCTTTCACAACATGACTAATGTGGAAATACGTTTAACACGACAGCACATATATAACCTATATCAAATTACCATCTTAGGGAGAGAGGAGGTGAGGGAAGGAAAAAGAAAACTTGGAAGTCAATTTTTTTTGAATGAATGTTAACATTTGTCTTTACATATATAAAGTGGAAAAAATAAAATTCTACTAAAAATGGTAACTAGACTACACCAGCTCTACTGCCTACTATTCTATCTCTTTCCTCCCCTTCTCAGCTAAACTCCTTGAGTAATTTGTCTTTGCCTGCTGCCTCTATGGCCCCTCCTCTCACTTGATTCACGAGTGGAACTGAGAGAAAAATCACCAAGTATCTTTTAATTGCCAAATCTCTCAAACCCAATACTTCTTGATGTCTCTATAAACTTTTTAACACTGTTTGCTCTCCAGGTTCATGCTGCACTTTCTACATGTCTGACCACTCCTTGTCAGTGTCCTTCCTCCCTGTCTCACCCACTAACCATGGGTCTCCCCTAACCCCAAAGCTCTGTCCTGGGTATTTCTTCCTTTCTTGCTTGGCTATCTCACCAGCTCCCATCAGTCCAATTATGATCTCTGTACAAATGATTCCCAGATCTCGATATCCAGCCCACAAAAACCTTCCCTTCTTCTTCCTAACTGCACTATTACTCTTGAGGGCACCGCCACGCTATCAAGCCCCCAGACTCCCAGTCTAGGGATCACCCTTGACTTCTCACTCACGCTTACTCCCCATGTTCAAACTACTGTTAGATCTTATGGTTTTTACAACATGTCTCTGCTCACACAGCGACCACCCTGGTATGTTCCCCCACGTTTCGATCGCTCCCTTAGTCTTCTGCTTTGTCTCCCTGGCTCGAGTTTCTCTCCATTCAGTCTGGCCTCCACTCGGCTGCCACAGGTCTAAGCATGTCACCTCCTTACCCAATTCCTGTGGACCCCCATGACCTCCAGGATCAATGGGAACCCCTCCCTTAACTTGGCCCCTTCCTCCCTTTCCACTTTGCTTCCACTTTCTTCCCTTCTACCCACTTCTCTATGATCCAGCCATGCTGGCTTTCTTGCTATCCCATATACATCCCTGCACAGCCTGACTCTTCACTGGCTTTTCTCATGACTGGAATGTTCTTCTTTCTCACCTGCACCCCCTGACCTCCCGGGCTTCCTTCGAGACTTAACTCAAACTGCTCCTTCTCCTGGAAGCCTTCCATTTTCACTGGACACGTGTCATCTATACAGTTATTTACATGTAGTTTCTACCGTTTGAATTGTAGCTCCTCGAGAGCAGAAAATGTGGTTTTTTACTTTTTCTGTGGCTCCAGAACTCGACAGACTGATCTAGGACTCACCACGTACAAAAGGACTTAATTCATGCTTGCTGACTGACTGACTGACCCACCACCCATCCGAAAGCAAGGGGAATCTCCAGGCCAAGGCAAACCTCTGGACATGCCCAAGGGACCATGGGCTATCCCGTGTTCTTTGGCAGACTGCCCTATCATCCCCACTCTCATTATTTTCGATCTTCATGTCCCAGCCAAAGTCCCCCTTCCTAAAAGGAGCCTTCCCTAGTACCCCTTAATTCTAGTCCCTTCCTTCTGTTGATTATTTACAAATGATCTGGCACGTATCTTATTTGTATGTATTTGTTTGCATGTTGTTTCCCCCATTAGACTGAGAGCAGGAACTTAGCACTATGCCTAACATACAGCAGGTACTTAATAAAGGCTAGTTAATCTTGGTTACTATACTCAACATTTACTCAGAGTTGTAATATATCATGCTGCTCTTAATTCCTTACTGTGGGAAAAATTACATTCTGCTTACATACAGTTAAAAGTAGCCCCCACAGGATTAAAAAAAAAAATCATTCCTAAGAGAATTTCCAATAAAAAAGACTAGAATCTCAGGCTGGAATGGAGATCAGAAGTCATCTTGTCTAACTCATACTCACATATACTCTACAACAACCCTGAGAAGAAGCCAACCGGCCTCTGCTTGAAAACCTCAAGTCTTTGGGAGGGGGGAAGAGGAAGGAAATATGCATTTATAATGAGCCTACTATGTGCCAGGCACTGTGCTAAGAGCTTTACAAATCTCACTTCACTTGATCCTCACAACAATGCTGTGCGGGAGTTGCCAGTATTAGCTTTACTTTACAGTGGAGGAAATTGCACAGGCTGAGGGGCAGCAATGTGCTGAGGTCTTACCACTAGTAAATGTCTGGGGCAGATCTGGTCTCCAATCTCCCCAACTCCAGGCCCAAACCTCTATTCACTGCATTACCCAGCTATCTCATTTCCCCTATTCTGCTGTTGAAAAACTCTGTTTGTTAGGGTGATGTTCTTTATATTGTGTTGAAATGTGCCTTCCCGTAAAGACGATCCCTTATCATCCTCAGAAGAAAAGAACTGGGAAAATCTGTTATCATCTGAAGGGGGTAACTTTTTCAACTATCATAGCATTTGAAGGTCAAAGAATAATCCCCTTGAAAACATCCCCAAAGAGAGATGTTCCACCTTCCATATGAAAAAGTCTTTATGATATTTTTTCCAACTATATTAGATGCATCAATACTCAACAATCATTAGCCTAGTTATTGGCAAAACACACAACTATTTATTGCAGAATTTGCATTGCAATATCATGTCACAAAATCCAATTTCGTTTTTCACTTTAACCAAACCAAAAAACAGCAGTGATAGGTATATATATGTATAAATACTAGAATGTAGAAATTAGTAAGAGTTACATACCTCTTTTTCCAAAATACGAGAGATTTCACCTAGAGTTCGATCCAAAGCAGAAACCTTATTAACTGCCCATGAACCACTGTCCTGTATGTGAAGTTGCTTTATAATATCTTTTGCCAGTCGTTGCAGCCTAAATCATAAAAAGGAAGAAAAAATTGGCAGTTAGCTAAAGAAATCTCAAAAATTTCATTTTTATGAATTCTGAAGCTCAAATGAATTTCAATGGGAAAATATTCGGGAGAGTCTATATATAATTAAGTTTGGCTACTCTATAAAAATGACAGAAAAAACAATGACAAAGCCAGCCTACAATTAACTCCCAATAATCTTCCAGCAGACTGAATATAAGTAAATTGTACTTCCAATATTCAAGTAAAAGAATCCCCAATCAACAGCATCAAGACAATAATCGCAACCTTGAGAAGAAGGAAATGGTTTAACAATTATCATGCTGGGTAAATCACAGACTGCAGCCAGCTCAATAACCTATGTCTGTTAGACGTGCACTGCAGTACAGCATGGTGATGGGCTGAGAAGCTACGGATGTGGCTTCAAATTCTGACTGGTGTATGACACCTGTGTGGCCTTAGTCAAGAGGCTAGTTACTTCTTCTGTCACATGAAGGGGTTGGTATCACTGACAGCTAGGGTCCCTTCTAGCTCTAAATCTTAGGATCTCACATTCCTCAGATGGTTTCTTTTCTCCATTTAATAGATGAGAATCCTGGGTCCCAGGTTATTTATGTGTCTTGTGGATCGTCACACAACACAAAATGTCAGGACTGCCATCTGAACTCTGGTGCAATGCAGATCAAGTGTTAATTCAGAGAGCAACACATAGTAAGTGCTTAATGATTTTTCTTTCATGCATTCATTTATTCATTCGTTTGCTCTTTTGTTCATCCACATCCCTCCCTATAGTTATATCTTCTTTCTTTCTTTTCTTTTTTTTGGGGGGGGTGAAGGGGGGTAAGGCAATTGGGGTTAAGTGACTTGCCCAGGGTCACAGTGTCAAGTGTCTGAGGTCACATTTGAACTCAGGTCCTCCTGACTCCAGGGCCAATGCTCTATCCACTGTACCACCTAGCTGCCCCCATAGTCATATCTTAAACAGAATAAAGAAATAGACAGAATTCTGAGTAAGGGACAAAAAAGATAGGAGGAAGAAGCTGGACAGCTTCCTAAATCACGAACTTGATCCACAGAATGTGGATTCATTATTTTCTTTTCAACTATTATACATTAATTGTTGGAATATTAAATAATATTAAACTGTAAGTAAAAAAGAAAAATGTCAACCCAAATCAAAGAGAAATGATTTGGTAGATTGTGTCACTTTCCTCTTCGTTACCTTGGACAATTAAAAATTTATTTGGGGGCAGCTAGATGGCGCAGTGGATAGAGCACTGGCCCTGGAGTCAGGAGCACCTGAGTTCAAATCCGGCCTCGGACACTTGACACTTACTAGCTGTGTGACCCTGGGCAAGTCACTTAACCCCAATTGCCTCACTAAAAAAAAAAAAAATTTATTTGACTTCCTTTTCACAGTGGAAAAGTCTCCAGAAACAAGATTACAAGCAACTAGAAGACAGGTCATATACTTGGCATTCTAAACGCTGCCTTATAGTAAATACATAACAAATATTTATTGATTGATATGCTAGTCCATCAGGAAAAAATATTCTTCATTTTAATTGGTTAAAATAAAAGTAGTTCATTAGTGCAAGTACAATTTATTAGAATACTATTAATTATTGACTTTTCAAAATGGGATTCACTTTCTCATCGACATATGAAATCAAATCACTTAAACACCTTAGCATTATGAAATGGAAACTGAATATTAAGGAGTAATTTAATCTAAATAAAACACTGTGTTCAATCTCAATTTTGGTTAAGTCAAATGAAACTCTGATGTGTCCATTTTTCCTACATTCCTACATAAGTACATTTTCCCATGCCCCTGCAAAATTAAAAACGTAATGTTTCTTTTTTCTTGCAATGGACAATGGGCTAGAGTCTAGTACATTAATTTTTAAACAATATTTTCATACATAAACTGAAACCGTTCTCGACACAGTCACCAAAGACAACATCAATGACTACATCTGATAGCCTTTTCTCATTCCTCATTCTTGACTTGTCTGCTTTGACATTCTTGAGCATCTTCTCCAACACATGACTACCTTCTCCTCTCTGGCTTTTTGTGACAATGCGTGCTTCTGGTTTTCCTCCTACCAGTCTAACCACTCTTTTTCCTCAGTATTCTTTGCTGGACCAATCCCCATGTCATGTTCTCTAATGGCAGATATATCACATGATTCTCCTAGGGCCCTATTTCCTTCTATTTATATGTGCGTCCATGACCTAATCACCACCTATGAGTTTAATGATGTCCTCTGTGTAAATGACTCAAAGATTTATAGGTCAGCTCTAGACTCTCTCCTGAACTCCAGTCCCATATCACTAAATGCCTTCTAAACATTTCAAAACGGATGTACCACAGACATCTCAAACCTAGCATATCCACAAAAGAACTCATTTCCCTCCCAACCTTCTTCTATACTTCCCTATTTGAATCAAAGGCACTTCAGTTTTTCCAGTCATCAAGATCTGTAACCTCAAGCTTATCTTAAGACTTCTCATTCTTCCACACACCACATATCCAATCAATTGCCATATCTTGCTATTTTTTTCTAGCCAGGTGGCATAGTGGATAATGTTATACTTGGGAATCAAGAAGACCTGAGTTTGACGCCTCAGTTAGAAGACCTCAAACACTTACTAGCTGTGTGACCCTGGGCAAATTGTTTAAACTTTGTTAGCTTTCGTTTCCTTATCTGTAAAAGAAGTGATAATAATTTCTATCTGACAAAGCTGTTATGAATAAAAAATTAAATAATAATGATAAAAACAGGTAACATATTAATTGTACTTACTATATATCAGGCACTGTGCTAAGCACTTTTACTGTTATTATCTTCTTTGATCCTAACAACAATCCTATGAGGTAAGTGCTTTTATCATCCCCATCTTACAGATGAGGAAACTGAAGCAAACAGATTTTCAGTGACTTGCCCAGGGTGACACTGCTAGTAAGTGACTGAGGCTACATTTGAATTCAGATCTTCCTAACTTCAGGCTGGCACTCAATTATTCAATGTACTTTGAGTGTTGACCTACCGTGATGGACTATATTCTTCTCACCAATGCAATGGTACAGAAGAGTTCCAGGGAACTCATGATAAAAGAGGATCTCCAAATCCAAGAAAAAAAAAAAAAGAACTGTGGAGTATAGATGCTGATTGAACCATACTATTTCTTTTGTTTTGGGTGCTGTTGTTTTTTTTTTTTCTATTTTGAGGTTTTGCATTACTGCTCCGATTTTTTCTCTTATAACAGGATTAATGCAGAAAAAGGATTAATGTTATTATGTGTATATATATGTGTGTGTGTATAGATATATATGTATATGTATATAGATATATAGATATATAGATATAACCTATATCAGATTTCCTGCTGTCTAGGGGAGGGGGGAGGGAGGGAGAAAAATCTGAAATTGTAAAGCTTGTATAAACAAAAGTTGAGAACTATCTTTACATGTAACGGAAAAAATAAAATACCTTATATGTAAAAATAAATAAATAAATAAATAAAAATTATTCAATATACTTTATGGTTGCCCCCAATTTAATTTTAAATTAAGATGTAAAGTGCCTTGCAAACCTTAAAGAGCTCTATTAATGCTACCTATCATTACTATTGCTATTTCTACCTACATAACATACACAGACTCCACGTCAGTTCAGGTTCCTATCCTTTGCCTGTATGACTGCAGAAGCCTTTTCATTTATTCTGTCCTCCATATAACTGCTGGTGCAGGTCTGATCCCACCTCTGATCTTCACTGCCTGTGTGAACTTGGTTAAGTCACACAACTGCCATGGGCCTCAGTTTCCTCACCCATAACATGAGATAGTTATACTAGATGGTCTCTGAGGCCTCTTCTAGTTCTAGATCTAGGATCCAACAATTCTACCATATGCTCTTACTCAGAAAACATTCTCCCTTTGACTCTAAAATTGGTCCTAAATGATCCTTTCCTGTTTTTTGTTCATTCTATGGTTCAGGCAATCAGCTTTCTCTTTCTTTCACAAAACAGCGCTCCATTTGCCAACTTGCTCTGCTTGTTTCCACTGGCCATTTTCCATGTCTGGAATGCACTCACTCCCTCCTCTCCCTCCACCACTTTGAAAGCCTGGCTTCCTTAAAGACAGAGATCAAGTACCATGTTCTATGTCTTTCCTATTCCCCCCAAACTATCTTATATTTACTTGTGCATGTTTATTCTGTATGTATTATGTATATGTTATCTTCTCTGATAAAATTTAAGCTTCCTGAGAATAAAGATTATCTTATTTTTAATCATATACCCAGCACTAAGAATATGAGAGATACTTAATAAATAAATTTGATTAACTAATATAAAATATTGGCAACATGTTTCACTTTGTGATAGGTAAGCCCTCTTAAGTCTTTGGATGAATATTTATGATAGTTACCCCACCTCCCATCTCCCCCCAAATAATACTCTGTTTTGCCAGTTCAGCTGTTCTTGGCTATAAACTTTTATCTTTTGACTCTTGGAATATTATATTACAACCTCTCCTTTCCTTAATTGAAGCAGTTGCCAAATCTCGTATTATCCTGAGTGTGGCTTCTTGGTACGTGTATTCTTTCTTTTTGGTTGTTTCCTGTATTTTCCTTTATTTGGAAGGGTCTGGATTTTGGCTATGATGTGCCTAGGAGTTTTCCATTTGGGGTTTCCTTAGCAAGGTGAGCAGTGGATTTTTTATATTTTCACTTTACCTTCTAGTTCTAAGAGATGTGGGCAGCTTTAGTTTATTTCTTGAAATATTATATTCAAGCTTTTTTTGAGGGTTCATTATTTTCATAATTTTCAAGTAGCCTGATTATTCTTGGATTATTTCTCCTTAACATGTTTTCTAGGCCAGTTGTTATTTATATTATATTCATTATCTCTTCTTTTGTTTTTCTTCAACATTTTGATTTTGTTTTGTGGTGAGTAAAACTATATGTGGTTGCCTTATTTCTGTCCCAAATTTGGGGAAAATTAGCTGGGCTTTCTAATATATTGCTACTTATAAACTAGAAGCTTTAGCACAAGTTTGGGGGCATTAAGCATTAATTAAAGTATATTAGATAGTAGTAAAAAGAGAATACCTGGATCAGAAAGTTAAGAAAAGGCTTATCTAGCCTAGAGAAGAGAACAGAGCTCAGCCTGGCCTGTTTCCTCCTCTAAGTCCTCTGCCACCAAGAGTGCCTCCAAGAGAGTCTAACTCAGAGTAACTACATGTGGAAGCTTTTTCTGGCTCTGGAGGAGAGCCAGTCCTTCCACACTGCTCAAAGCTAATTGGCCAGCATCAACCAAATCCATTGGTTCACTGGACTTGAGGGTGCTACGGTGCTGAGGTCAGAGTTCATACCGTCTGAGAACACACCTACTTGAGGGCCAAGCAGATGTGGTTTTAATTGAATTAACTTTAAGTGAGTTAATCATCTAAGTCAGTCAATCCAATCAATCTTAATCCAATCAATCCCCTTGAGTTGGGGGTCTTTGGGCATTCCTAAAATCCTATTATTTTCTCAGTTTTAATATTTCTTATTATTTAAGTGTGTTCAATTCTTGGGTAAGGTTTATCACTGTTCAAGATAATATCGTTCCCTTTCTCTCCTCCCTAGTTTTCCTGTTTTGTATCACATTTCATTTCTTCTAAATACTCTTCTAGTCTTAGTGGCCAAAACATTCTCTTCTCTGAGTTGCAATATGGATTTGTTGTGCAATTACTACCTTCTTTTTAGTTTAACCCTTGGGTATTTCTTGGTCTAGTGCGTTTCTTCATTGTTTTAGACATTTTATTTTCTTTACTCAGGTCTCCAGGCTGAGTTGGAGTTGTGTTGTGCTTGAGTCAAATTCTACTTCCGTACTCTTGGATGCTATTGGTAGATCTTGCTTGGGCCTGAGTACAACAGCAAAAACTAGATTCCACCTTTTACAGGAACTCTCTGAATTTGTCTTATACTATGGTTTAGGCCTGGGTTGTCTAGATGAAAAGAAGGGAACACCCTGCCTGGATGCTCAGTTGGGTACAAACTGCCTGCAAAATATTCTAGGCTTACAACATTTTGTGGTTAGGACTCTGCTTGGGCTTGTCTCCTGGTGTGTCTTGCATTGGAACCTTTTTGTTGCCTGTCTCTTGAGAAGGCTCTAAGCAGGTTTCCCAGGGTGCCTTCCCCCCACTCTGGTTTGTCTCTGTTCAGGGTTTCCACAGAATTCTGGCAGATTTTTGTGTAATCCTGGACTGGAGGGAAAATTTTACAGCTGATTTTCTTTGTCTTTCTTTATTAATATTTCTTCTGTGCATTTTTTTGAGCTTTACTTGGGTAACTATAGATCCCGTAGGGGAATCCAGACCACTAAAGATACTATTGCCACCAACTTCCCAAAATTGTTTGGAATTTCTTATATTTAGTATCTAGTAATTAGGCAACTGGTAGCACAGTAGATAGAGGGCTGGACTTGGGAAGACCTGAAAGTACAGCTTACTTCGGACATTTACTAGCTGTGGGATGTTGGGCAAATTATTTAACGTCTGTTTGCCTCAGTTTCCTAATCTGTAAAATGAGCTGGAGAATGGAAATGGCAAACCACTCCAGTGTCTTTGCCAAGAAAACCCCAAATGGGGTCATGAAGTCAGACATGATTGAAACGACTGAACAGCAACAAAAGTCCCCAATAAATCCTTCTTTGTCGATTGGTTGATTGACATAGTACTTCGCATGTATTCTGAAAAACACAAAATATAGCGAATGTCGTGTCCTCCCATACTCTCTTCACTCTATCTCATTCATGCAGTCTAAGATTCCTTTCACCTTTTAGAAGCTACTTTATATTGCTGACTTATGTTGAAATTTACAGTACAGTAAAACTCTGACATCTTACTGCATGTACACACGTTTTTAAACCCAAAGGCAGGACCTGATATTTATCCCTCCCTATTAGATTTCACCTTATTAGATTCTGATCAGGTTGTTTACCCTTTCGGTGGTCTAGGCAGTTTTTTAGACTAGAAGCCATAGAGAAAAAGCTAATCTGCGTTGGTGGAAAGAATTCCCTCACCCTCAAGTCCCCGAAACCAATTAAATTACAGAATCATCTATTTCTTTATTCCTTATTAGATTCAGTTAATTGTTCCACAAAGTTTCGTGCTTTTAATTATATACTGCCTCGGAGGAGTTCAGAGAAACCTGGAGGGTCTTGCGTGGGCTGATGATGAGTGAGATGAGCAGAACCAGAAGAACATTGTACACAGTATCATCAACATTGAGTGTTGACCTACTGTGATGGACTATATTCTTCTCACCAATGCAATGGCACAGAAGAGTTCCAGGGAACTCATGATAGAAGAGGATCTCCAAATCCAGGAAAAAAAAAAAAGAACTGTGGAGTATAGATGCTGAATGAACTATACTATTTCTTTTGTCTTGGGTGCTGTTGTTTTTCTATTTTGAGGTTTTTCATCATTGCTCTGATTTTTCTCTTATAACATGACTAATGCAGAAATATGATCAATGTTATTATGTATGTATGTATGTGTATGTATGTATATATATATATATATATATATATATATATATATATATAACCTATATCAGATTACTTGCTGTCTAGGGGAGGGAGGGAGAAAAATCTGAAATTGGAAAGCTTGTATAAACAAAAGTTGAAAACTATCTTTACATGTAATGGGAAAAAAATAAAATACTTTATTAATTAAAAAAAATTATATATGGCCTCATGTTCTTTTTGATTTTGTTTCACCTAACTGTCCTTTGTTCCCCAACCAGAGGTGAACTCCCTGAGTGGGAAATCATGTTGTGGGTGTCAGTAGTCTATAAATGCTGCCCAGAGAAGGGAAGAGAAGAAAAGAAGTTTATATGCATGTATGTGTGTGTGTGTGTGTGTGTGTGTGTGTGTGTGTGGGAGGGGTTAAGGATAGAGGAAGGGGGGGTCAGATGGGGTGAGGGGAGAAACACTGGACTCAAGGGGAAGAAGGTCTGGGTTCAAATATTGGCTCTGGCACTGTCTAGATGTCTAATTAAGAGCAAGTCATGGGCCTCTCTAACTGGCAGTTTCCTCATCGTTAAAAGGAAGATAAAAATACATTAAGAGAATGCCTCCGATGGTCATTGTGAAGAACTTACTCTCAATCAGTTAGCCTTAAAATATTTGTCATTTTAAAATCTGCCCATGTTTCCTGTTAATGATGTGAGGAAGGGGCTTTTCAATGCCTTTCAGCCGTCTTTATTTTTCCTTACCTAAGAAGGGGTTCTTTGTTTATTAATTTGCCTCTCCCCTAATCAGATTATTTAAGGCCTTCTCTCAGGATATACACTAAATATTCACAGACTTACTGTTTCCAAGATACATTTTTTTTTTCAGCACAGAGCGATTTAATCCTTCAGAGCCAGGTACCAGGGACGCTGTCACATGCCAGCTTTCAATAAGACACCTCCTGGTTGCCGATGCCTTCCACTTTCCAAGTCCAAACCATGACTCGTCAGATGAGCTCTGCAGATTGCTGAGAGGTTCTGTTAGCTAGCTTTTTGGTGTGCAGTTTGGGCAAAGATTTGAAAGGCCTCAGGGAGGTGCAGTAGCAATTAATACTCACTCACAGGAAGAGTCTTCCAGGTTCCAACAAGGTCACAATCTCCAAACAATCCTCCTAAGATACCAAAGTTCCCCTGCGGGCTGCTTTCCACCATACTGACTAAATAAGGCAGGTCCTTCTGTTAAGATGTTTTGGGGTAGGAAATAATCTTTGCTGCAGAAAAATAACACAGGGCCTAGTGCTTGTCACACGAAGGTTCATGTCCTCCCCAACTCCAGTTTAGGAATATTAAGTTACTTTTCTGAGATTATATGATATCAGTTCTGCTAAAGATTTGATTTAATTTCCTGGTAATAGATGATATTAACTCAGAACCAAGCTACTGGCTCATTCAAAAGTTGTCTTGTATTTAGAAAGTCTGTTTAGTTTAGAATTCCTAGTGTTATTGAACCCGAGAGCAACCATTAAGCATTTAAGGGCTTACCAAGAGAAAAGAGAGTTTCAGAAATGTGAATTTTTCTGATGCTACCCCAAATTATTATTATTATTATTATTTTGTGGGGCAATGAGGGTTAAGTGACTTGCCCAGGGTCACACGGCTAGTAAGTGTTAAGTGTCTGAGGCCGGATTTGAGCTCAGGTCCTCCTGAATCCAGGGCCAGTGTTTTATCCACTGCGCCACCTAGCTGCCTCCCCAAAATTATTTTTTAATGATATTGTACTTCGATGCTCTTTTTACTTTTTGGGAAAGTAGAATAACTATTTTAGATGCAACCACCAGTTATTTTAGAAACTAATAAAATTAATCATGGGAAGTATTTTTGCATAAGTCTTAAGAGGTTGAAGAGAATTCCAACTTTTAAAGATTTATGAATAACAAAGTTTCCCCCCTCTTGAGTTAGAACCCATACAAATCAAACTCTTACTTAGATTACTCTCATTAAGTCACTCAAACCAATCAAGAAGTCAATAAGAGACCATGAACTATTTTGTGGGCCCCTGCCCTCAAGAAGAACTGAAGCAGGGGGGACAACTGGCATACGTGTAGGCAGAAACAAGTAACCTCATGGGGGAAGAAAGGCTCCAAACAGAAGGCGGCCCATGAGCTGAGCTCTAAGAAAGCGAAGCATTCTAAGAAACGGCCGTGAGAAGGGAGAATGGTGCAAGCTGCACAGTGCGATTATGGAGCAGATGCCTGGGCCTTGCCATCGGCTGCAGAGTGAGTGCTTACGCCTTTTGGGCTTCTGAGTCTTTCCATCTGTCCTGTAGCTGAATTCCAGTGTGTGCTGTGTTCTCCAATTAGAGCATCAGAGCCTTGAGAACAGGGGTGGCCTTCTTTTGTATTTGTATCCCCAGTATTTTTATTTATCCATCAACCACGTGAGGCAGCACACACACACATCCAGAGCACAAGCACCGCTCAGAAGGAAGGGAAGGCATCTTCTCTAGTCTTCATCTGGACCATGATGACACAACATTCAGTCTCTTATAGCTGTTTCCCCCTCTTATATTACTTAGTCATTGTGTGTCTCACTTAATTTTCTATCACTTCATATGGTTCTTCTCATTCTTCTCTATAATCTTCATGTGAACAATTAATTTTATATGGCACAGAAATGTTATGTTACATTTAGATACCATAACTTGTTTAGCCATTCTACAATTAATGAGCATCTACTCATAGGAATCTTTGAGCTAAAGGTTATGGACATATCAGTCACTTTCTTAGTAGAATTCCAAATTGCTTCCAGGATGATGTGATCAATTCACAATGCCACTAACATGATTATTAATGTTCCTGTTTTACAATATCTTAAGTGTGTTCAATCACTTGACTGATTGAGCACACTGTAGACTGAGTTTTTCAAGGAGATAATTTTTTCTTCCAAAGAGACATTTAAATTCAAATCCAAGCAAATGTTTTAAAAAACTTTTGAGTGGCAAGAAAAAGTATCTTATTTTCAATTCCACAATCCTTAAAATTTTCTGTCTTTGCTTCAGCATTGTGTGGTGACTCTGGGCTCCTAAAGGCTACAGAAACTCAACAAAGCTTTGGAAAATGGTACCAAGTGGGAGAAACTCAAGGACATGCCATTGAATAGTCATATTAGTTGTTTCCTTCAGATCATTTTAGCTAATGGGAAAAAATCTCATAACCACAGTTGACCAAAAGAAGATGTATGTTTTTGGCTATAGCAACTCAGGACATTATGGCATGGAAAGGCTGCAACCTACATTATGAGAGGAGAACCCTTCTTAAATCACAGAATTTTTAGAGGTATAAATATGGATCAGTCAGTCAATTATTAAGTGCCTATGATGTGACAGACTCTATGCTAGGCAGTGGGGATACAAACTCAAAAATGAGAACCTATATTCTACAGGTTGAATACAACATTCTCTTCATAGCTAAGTAAATGAAGAAAACATACAAAACAAGTCAAAAATGATTTGGGGGGCTAACAGGAGGATGCCACACTAGCACTGCAGAATCACGACAGGCTTCTTGAAAAAGGTAGGACTTGAGTTAGGCTGAGTCAAAGAAGATGAACACTCCAGGCATGGGGGATAGATTGGGAAAAGGCGCTGAGATATAAGATGTAATGTCATGTATTGGGAACAGCAAATAGATGAGTCTGGCTAGAGTTGAGAATGAATGAGGAAGAGAATGTGTTTGGCTCCAAATGCCAAATGGAGGAGTTTATAGCCACTGAATATTCTTTACAAAATAAATTGTACTGACCTCTTTTGCTTTTCTTACTAGAACACTTCTCTCACTTCCAGCCAGAAAGACCTCCCTTCCCATGATAAAGAAGAAAAAAGAGGGAAAATTTTTTTTTTTTTAGCAGAACTAACATGTTAACACTATATGACATCCTATGCAAAGTTCCACAGCTATATTCACTCGTGTCTACGGAGAATGGAAGGAGGTGCACATACTTTCTCCCATTTCTTCTTTTGGAACAAATCTGGTTATTATTACAATTTTGCAGCACTCAGCTTTAACTGTTTTGCTTTTATTTTTTCTATTTATGTTGCTGCCGCCACTCATTTTATATCTTTTCTTGGCTCTGCTTACTTTGCTTTGCATCTGTTCAGGCTTTCCCATGCTTCTCTATGCCCCTCACATTGTTTTCTACTGTATAGAAATATTCTATAACAATCCCACAATTACAACTACAACTGGGATTGTCAATAGGCATCATTTTTAGTCTTTGGCTATTACAAAAATGCGTTGCTCTGAAGATTTTGGTCTATCCGTAGAGATTCCCTGGAGTACGCACCCAGCAGTGGAATCTCTGGTTCAATGTGTATGGATATTTTATTTACCATATTCATATAATTCCAAACCACCTTCCAGAATGGTCAACCAATTCACAATTCCACTAACAATGCATCAGTGTGGTTAGTTTTCTATAACCTTACCCACTTTTCTCATATTTTGTCATCTTTGCTAATGTACTAGTAAGAGACAAAACCTCTGAGTTGTTCTGATTTGCACTGCTCTTACTGTTAAGTGATTTGAAGCCTTCTTTCATATGTTTTTTAATGGTTCGCCACTTTCCTTTTGAGAACTATTTGTTCATATTCTTTGACAACTTATCTTTTGGGGAAAGGCCATACATATCTTTTAATTGTCTTAGATATGGGAGCCTATTCAGAGATATCTGATATAAAGAACATTTCCTCACTTGACTACTACCCTTCTTATCTTAGATGTGTTAATTTTACATGAAACCTTTTCAATTGCATGTACTTAAAATTATCTGTTCCATTATTTGGTACTACTGAATTCTCTTGTAAATCTATCAGAACCAGGAGGTTTATCCTTTGGCTGCTTGTGAACTAGTTCTATTTCCTTTTCTGCCATTGAATTATTTAAGCACTCTATTTTATATACTATGAGTTTGAGTATTTTCTTTTTTTGAAGGTGATAGCAGACTTTCTAAGGGTTGTTGAGGCAGTGGCCAAGTGAGTGAAAAGTTTCTATAATCGGTCCATCAATCAATTCAATTCAATAATGATTTTTAAAGTTTTGGCTGTGTGCAAGGCACTATGCTAATAAACAGGGATACAGGTACAAAGAACAAAACAATGCCTCCTTATAAGAAGTTTATATCCTAATGGAAGAGGTAAGTACATAGTTAAGTATGTACATCATTAATTTCCATGAGATAAATACATTTATAATGGGAAGGAGAGCACCAGCAGCTGAAGAATTCATGAAAGAAAGGCTTCATGCAAAAGACAGTGCTAACTGTGTCTTAAAGGAAGAAAGGGACTCCATGAGGTGGAGGCCAAGTATGGCAGACAGGGGATACAAAAGTGTCATGGATATGGCTATGGAGACAGAGACAGAAACGAAAATGAGAACGGTGAAGGAGGAGAGCAAAGAGGCCAGTTGGGTCAGACTGAACGATGCAGGAGTGCAAGTAATGTCCAGTGGAGCTAGGAAGGGCCAGGTTAGGACCAGGTTGGGTGGGGTTTTACACGCTAAATGGAGGAGTTTCTATTTATCCTAGAGGCCTCAGGAAGCCACTGGAGTTGACTGAGTAGCCAAGCCCCTTGATCAGATGTGCAATTAAGGAAAATTATTACATCAGTTGTGGTGCTTAGGATGGTATGAAGTGGGAAGAGACCTGAGCCTGGAGGAACAATCAGAAACTGCCAGTGTTATCGATGTAAGTGGCGACCAGGGCTGAGCCAAGATGACAACTCATCAAGGGGAAGGAAGGGCTGGATGAGAGAGATGAGATCGAAGCAGAAATGACAAGAATGGGCCCCATACTGGATACATGACTAGAGATGGGAGGGAGAATGAAGAGCTGAGGATGATGTCAAGGGTACAGGCATGGGGGGAGGGGGGAATAATGAGGGCAGGCTAGTTCTCAAATGACTGCAGGCCAAGCTTCTCCAGCCTGTGACAATCCACTCATCAAGCTTGGAGAATCCAAGTCAAGCTCTCACCTCAATCCACTGCACATCTTCCACTCCTCTTCTCTACAGGGCCTGAACTGGGCTCTGCACAAAGTCTCATGGGGTTTAGAGGCAAGTGGTTTAAATCAGAGGTATTGGTACACGTGTCTTACTTCCCCAATAGGAAGTTCTTCTGTCATGCCGCAACCTAATTACCTGAAGAATTACTAGAATTGGACTTTAGTTCTTATACCAAGTGGGGAAAAAATATCCCACATCTTGAGACAGGAGTCTAAGATTATTTTATCCTGGGATGACTGGGTTTATATAGCTAAAGAATCAGTTAGAGATGGTTATACAATGGAATCTTAAGACTTAGCTCTTCTCAGCAATACAATGATCCAAGACAATTACAAAGGACTTGTGATGGAAAATGCTCTCCACATCCAGAAAAAGAACTGTGGTATGTGAATGCAGATTGGACTATTCTATTTTAACTTTTGTTGTAGTTTTTTTCTTTTTTGAAGTTTTTCTCTTTTGTTCTGATTCTTATTTCACAACATGACTAATGTGGAAATAGGTTTAATGTGACTGCACATATATAACCTATATCAGATTGCCTGTCTTGGAGAGGGGGGGAAGGAAGAAAAATTTGGAACTCAAAATCTTATAAAAACCAATGTTAAAAGCAGTCTTTACATGTCACTGGAAAAAATACTATTAAGATTGGGGGGAAAAGGGATAGAAAAAAAGAGATAGTTATACAATGGCATCTCAAAACCACTCTATATACATTACTTTCTCTTTCTAGCTTTCACTTCCTGGTTAAGAGGCTTTTATAAACATTTGAGCAAAATAGCTGAATAGTGTTGTTGCTGGGTTTCTTTTCAGGGCCATTCTAAGGGCACCTTGATTTCCAAGTATCACCTTGCTTGGATTCATTCATTTCCCAGGAGGAGGTGCCTTGTTTCTGTCTTTTAAACTTATAAGGCTCCTTATGCTCTGGAACTGTCTACAGTGTTAAGCACTGACAGCCAAGATCCTGGTTGCTCATTTCTGCTTGTAAGTGGCATTAAAATGCATCTAAGAACAATAAAACCCTTCTTTTTCTATAGCATTTTATGGTTTACAAAGGACTCGGAGTATCAACCCTATTTTACAAAGGCTTCGAAAGTACAAGTGATTTGCTCAAGGCAAAAAAGGTGTCAGAGCTGGGGCTCAAATGACTTTTTTTCATGTTAGTTATATCACTGTCTGTTATTTCCAGAAGAAAGCCTTCTAGATGCCTTAACTGTTCTACAAGGTCTGCCATACAAAGGCTCAGAACGCCATCCAAAGCAGCAGATTTAGAATTCAGACACACAACCATCAAAACCATTGTACTAAACCATTACTATCAAAGGGGTGTCAGTATTTTACAAGGAGATGTCTTTGTATTGCAAAAGAAAATGCAAACAGTTGTTAATACAGAAAAGTAAACTGCATTTGTGGAAAACCCATCTGGCCCGGTAACAATCTAGATAGCAGGTTGTATTCCATATTCCTTAAAGTTTGTATTTTTTGCCTATGCATGTCACCTGCATTAAAGACTAGATACACTTAAAAAACCCAACCCCCCAGAGCCCCTAACAAATAGCTGCTGTGAAAACACACTCTTCTATCACTCCTCCAGAATTCAAATGAATGAATTCACTAATGATACTAATTTTACAACAATTTTCTTCTGGTCGCACTAAATGCTGTTCCTTGTTAGAGGTGAGTCCAGATGAAGAAGGCTGCCCTGCTAAACTTTTAGTGGAGTTGCAAGTAATAAGGAAGAGACATGAATGTTGCCAAAGAGAGCACCTTCAACCCCTTCAACAGCACTGAAACATGTCTGTCATATTCCTTCTTAGTTTCCAAATAGTTCAGAAGCTTCATGAAGGATTATGTATACATCCTTAGAGCATATTTACAGAAACAAAAGCAAAACTTGATCTTACCTTTGCCAAAACAGAAGGATACTAAGAGACAAGATTAAAAGGCCAAGACTTTTCTCCACAAAAGCTGCTTTTGTCTACAACTGGTAACTGTTTGAATTCTTCCCTCCCTCAGCCCTGGCCTGTAGAATACCCACTGGTGTGTGCATGAGAAATTCCAAAGACGTGATAGAAGGAAACATCTATCTGCTGAGTAGACACCTGCTAAGCTGTTACTGCTCAAGTGAAGACTCGATTGCAGGGGTACTGGGGCATGATGGGCCTTCATTCCACTGGGTATGTTTCTCAAGTTCCTGGGGACAGCTCGGTGGCATAATGGATACAGCACTGGCCCTGAAGTTGGGAGGACCTGAGTTCAAGTCTCACCTCAGACACTTACTAGCTGTGTGACCCTGGGCAAGTCACTTATCTCCAATTGTCTTAAATATCCAGCGCCATCTCCAGTCGTCCTGATCTATATCTCGCCACTGGACCCAGAGGGCTCTGGAGGAGACAGTGAGGCTGGTGACCTTGCACAGCCCTCCCTCACTTAAATCCAATTCACTGCAAATCATGACATGTTATGGCCCCCTTCAGGAACAAAGGACAAACAACAAGAAGTTCCTATCAGCTTTAACTCCTGTGGTTTTTGCTCATAGAAGAGAACGTCTAACTACAAACTAAGGCCTGTAAGTCATTTCCTACTTAAGGTAGGACTACAGTGGACATCACTTGAGCAAATTATGGCTTTCCAGATCTGACTAAATAAAAGCAATGTTCACTATATGCCATCATACCCAGTTAAATATTCTTTGAAAGCAGCAATAACATAGTCACAGTTTCTTCTACTCAATTAATTATTTGTTAATTATATACCGATGTTTTGGGGGTAACAAAATAATTTAAGATGTAGTCTCGGGATTATTGTGTTCAATTAGATAAAATTAAGCTTCTGCAAAGACAGTCAGCAAAAACAAAAGGGGTGAAAACAGGGAAAAGAATAAGCAGGCAGGCTTCCTTGTAAAGAGACCCAAAACCAACATCCCTTCATTAGAAACAAGGAACCCTCACCCTGTGACCATAACCACTCCCCGCCCCCCCAAAAATAAAGATTTAATTATGCAGGTGAAACTTGAGATAAAAAGAATTAGCCTGTAAACAGAGTCAAGAATTTGCCTAATCACGTTTCATATGAAGCAAAACTTAAAGCTGCATGTGCACCAAGGTTTTTTTTTTTTTTTTAAATAGCAGACAGACCGATAAATAGATTTAAAGTGAGGCAATAAAACAGGAAAACAAAACCAAGCACTCCCCTCTGAGGCCTCTGTCCCTTTAACCACCTAACAGGTTAAACAGCCAATAAAATGTAAAGTGCAGCAGCCTGTGTGATCTAAGAACTGTTCATGCTCACTTATTACAAACTGTACTTGACGGTTCACCACACCAATGGAAAACTGGCCCTTTGCTGGTTCACCCGGTCCTGTAGCCCCAGACTGAGGTCCCCAGTAAAAGGAGCAGTGGGCTCCAGCTTCTGGGCGTGACCCTGCCCTCTGGCAGATAGCCAGGTAGCTCTATTTTCTGTTCAGCTTCTCGGGGAGCATCCCGGAAGGGGACCAGCATTTCTTCTCCTTTTCACTTCTCTGCTTCCGAATCGGAAAGGATTTGTACACCAGCATCTCTGAACAGCACTTGAAGTGTACAAACTCCTAACTCCTTTCATTTCCCACAAGCCCTCTTCACAAAGAAGGGACCATCAAGGCCATCCGTATGCAAAACCACGGCTTTGGCAGGCTTGTGTGTCAGTCCCCCTCCCCCCAAATCAAGTTTTCCTTTGACTCGACGCTACCAGTGTCAGCCATATTGGATGACTGAAGGATGCCACAGAGTGCAGAAGCCAGAAGTTAGGCCTCTCCTGGAAGAGCAGTCCTTTATGTTACATTTTGCAAGCTCAACATCACAGCTATCTCCCTTTTCATCTCTTCTTCGTTAGCTCGGTATTCTGCCATGCTGCCCAGAGCTAGTAAAGCTGAGTGGACACCTGGAGGACTGGGGTGGTCTATAAACAAAATAAGGCCTGGCAGGCATCCTTGATTGTGGACACCGGCTCCTCTTTTGGCGGGTCTCCTGCAAGATGCTGAAGGTGGTTAATGACCAACAGTCCATCAGGCTCATCTTTCTTGGAGGTAGAGCACATCTTCTATGCTGTATGCAGAAAGTGTCTTTAAAAATTCAGTGCTCAGAGTGCAGCTTCATGCATCCAGTCCCAGATGCATCATGAAGTCACACAGTCAGGAGCATTCTAAGGCCCACAGAGGCAGCTCTGTGTCTCAGCCACTTGAGGAAACCCACCCAAACTCCCTCCCAAGCGAAGGAGGATTCTAGAGAGCTGTAGGCAAAGGAGCGGGGCTGAGCAGCAGCCTCTAGCCCTGTCTCAAATCCAGTTGTCTTGACTCTACTACACTCATTATTCTTCCTACTATAATACGCTGCTCTCAGAAACAGATTAAGATTTTTTTTTAAACAGCATTCCTTTTTTAAAAATTTTATCTGTGTATGTGTGTGTGTGTGTGTGTGGGGAGGCCAATGTGGGTTAAGTGACTTGCCCAGGGTCACACAGCTAGTAAGTGTCAAGTGTCTGAGGCCAGATTTGAACTCAGGTCCTCCTGAATCCAGGGCTGGTGCTTTATCCACTGCGCCACCTAGCTGCCTCTAGAACTTTTATTTTTAATGGAATCGTTTTTCCTTTACTGAATGGAAAAAAATTGCTAACTTCTTCACTGAATTATCACTTTCCAATAAAACTTGCACTTCTGAACCCCGCATGAAAGTCTACATTTTCATCTTCCTTGAGATTCTAAGAACACCTGAGTAGACGTGATATGGAAAGAAAATTGACACCGATTTGCTTTGCAGGGAAATGACTCATTAAAAGAGGAACGTGATCAATATAAAGTGTAAAGCCTCTGATTACAAAGCACTGAACAACAAGTCTAGATGCCATCACGCATAGGTACTTACCAGAGTTTCTCAATGAAACACTTACTTTGCTTTATAAGGTGAGTCAGTGCCGGGGTTTTTTGATTCCATTAAGCTCTCATACTCCTTCGCCCTAGGAGAAAACAGGGATTTGTCATGTGAAATTGTTTGCCACAAGGCTATTGTCATGTACCATATGTATGGTTTTCTTACACATGTAAAATCAATGTTTTAAAAATGGTACAAAGGGATCTACTGCCCACTCTGCTCTTCCACACCCGTGTTAGAAGATGAGCAGCACCCACTTTCATCAACTTTCAGGGTGCATTAGGGAGGGAGCATGATGAGGTTTCAAACAAGAGCACACTGAATTACGAGAGAGAAGCCTCTGGTTCCAGTACTCCCAGGTCTGTCACTTATTATTAGCCCTATGATCCTGGGCAAGTCCATAAACCTTTCAGAGCTTGTTTATTCATATGTAAAAAAATGATAAAAACATTTGCTTGACCTATATCACAATGAGAAAGCACCTTGTAAACTGGAAAGAATGAGACTAATATAAGGCCCTGTTGCTGCTATCAATTCTAAGGTAGAAATGAAAAAACATTTTTTCCTATATTGTCCCACAAAGTTAGGACATTTTTAGAAATTCTGCTATTAAATGTGTAAACATTTTAAATTTCTACAAGACAGTTCAGGTACAGAATAACTTTATGTACCCTGTGAGAACAATATTAAAAAAATACACTCAAAAAGAGTCATTTAACTTTAGGGGGAGCATTTTTTTTACATTCAAAGGGCAGAGCAGCAGCAACTTGTTCAGACACTTTCCAGTATTTTTGTTTACACTGGCTAAATGCCAAAGCCTTGAAGAATTTGAGACAATATCCTTAGCTACTGCTCAGCTTGGCTCCAGCTTGCCTGGACCAGCAGGTGAAAGGCATCATCAGTCCATCAACTGATGACAGGAGCCACTGCAGCAATGCATTAACAGGGACTTCATTTGTCAAGCTTTCTTCCTGGAGAATAAGGGGAAGATGGATGCTGAAAACTGAAAACCTCACTTCTCACTACGACAGCTCCCAGACAGCTACAAAAGTGGGAGCCATAAGGAATATAATTGAAAAAAAATAAAAACTACTAAAATAAACTACTAATCAGTAAGGAGCCCATAAAGACATGCAAATAGTACACAGTAATTATAGAAAGCTAAATATTGAGGGAAAATACAACTTTTTAAACCAAAGTAAAAAAAGAGGAGCAGGATACAGATTTTTAACAATGACACTCTTTTAGTGACAGAAGGCTGTGCATAATCTAATAAAACAGTCTCCGAAGAATGCAAACAATGCAGTTCAAGTCAATAAACTTTCATTGAGCTTGTTGAGCGCGCTATGATCCAGGGGCTTCGTTAGGTATAGGAGATTAAAAAACCCAACCTGTTTCTCCTAGGCAGTTTCCTATCTAGAATGCTGGACTTGCAATCAAGAAGACCTGAATTTAAATCCTGCCTCAGATACTAGCTGTGAGACTCTGGAGCAAATTAATCTCTCTCAGCCTCAGTTTCTTTAGTTGTAAAATGGGAAAAATAATGGCACCTGCCTCCCAGTGTTGTGAGAATCAAAAGACAATACATATACAGTACTTTGCAAATCTTAAAAGTACTAGATGTTACCTATTATAATTATGAGTGGTAAATTCAATAAATACACAGATAAATAAAAAATATAAAGTAGTTGGTTTGGCAGGGGATGACGTGGAGGGAGTTAGCATTAAAATGTGGGAATCAGGAAAGATTTCTTGGAGGAGGTAGCACTAGAGTTGAGACTTGAAGAGTTGTGGCCTTCAAACTGAGGCAGCAATGAGCACCATGGACAGAGACTGGCCCCCGAGCAGGCAGACTGGAGCCCAGAGGGAATGCACAGAGGGTGGCAGGAGAGGGTTCAAAGACCACATAAAGGAGTCTGTATATTCTCCCAGAGGCAAGAGGTAGCCATGTAGCATGAGCCAGACACAGTCAGCACTGTGCTTTGTGGCTGTAACTCTGGGAGATATGGGGAGGATGGCAAATTATTGTATTGTATCGACACTCGGAGGAGCCGAGAGGCGGCACAGACACCTCTCTTACTCCAGTATTACCAGTCCCTTGGATCTGTCCTGCCCTGGATCATTTTCAGAAGGCTTCCTTCCAACTCCTTGGGTCAGATCTCCAAATACTCAGCATGTCATCCACACCAGGTGTGGCTGCCCCCTATTTTATCAATGAGAAAGCTTCTTCAGAGAATGACAAAGGGGAACTGGTCCACAACAATCCCATTATTATCCTTAGTTTACAGAGGAGGAAACCAAGGCTTAGAGGAATTCAGGAACTGGCCCAGAGCCACACAACTAGTATTCTGGTGAGGTGTTAAGCTCAGGTCGGGAGATTCCAAGCCCAAAGCTCTCTCTATTCCCAATACCTCATAGCTGTTCAGTAACCTGGAGTGGCTAGAGGTAGGATGAATAACAAAGGTTTAACCATGGAACCAGGGTGACATAGGGGCAAAGAGACTTGAAGAACTCAAATCTCAGCTCGGCTGCTTTCATATACATTGAAACAGAGAGAGCTCTGGACAAGAGGTGCATCCTCTTTTCCTTTTTTTTTTTCCCCTTCAGGGCAATGAGGGTTAAGTGACTTGCCCAGGGTCACCCAGTTAGTAAGTGTCAAGTGTCTGAGGCCGGATTTGAACTCAGGTCCTCCTGACTCCAGGGCCGGTGCTCTATCCACTGCACCACCCAGCCGCCCCCTGCATCCTCCTTAAAGATCTCTTACCCTACCTGTAAAATGAAGGCGGTGGATTTTATGACCTTCGAGGTCCCTTCCAGCTCTAAATCTGACTGTGGAATCTCGTCCGTAGTGTGGTACTCTTGCCACAACATCAAAATATCTCTTTAAACTTAAAGATAAGACAAGTATTCAACATACAGCTAAAATAACATAGCCTTTAGATACTTAATGCCAAATTTGTTGGTCTTAAGACATCTCCCCAGAGAGAAAAAGACCTATCTGTAAAAAAATATTTATAGCAGCTTTCTTTGTGGTGGCTAAGAACTGGAAATCAAAGGAATGCCAATCAATTGGAGAAAGGCTAAATAAGTTCTGGTATATGACGGTGATGGAATATCATTGTGCTATAAGAAATGACAAGCAGGGGTGGCTAGGTGGCACAGTGAATAAAGCACCAGCCCTGGATTCAGGAGTACCTGAGTTCAAATCTGGCCTCAGACACTTGACACTTACTAGCCATGTGACCCTGGGCAAGTCACTTAACCACCATTGCCCCACAAAAAAAAAAAAAAAAGAAGAAGAAGAAAAAAGAAATGACAAGCAGGATGACTTTAGAAAGGCCTGGAAAGACATGTATAAACTGATGTATAGTGAAGTGAGCAGAACCAAGAGAACATTGTGCACAAAGACAGCAATATTGTTTGATGAAGAATTGTGAATCATTTGACTATTCTCAACAGTACAATGATCCAAGACAATGCCAAAGGACAATTGATGAAACATACTATCCACCTCCAAAGAAAGAACTGATATTGATAGAACAGACTGAAACATGCTATTTTCACCTTCTTTCATTTTTTCTTTTAATCAAGTTTTCTTGTGCAAAATGACAAATATGGTAATGTTTTACATAATCATACATATATAACCCATATCTGATTTTTTGCTGCCTCAGGGAATGGGGAGGGGAGGGAGGGAAAGAGGGATAAAAAATTGGAACCCAAACTAAAAATAAAAATGTTTATTACAAAAAAAAGGGGGGGATAATTAGGCATTTAATAAAAAGGTGATGGCAAGCAAAAAATATTTTGTTGGTGTTACTGGATTGGATTTAGGTATTTAAAATCATAATTTAAATAAAAATAAGTAGTGAAATTAAGAAAAATTTAACTGAATCAAATAGAATTGGAGACATGAGACTGTCCTAATTTTCTTTCTCTTAGTAACTTTGGTACTCTACTTAACATAAGTTCAATGCTTGTCCATATTTGTGAAAGTTTTTGTTATAGTACAGGGAGATACAAAGCTACTTAAGTCAGCAGACTTAATAACATAATTACATTACTAGATCTCTTGGGAATTGCCAGCACATCTTTTTAAAGGATTTCCAAAATGGACAGCTGCTGCTGCTTGATATAAACTAAGTCCATCTTGAGATTTCCTATAAAAAATAAGACAGTCTCACCATTTATTATAATGTCATAAGATCTCACTGCTTTGTCAAAGCCTTTTCTCTAAAATAATATATATACACAGACACATGTCCATTCATATGCGTGCACATACACACGTACATACACATACATGCATACATACGCATACACATACATGCGTGCATACACATACACGCATACATACACATACACGCATGCACCTATGCACACAAACACAAAAATAACTACAGAGACACTTTTCCTGGTGGCAAACAAGAGGAAAATAAGGTAGCATCCACCAAGGAGGCAGTGTCTAAAAGGAGGGAGGTACGTGGGGACAATGAAATATGAGTGAACTGAAAGAAACGAGGCGTTCACAGCAACATGCAATGATGCAAAGTGAAGAAAGAATCAGGAAAACAATATACACAATAACAACATAAATAGAATAAACAATAAAATTAAATTGAATATCGTTCAGCTTTGCCCTGGAGAAAAAAATGACAAAAGCACCTTTCGAGGGAGAGGCGGATGATTGTGGTTCTGTAATGGCCCGGTTTTTTGCTCACTCTCCTTTTTTTCTTTTTTTTTAAATCTTTGAGACAAAGAAAGTCTTTCTGGGAGGAAGTTGGGAAGGGGCATGTTTATAGATGAATGTGATATAAAAAAGAGGCATTCATAAAACTTACTAAACATTTTTGAGAAATTGTTACTGGAGCAACTGTATTTTTTTTCTCCCATATAAATCACACACACAATCAATAATCTAAATAAGAATAAAAATAAGGCCCGAATAAGAAGATGGCTTATTTTAGTGGCAAAGAATTTGTCATCCAGGCTCTCTTACACACACAGTGGGAGAGTAAGGCTTCTTGATTTAGAAGATATGATTTGTAGGTAAAATGATAAAAAAATCTGCAAGGATAATAATCCTAAAGAACTGAAAGGGACCTCAGAGGACTCAACCCCACCCCCTCATTTTACATATATGAAAAACAGAGGTCCAGGGAGAGGGTTTACTGTCCTGCAAACCCTTCCCACGTCCCCTGGTTTCAGCTCTGGTGCTCTCTCATGCTGAAAACATGGCCAACTCCACAAGGGACGTCCCCCCCACCCCCATTGTAGAGGCTCAGCTCTTCAGACAACAGTAACCAGCAATACATTCACTTCCAATCAATTTACGCTAGTGGTTCTCCATTTTTTGGCCTGGCACAGTATTCTTTGCCAATATGGAACTGCTCTTTTATAATAGGAGACAGGGGCACTAGGCGGCAGCATCTGGCATGGGGTGCCTTAGATGCGCAATGGCTTAGGCAGTGAAAGCACCTGCCAGGTCGGACGAAGTGCCTGAGCCGCGCCACCGACACCCCCTCCCGCCGGGACCCATCGCAGCCGCCAACGGCCCTGACCCACGGTAACCATGTGTGAACGCAAGGCTGTAATCAAACATGCGGACATGTCGGAGGAGATGCAGCAGGACTCCGTGGAGTGTGCCACCCAGGCCCTGGAGAAGTATAACATAGAGAAGGACAGGGCAGCCCATATCAAGAAGGGGTTTGACAGAAGTATAATCCCACTTGGCACTGCATCTTGGGGAGGAACTTTGGCAGCTACCTGACGAATGAGACAAAGCACTTCATCTACTTCTACCTGGGCCAGGTTGCCATTCTCCTTTTCAAGTCTGGTTAGAGGAAGGCATGTGCCTCCTGCCCCAGAGCCATCCAAATCACAAGGACTGCAGCCTAAATTCCAAATACCAGACACTGAACTATCTTCAGCATCACCATGGGAACACCTCGAGCTTTAAGCCTTTATCGTGTTGTTGTACAAGGCATCTTATGTACTAGTTTGTTGTGGTTATAAAACAATTAGCAAAGAGAGAGAGAGAGAGAGAGAGAGTGCAAGAGAGCGAGCAAGCGAGCACCCTGGACAAGAGGTGCATCCTCTTTTCTTTTCTTGTTTTTTTGCAGGGCAATGAGGGTTAAGTGACTTGCCCAGGGTCACAGGGTCAAGTGTCTGAGGCCACATTTGAACTCAGGTTCTCCTGAATCCAGGGCCAGTGCTTTATTCACTGTGCCACCTAGCTGCCCACTAAGCCACTTTTTAAAAGATCACTTAGGGGCAGTTAGCAGCACAGTGGATAAAGCACCAGTCCTGGAGTTAGGAGGACCTGAATTCAAATTTGGCCTGAGACACATAACATTTACTAGCTGTGTGACCCAGGGCAAATCACTTAACTCTGCCTCAAAAAAAAAAAAAAAAGTCACTTGACTGAGTGAGTTAGTGGACCTCAAGTGGGTCTGGAAAATTATCTGGTCTTGGCATCCCAAAGCATAAGGAAGTCTCTCGTGGTTGTGTTTTCTTTTTTTCTTTTTTCTTTTAATAAAGTATTTTATTTTTTCCTGTTACATGTAAAGATAGTTCTCAACTTTTGTTTATACAAGCTTTCCAATTTCAGATTTTTCTCCCTCCCTCCCCTCCCTCCCCCCTCCCCTAGACAGCAGGTAATCTGATATAGGTTATATATATACATAATAACATTAAACATATTTCTGCATTAGTCATGTTATAAGAGAAAAATCAGAGCAATGATGAAAAACCTCAAAATAGAAAAACAACAGCACCAAAGACAAAAGAAATAGTATGGTTCATTCAGCATCTATACTTCACAGTTCTTTTTTTTTTTTTTCCTGGATTTGGAGATCCTCTTCTATCATGAGTTCCCTGGAACTCTTCTGTACCATTGCATTGATGAGAAGAATTTAGTTCATCACAGTAGATCAACACTCAATGTTGATGATACTGTGTACAATGTTCTTGTTCTGCTCATCTCACTCATCATCAGTTCACGCAAGACCCTCCAGGTTTCTCTGAACTCCTCCTGCTCATCATTTCTTAAAGCACAATAGTATTCCATTACATTCATATACCACAATTTGTCCAGCCATTCCCCAATTGATGGGCATCCCCTCAGCTTCCAATTCCTTGCCACCACGTAAAGAGCAGCTATAAATATTTTTGTCCATGTGGGTCCCTCTCCCCTTTCCATGATCTCTTTGGGAAAAAGACCCAAAAGTGGTATTGTTGGGTCAAAGGGTATGCACAGCTTTATCGCCCTTTGGGCATAATTCCAAATTGCTCTCCAGAATGGTTGGATCAGTTCACAGCTCCATCAATGGTTGTGTTTTCTTGAACTAGAATTTGAACAGGCAAATGGATAAAACCATGTTTCTCAAGCTGTCAGACTGATCTACAGCAGGAACACTGTGTTAACAGTGTTCTCCTTGCTGTTTTGTTAGAATGACACTGTCTCCTCTTGCTTTCTTCTCACTAACTTTGCTACTCCTAGCAATCTGGTTTTGACCTCATCAATTTACTTAAATCGCCCTCTCCAAAGTTACCAATCATCTCCATTACTGTATAGTGATATCACACTGGGCCTATAATCAAGAAGACTCGAGTTCAAATCCTGTTCAGTCACTTACTAGCTCGGCAAGTCGCTTAACTTTTATCTGCCTCCGTTTTCTCAATCATTTAATGGGGATAATAATAGCACCTGCCTCCCAAGGTTGTTGTAAGCTTAATAAATGTTTGCTCCACCTCTCTTCCCCAAGATACAGTGGCTATTCCTTACTCTTCATCCTTCTTGACATCTGTGAACATTTGACATAGGTGACCATCCCTCCTCCTGATACTTTCTTCTCTAGGGTTTTTTCTGACAATCAATTTTGAATCATCTGATGGTATTAGTGTCTAACCTCTGTCTGTCTGTCTGTCTGTCTGTCCATCTTCTGAAGAAGAACAGTCCAAGAAAATGAATCAAAAGCCTTGTTAAAATGCAGTTAAGGTCTATCCACAGTATTTCTCTCACCTATTAGTTTAGAATGCCCTGTCAATAACGGTGGTTAGTCTGGCATGGCCTATGCTTGATAAGGCCTGTTTGTGATCCTCACTTCCCTTTCGGGGTGTTTACCAACCATCGCCTTAATGATCCACTCTAGTATTTTCCCATAAGTGATGTCAGGCTTACAGATCTACAGTAGGAAAACTCTTCTCCCCGCCTCTCTTTTTTTTTGGCATGGGCAATGAGGGTTAAGTGACTTGCCCAGGGTCACACAACTAGCAAATGTCAAGTGTCTGAGGCCGGATTTGAACTCAGGTCCTCCTGAATCTAGGGCTGGTGCTTTATCCACTGCACCACCTAGCTGCCCCCTGTACATTACTTTTAAAATATACACTGGCAATGCATGCACTTCTGTTTCTTAAGACATCCCGGTGTACATCCTCACTGGAAGGCCCTCTTTCCCTCTGCTTCTCTAGAAGTTCATTCATGAGCATCTCCAATGTTGCGCAGCAGACTTCCTCCAAAGCAGGCCTATCTTTCACGTGCACTCTCTGCAATATGATCTCCTTACCTCTGTCAAAAGCTCTAGCATAGAGAAGTGGCTTTTCCTCTTTTCCAGCCCAACAACTTCCTCCCTGTTAATGAGCATCATTCAAAACAGAATTGTGACTTGGTGGTTCCTGCCTTTTCAGAAGTTTAAAAGGATCATTAAGGCCCGGTAAGAAGTTATCAAAGGGGGGGGCAGCTAGGTGGTGCAGTGGATAGAGCACTGGCCCTGGAGTCAGGAGGACCTGAGTTCAAATCCGGCCTTAGACACTTAACACTTACTAGCTGTGTGACCCTGGGCAAGTCACTTAACCCCAATTGCCTCACTTAAAAAAAATTAAAAAATAAATAAATTATCAAGGGCTCTGCTTCTGGAAGACAGAGAGTTCCCCCAGAGGTCTGGATGACTTCAGACCTTAGTCACTCTTCTATCGCGCCTCTCTTCTGGCTGGTCCTATGAGCTCTACCTCAAACTCATGTGATTCTTCTTTATGTGAAGGTGGTCTGCCGCATATTCCAATGACAGAATCCCTTTTGTTTCTCCCATTTCACCCCAATACTCTGCTCCCCTCTTCTGGTTCCCAGCTTTCCTCCCATGAATTCACCTTTTAAATATACAATGCTGCCCATGCCTCTTTCCCCTGTCTCTTTCTTGAATAAGGTACAGCCCTGCACAGGGATATCACTTTGTCTGGAAGTTAATGAGATGAGAAATCTGAGATTCTAGGGCAACAGGCACCCAGAAAGAAGGGAGGACATGGACACAGAAATGAGCTCTGGTAGATAAGAGTTCAGGGGGCCCAACTGGACCATGCAAACTGGGGCACAGGTTATTTTCTACAATGGTACATCACTTCTATCCTCATTTCTTCACTAATCAATGGATAAAAAGGAATGATGGGCAAAAAGATACAAAGAAAATAACAAATAGGTAAGAATAAGGAGCTCAAACTTGATACTTTGGAAACTTTAAATCCATGATGAACATAAGATTAATGAAGAAAAAATAAGAATATAGACCATGAATCAGAGAATAAAAGTTCAAGATAAATAAATATGATAAGCAGAAAACTAACGAAGAAAACAAAGATATCCTTTTTAGAAAAAAAAGGGGGGGAAAGGAAAGAAAAGAATTTGGAAGGAAGGAAAGAAAGGACAATTTGAACTAATCATTTAATGAAGGTAACAGAGGTAACAAGGGGAAGAACTAAATAAGAGATAGAAAAAGAAATTAATTAAAATGACATCCCCTCCTCCCCAAAATCCAAGAAGTTGTTAATAAATGGAAAAAAGGAAGCAAAGAGAAGAAAAAAGCCTGCAGGAAGTAAATGGGCAGAAATTTGCAAAAATAAAGTTCTTATAAAGGTCATATAACCAAAATATGAAAGGAACTAATTAACATCTTATAAAAGTTCCACTTCCCAATAAATGGTCAAATGATATGAACAGGAAGCTTTCAAAGGAAAAAAAATCCAATCAATCAATTGAAAAAATTCTCCAAATCATAAATATAACCAAAGAGGAAAATGACGAATGTTGGAGAGGCTGCAGGAAAACAGGCACATGAATACCATCCTGGTAGACACTGGTTGAGCAATTGTGGAAAGCAATACCCAACTATGTCTAACTAGGTTAAAAGCTAGGCACAGTTAGTGGCTTTTAGGATACTATTTGACCTATTTATTCCCCAAAGAAAATTTTTAAAGGGGAAAAGATCCATATGTTAAAAAAAATCCAGCAACTATTTTTTGTAGTAGCAAAGAACTGAAAACTAAGGGAGTAACTATAAACTGGGGAAAGGCTCAACCAATTAAGTATGTGGATGTAGTGGAATATTATTGCACCATAAGAAATGATGGGAAGACTTGTGTGAAGTAAGTGAGCCAGGAAAACAATGTATCCCATTACATTATAAAGAACGATAACTTGAAAAGCCCAGAGAACTCTGATCAATGCAATGACCAGTTGTGATTTTAGAGGACCAAAGATGTTAACCACATCCTGACAGAGACATCATGAACTCAAAATGCAGAATGTAAAGTGAATTTTTGGACATGGCTAATGAAGGAATTTGCTTTGACTACACATATTTATTGTGAGGGTTTTCTTGAAGATTACCCAGAATGCATTAAGCAAATCTTAACACGAGGGTATTAATACAATGTAGGTACAAAGTACCAACTTGCAAAAGCAAAGGGAACTTTAAAAATCTTTTAAAAAATACTAGAGAACAGAACCAGGAGAACACTGTACACAGTAACAACAACATTGTGTGGTGACCAACTGGTAGACCTAGCTCTTCTCAGCAATATAATGATCCAAGACAATTCCAAAGGATTCATGATGGAAAATGTTCTCCACACCCAGAAAAAAGAACTGTAGGATCTGAATTCAGATTGAACCATACTGTTTCTACTTTGTGTTTTTTGAGGTTTTTCCCTTTTTTCTGATTCTTCCTTCACAATATGACTAATGCAGAAATATGTTTAATGTGATTGTACATATATAACCTATATCAGATTGCTTCCTGTATTGGGGAGGGGGGAGGGAGAAAAATTTGGAACTCAAAATCTTATAACAACAAATGTTGAAAAACTATCTTTACATATGACTGGAAAAAAATAAAATGCTTTTAAAATTTTTTAAATAAAAAAAAAATAGTAACTCTAGAGATGCAAATGGCAGAAAGCATAAGCCCAATTTTCATAACTTTAAATGTAGGAGGCAGCTAGACATGTACTTGCTGTGTGACCTTGGGCAAGTCACTTAACCCTCATTGCCCTACCCCTCCCAAAAGTAAATAACTTTAAATGTGAAAAGATTAAACATTCTAATAAAAAGAAACCGAGGCCATTTCCATTAGGGAACTGGCCCATTCTCGAGAGAATGTAAATAAAAACCCTTGATACTTTTTCAAAAAAGAAAAGAAACTGAGTGGCATAACGGACAAGGAAATAAACTCGCCAACTCATGGCCAACAAGAAATACATCTAAAACACAAAAATATACCCCAAATAAGTTTACTGTGCATTATGGGAATTCAAAAAAGTCAGAGTGGCATTTGTGCTATCAGACAAAGCTAAGAGGAGAACAAGGAAATGACACCCTCTCTGCTCAAATGAACCATAGACCACAAACTAATATCAATCTGAAAGATACATAAAGGAGACTTGAACAATCCTCTCAGGAACACCTAACAAAAGGAACTTATAGAATTGAACAAAGTGCTGGAAAATAGAAAAAACTAAGAGATGGATTATGCTTTATAAATGGGAGAGCCAAAGAATACATATATTTCACAGTACCACTTAGAACTCTTACAAAAATAGACTATGTATTAGAGCAGAAATATTGCAAACAGTATAAAAAGGCAAAAATATCAAACTCATTCTTTACAACCCCAAAAGCAATCAGAATAGTAATCAATTCAGGGAACACAGTCCAAGGCACAGACAAAATAAAAACGTAATAATAACATCCTAAACAAATGTATGGCCCGAAAAGAAAATAATAGAAATAATTAACAACTCTGTGAAAGACAATGATAATGATGAAATAGCACCAAAATTTCTAGGATATAGCTAAAGCAGTTTTTAGAGGAAAAATAATATCCCTATAACATGAAGTAACAGAATTAAAAAAAAAGAATTTAATGAATGCACATTTTTAAATAAACAAACTCAAAATAAGCACAAATGAAAAAAATCTTGAAAACTGGCAGAGAAAAAATTAAATGTGAAACCAAAAAGAATATAAAAATGATAAACAGGAGGACTTCCGGGGCGGAGCCAAGATGGCGGAAGAAAGGCAGTGAGCTCCCGAACTCATGACACAATCGCTCCCAAAAACATCCAAATAGCACCATAGGAAAATGCCCGGAGCAGTAAAAATGATAAACAGAACTAAAAGGTGATTCTTTGAAAAGACTAACAAAACGGAAAAACCTCTAACTACCTGATTAAAAAGAAGAAACAAAATCAAAGCAACAAAATAAAATCCAGTAAAAGTCATAAAAAGCCCAAATAAAAGAAATAAAAAGAACTATCAAAGTTTATATGGGCTATTATATGCAAACAAAACTGAGAACACAAAAGGAGTACAATGATTCTTTTTGGAATGGGACGGGAGGAGTGTCTGTTGTTATCAGGGATGACTATACTGATGTCATTGCATTTGGAAGTAGAGAGAAGTAGTCATGGTTCTTGACACTAAGAATCTGTGCCTCCTGCAGCTGTGGTGCAGCTTTGTGCCCGCTGGCTGGCCTCCACAGTCCTGAAAGCCCTTGCCTTGTTCTGTGAGGGGATGCTGGGATGCAATGGAAGCCCTTCTCTCAGTGAGAACACCAAGGACTCAGGGGCTGCCAGTCCTCCAGGCTCCAGGCTTCTGCTCCAATGCTTTGAATACCTTCGTCAAGGCTGCCATTTGCTGTCAGCACCAGACCTGCCCTGAAGAAGTGGACAGCCCCACCTTGCTCAGACCACCCCTACACCAAATTCCCGAGGCTGCCTCCCATCTCTCTCCCCTCCTACTGTTTACCCGTATGCTGCCCGACCAATGTGGCCCTTCCCACCGCCCCCAGATCCAATCTCTCATCTGAGAAGCTTCTACTAGAGATGCTGATGATCCTTTCCAGGGAATGCCCAACTTCCCCCAAAGTGACCTAACAGGAATGTGAGATGGGAGACTCTTCCCTGGAAAGGATCATCAGCATCTCTAGTAGAGTATAAGCCTTCAAGAGACCGAGGTCACCTCTGCACCATGATGCAGAGGGGTATTAAAGGACAATTCCACAGTGCTTTTATGTGACATTTTTCAAGCTTTTGGACATGGCTAAGTTTGGTGGTAAACATGATAACATTTTAGCATCATTCTCTCCAAAATGATAAAGGGATAAAGAAGCTCCACAACCACCCACTGAAATCGTGAAAACAGGATCAAGGGTTCGGAGCTAAAAGGTGCTTAGAAATCTTCCCTTCTGCTGCCCCCATTTTACAGAAGAATACTGAGGCCCAGAACTGATCTGATCTGCCCACATTATGCAGCAGCAGCAGCAGCAGCAGCAGCAGCAGCAAAATCACATTAGTAACCCAGGTCTTTTGACTCCATAACACCAGGCCTCTCTCCACTCCATCACGCTCCTTCTCAAGAGTCCATTATCAGATGGATGCAACAGACTGTGAGCAACAGCACATTCCACAGCTGTCGGTTCTCCAGGTGCCATTTGTTAGACCAATGATAAACTACAGGTCTAACAACTCACTTTACATTTCAAGATATTTCTCTGACTTTTTCTTATTGTGACAGACAACAGATTGATTAAACCTAGTCATGGGATTTGACACTATAGCCATTGGCTTCTATTTGTTGATTACTATTGATTTTCTTTGATACTTCATTTAAAAATCAATAGTTGGAAAGAAAAACAGGCCTGGTTTGCACATACTGAAACACACTGTTGTGTGCTAGAAGGGGCTGCTGTCTGGGCCTGGCCCTGACGTCCAATTATGAGAAAGGCTCTTAAACAGGTGGAAGCGAGGGCTCCTGATCGATCGATGGGCACTTTTCTTTCTCAATCAGAGGAAGTGGCTATAAATTAGGCTCATCAGCACTATTTTCAGGGCATTTGTGAAGCAAATAACTGTAAACTCTTTTTTTTGCCCTTTGGTAGTATTTATACTAAGGAAGAGCCTCCCTGCAAGTGAGTACCTGGAGTTCATGCGGGCCTTCAGCTTCTTGGCTTTCTTCTTGTTTTTTTGCCTGTCATCTCCATCTTTCACAGGCTCTGTGGGTGTTGAGCTTTCAATCACAATGTCAACAATATACTTCTTCAGTGACAGATGCTCCTGCAAAAGACACCAAAACAGTATCTGATTTCCATGGGCTTGATGAGCACACAAGACTGACCTACTGTTGCCCATAAGAATTCTGAAGAGATTGAGTAAAAACTCTCCTATTTGAGGCTCTGATACTTCAACTAGTAAGGTGCCCTTGTAACCTGTTACAAAACAGTCATGATCCCATCCTATCTGTAAACTGGCTTAAGTATTTCACATCACAGGATACTAAGAAGTCGTTTATAAATGTTTCATCTTCAATGTATCAATGCTATTACGCTTCCCAAATAAGAACAATGTATATTATTCCCTTCTAGGTGAAGAGAGCTCTCTATCTTTTGCAATGACCAAAATTAGTACTCCCAGTAAAGACAACCACAGGAAATAAGTCCAAGTCTCAAATCAAATAAAAGCAATAATAAAAAGAAATTAAGAATCATTCTACTTTCCTCCCTAGATGCTACCAAAGAAATTCTATATATCACATTCAAGGCTTGTCACAATCTGGCTCCAGTTAGCTTTTCAACCTTGCTTCACATTACTTCCCTTGACATAGTCTGTTTTAGCCAAACTCTACTCACTAGCTACTTCCCACACTCCACATCCTGTTTCTAACCTTGGTTTTTTCCAACAATGAGCTCAGAAGACCCCTCCCCTCCTCCAAGTTTCAGATTCCTATCGTGATAAAATAATGGGATTTGGCAGATACTCAAAGGCCCACCTGGAGATTAATCTAAAGTGACTGAATTAAGTGAGAGATTGACTTTGCTGATTAGTCTACTTCAAGTTAATTAGATTGTAACCACACCTGGCTAGCCCTTAAGAAGGTATTTTCTCCGAAGCTAAGGACTTTGAACTCAACACACCACCTTCAAGTCCAGTGAACCAATGGATTTGGATGATGCTAACCAATCAGCTTGAAGCAGTGTGTAAGGACCGCCTCTGCTCCAGACCTATAAAAAGCTTCCACACTCAGTTTGAGGGGCAGTTCGTGGTTGAAGCAGGCTCATGGTGGAGGATTTGAGGAAGAACCAGACCAGTCTGGAACTCTAGGCTAGATAGGCCTTTTCTTAACTTTTTGAACTCCACGTGTTTTCCTTTTTACTAATACCTAGTATGCTTTAATAAATGCTTATGCTCAAAGACTGATGCTAAGCTTCTAATTTAAGGCGACCACACATTTAGATTTTAAACATCACACTATGCACCCTTCCATGGAAGGTCTATCTACTCTGGTCTATTAAATGTCACAATCACATGCTACTGTGTTGTACCTCCACTGGAGTCCTCCTTGTCCTTAGCAGTGCAGAGGTCACCCTCAGACCACAGATTAGGAAGGAGACACTCTCACAACACAGAGGGGAATTCAAAGGTTCTGCAGTCCAACCAACAGCTGAATCTATTTAGCATACACCAAAGCAGTCAACCAGACTTTACTTGAAGGCATTAGTTAAGTGAAAGGAAACCTACCCTTTCCTAGGTTATGAAAATGGAGCAAAAGTTTGGAAATATCCTAACCAACATGAAAAGATTTTAAGTATGGGCTTGGTAAATCTGCTATTTGAGACTGAGCAAAGCTGAGGGTAGTTCATGAACAAAATAGTGGTCACCAGGTGAGGAATCTTTCAGCCAAAGCAACTTATGTAATCTAAAAGGGCAGTGTGTGTGTGTGTGTGTGTGTGTGTGTGTGTGTGTGTGTGTGTGTGTGTGTGTGTGTGTGTGTGTGTGTGTGTGTAACGCTATGTAGGAAGAATGAGTACTCATACAAATGAAACTATATATTTTTAATTAAGTATTTGAGTGCTGCATAAAGAAAAAGATTGTTTTTAAAAAGCCATACTGAAATTTGGCAGACATGCAATATTCTACTGAATTAAAGTGTTGTGTATCACAAATTTGGAGTTGGAAGATCTTAGTCTAATCCACCTATTTTATTTGTGAGGAAACTGAGGCCCATCAAAGTCAAGTGCCATGCCTTGGTCAGACAGTAATTAAGTGGCAGATAAAAGATTCAAACCTGGGTCCTGAAATGCAAATTCAGTACTCTTCCCACTGAAGCATGCTGTGTTATTCCCTAAAGCTTATCAAACAAGAGCTATATAGAACTCTTAAGTAAACAACTACAATAGCATTAACTTTCTCTACTTAAATAAGATGTTCTCTGAATAATGAAAATTAATTAGTATTTCTATTCCAAATAAAATGGAAAATGGATGGCAGAAAAGGTACTTTTCCACTTCTTGGAGAAGCTTAACAGATGCAAGGCAACCACAACAAATCAAACTCAGAAACCACCACAGCCAGCAATCACTCAAGGGCAATCCTGTTTAGAATAATATTAGTGTGGATGGAACACAAACAGGGAAAAGCTGTACAGGTCAAATGAATATACACTTGGCAACCAAGTCAGAACACTGCAAGAGGATTTATAGATGAAATTAGGACAAAAAAAATAGACATTAAACAGAATGCATCTACTCGCCCTCCTAAATCAATAATCTCATCACCGAATACCATATTTAACCTCTACTACATCAGGACAAGGTGATGTAAGGAAGCAGAAATGGGATTTGAGAAAAATAAAGTAGGAAAAAAGGAATCAATGAATCAATGACCAAGCATTTATTAAGTGTACTAAGAGCCAGGCACTGTGCTAAATAATAGGAACCTTCTCATATTATTTTTATCTACTCTCTCTATAAATATCATACATACTAAGTTATTTACATAGTTTCTCCCATTACAATGTAAGTTCATTAAGGACAAAAACTGTTGGTTTGTTGTCTTTTTTTTTTTGAAAAAAATCATTCCTTGTATCCCCACTGCTCAGCATAGCATCTAGCACACAGAGATAACTAACAGCTTCAGCAAAATTGCCAGGTGATAAAATAAAACTTTAAAAAATCACTACATTTTAAAATTATATTAACAAATTCCAAATAACTACAAAATGTACAAGTATTTGGGGATCAATCTACCAAAGCAGAAAAAAGACTTGTATAGATTCAATTACAAAGTGCTCAAATAAAGAATTTTAATAGCTAGAGGAATAGTCAGTGCCCATTACTGGACCATGCCAACATAATAAAAATGACCAAAACACCCAAATTAACTAACACTTGTGATGATATTCCAATCATATTGTCAAAGGGATACTTTGTAGAACTTTAAAAAATAATAAAATTCATTTGGAAAAACAAAAGATCTAGAGTACTGAGGAAAATGAGGCAAAGATTCAGGGGAAAAGAGGGACTCTAACACTTCCATATCTCACTATATTATAAAACAGCTGTCATCAAAACCATCTGGTGTTAGTTTAAAAACAGAGAGCAAGATCAATGGAACAGAATAGATAATGAAGAACTGGAAGTGACAGAACTCAATAACCTAAGTGTTTAACAAATCAGGAAACATAATTACTTAAGAAAAACCTTTCTATTTGAGGAAAAACTGTTGGAAAAATGGAAAGCAGTCTGGCAAATATTAGGCTGAGACTGACACCTTACACTATATTTCACATTCCAAATGGAAAGATGACTTTACTACTAAAAACCATACTAAAAAATATCATAAGAGAAGCAGATCATATACTTCTCACAGCTATGGAAAAGATGTATTGTTAGCCAAACAAAGAAATACAATTACAAAAGATAAAATAGATAATTCTGATTACATCAAACTGAAACCTTCTGCACAGACAAGATTAATGTAATTAGGATAAGAAGTAGGTAAGTGGTAGAATGGGAGTAAATGGGGGTAAAATTTTTCTAAAAAGGGTGTGATATATAAAAAAGATATATAAAAAAAATGGACAGATATATACAAGACCAAAAGCCATTCCTCAATAGGTAAGTGGTCAAAGGATATGAACAAATAGTTCTCAAAAGAATTAGAAACGGTTTTTTTCCCCAAATATTATTTTTAGTTCTAAACTTCTCTCTCCTTGCAGCCACTCCCCTACCCATTGAGATGGCAATGTATATATATGTGCACTATACATGTAAAGTCATGCAAAATCTATTTCTATAAGAGCTATGCTAAATAATAGACCAATAGAGGGGAAACAGGAAGGAGTGGGGGGGGGGGAGAGAAATAGGGGATGGGAGGGAAAAGAGTGGGGGAGGGGGAAGGTCGGCTTTAGTCTGCACTCAGAGTTCATCGGTTTTCTCTGGAGACTGGAGCATTTTTCACAAGCTGATTTTATCCGTGTTCCAAACATTTGCGTTCCTTTTCTGCCCCTTCCAGCAGCCAAAGGGTCTACATTAACCAAGGGGCAATACTCCCATATAAAATGAGGGGACTGAGGACCTTTCCTATTCCAGGTCTATGAGTCAGACTTAAGTGGACTGGATGACAGAGCCTCTGAGGGCTGTTCCGCTCCACATAAATGATCCTATGAGGTGGCAGGTAGAAGAACTATTTGGAAGGAAGTAAAGTTGCTCAGGGCTCTCTCCCATTATATTTTGAAGAGCACAGTGAAGAGGAGTAGGGCTAAAATCACTGAGAGTGGTTTTAAGAACGATAACTGTTAATGAATTTTCCCATTGTATCTTTTATTTTCTAATTGTAAGAAAATCATTTTTTAACTCTTGCAATGAGATATAAGATTAATACAGCAGTTAATCATGGGAATGAGATTTTAAAAAGAAAAGCAATAATGGGTCTCAGAGTGTCAATTTGAGAAGATATGAACCCAAATCTGTGTGACAGGCTAGTTATTTTCCTAGGCCCTAGAAAGTACTAGTGGATTTGTGCTATTCAATACAGTAGACTACATTTCACAGGTTATGGCTATGGAATAAAACAAGCCTAACTAGACCACATCAGAATTACTCTAACCAAAGGATTTCTCTCCTACATATCACTACATATTACATATTACTCACTGTTATTATATTCCCTTTAAAAGGCTAGTATACATGGGTATCCTGTATGACCAGAAACATCATATGGGCATGGGATAAATGCTCAACCGCTAAAATGAAGAGTTTCTTACAGAACACTGGTCAGTTCAGGTGGTAATACAACTTCTTGCTTTCACACTGCAAATTACTCAAATAGTAAATAGACCTCTGACCCCTTCCATGGAAGTTCTTTTCAAAAATGAAGACCACAAACCTGCCTACACATGGATTTGTCCACATATTCTAGTAAGTTCACCACAGGCTCTCCACCTAATGTACTAGAGGGCCTCCCTACTTTCTTCTGACATAAGAAGGTACAAGAGGAGCACTCTGCTGGCCCATCTGCCTAGCATCCTTTCAACTTAGCACCTAACCAGTCCATCCTTTCTTACAACCATATAATCCTTGATGACATATTTATTCCTTTGTCATTTCATTTTTATTTATTGATCAAAAGCTGCAGCTTACTTGTCCACATCATGTGCCCCTCTGTTGCCATTTGTGTGATGTGGGTTTTTAATTCTTCAGACACTACTGTCTTCCATGTTTTACTGTCATACAGCAATATGGTGGAATGTTACCATTAAAAAGCTAAAACCTTTGCTTTGATGGGAAGCTTGAAATCATTGAAAGAGCTCTGAAATTCTATGAACGCAATCAAGACCGTTCTTGCTCTGTTTCACTCTGGGCCCAGTCCACTGTCTCTCTATGCTCTAACTACTCCAAATGTCCGTGCTGATGGGAAGCTGATCTATCTTTTCTGTGTGGATGGTCAGACCAAATTCAATTCAATGATAATAAATCTCTTCTAGGATGCTCTGCAATGTCTTGGAGCTGGATGCAATCAATAAAACGTCACCCACAGACTAAAGAATTTGAAGACCCCACCATTCAAGAATTCTTCTCTAACTTAGACCCTGAATTTCCTCCATCAAAATACTGAACAATTTTGGCAAGAACATATATCCCTGTTTTATGTGTCATTAAAAAAACCTTTCTAATGCTTTTTCTTTCAAACAATTTAGAATGACTTTGACACAATGAAGGGAGATACCTTATTTTAAAAGAGCCTTAAAGATAGCATTTTGTTTAATAATCAACAAACAATAGAGTCACTCATATTTTCTATATCTTTCAGTTAGTTGAACTCTGTCTTCCTGGCTCCAGGCACAAACATGGTTACCACTGAACCATTTAGTTGTTTTTATATAGTGGTATCGTGTTCAACAAACCCCAAAACCAAAGCTACTTGGGTAATGGTCAATATTTGACAAAAACTTCTAGGAAAAGTGGAAAGTAGTCTAGCAGAAATTAGGTTTAAACTAATATCTCGGGGCAGCTAGCTGGCGCAGTAGATAAAGCACCGGCCCTGGATTCAGGAGGACTAGAGTTCAAATCTAGCCACAGACACTTAACACTTACTAGCTGTGTGACCCTGGGCAAGTCACTTAACCCTTACTGCCCCAGAAAATGTATCTGAAAATAAGACCAATGGAAACATGACATAGATAAAAGGTCTCATAATAAACACATTAGAAGACTGACGAAGAAATGCCCTTTTGTATCTATGAATAGGGGAAATAATCATGACCGAACCCAGGACAGAGAGGCTCACTCATGATAAAATGGACAATCTGGATTGCAGAAGGTTTTAAAAGTCTGCACGAACATAACCAATATAGTTAAAACCAGAAAGGAAACAGTTAAATATTTGCAGCAAATTTCTGTGACAAAGATCTAATTTCCATAACATACAAGGAACTGATTAAAATTTGTGAATACAAAAGTAACTCCCCATTTGATGAATGATCAAGAGATGAATAGGCAACATTCAAAGGAAGAAATTCAAATTTTCAACAGCCATCTGGAAAAATGCTCCAAATCACTAATAATTAGAGAAAACCAAAGAAGAGCAATTTTGAGTTTCCACGTCACAGCTATCTGTGGAATGCCAACTAACTGTTCTAGGCCTTCTTCTCGTCTCCCCCTTTTTACTGGTTCCTTTGGTGGTCTCATCAGCTCCCATGGATTCAGTTACCTCTATGTAGATGATTCTAAGATCTACTTATCCAGCCCTAACTTTTCCTCTGACCTCTAGTCTCAACTCCCCAGTCTTCTATTGAACATCTCAAACTGCCCCCACCCTCAGCCCCCATCACCCTTAGACCATGGTCACAGCCTGCTGGTTTACCCTGCTTCAAGTCTCTCTCCACCATAGCCTGTCCTTCACTCAGTTATCAAAGTTGTTTTCTTAAAACTCAGACCTGACAGATCTGAATATGCCGCCTCTATATTCCTTATAAGCCTCTGGGATCAAATATAAAATCCTCTGATTGTCTTTTAAAACTCCTCACCCCCTGAGCCCTTCCTACCTTCCCAGTCTTCTACGCCTTCCTTCCTTCCATGGACTCCATCCTTCAGTGGCACCGGCCTCTTTGCTATTCCTCGAACAAGGCACGCTATCTGCTAACTACATGAATTTTCACTGGCTGCCCCCATGTCTAGAATTCTCTTCTTCCTCATCTCTATTTCCTGGCATATCTGGCTTCCTTCAAGTCACAGCTGAAATCCCATTTTTTCCAAGCCACTTTCTCAGTCTTCCTTAATTTTAGTGCCTTCCCTCTGAGATTATCTCAAATTTATCCTCCAAATATCTATTTGTACATAGTTGTTTGCATGTTGTTCACCCCTATTAGACAGTGAGATTCTTGCCGAGGTCAGTTTTTATTTTTCTGTGTATCCCCATGCTTAGCACAATGCCTGACAAATAGTGAATGTTTAAGGCTTCTGGACTCCATTAACAGAACAGTTCTGACCAAATGACTCCCCTACTCAACTCTAGTGACTCCCTATTATTGCCAGGATCAAATACAATCTGATATTTGGCATTTAAAACCATTCAGTACCTGACTCCCCCCTACTTTCGCCACTCTAATTAGAGGTGACCTCCCTGTGTACACTCTACAGGTACAGCCAAATGAGCTTTCTTTCTATCCTCATACGAGACACCATTTCCCATGTCTAGGCTCAAGCCCAGAATGCATCACCTGGGCTTCAACACTTGGCCTTTCCTGGTCTCCAACTCCTAGTGTCCATCTTCCAAAAGTTATCTCACGTTTACTTTCTAATATATTTTGTATATGGCTGTATGTGTACATTGTCTCTGCTGAGAGAATGTAAGCTCCCCGAAAGCAACGCCTGCTTCTTTCCTGTTTTCATATCCCCAAGGCTTCAATATATTTGTCTGATTGACTGCTATTCACTTACAGAATGGCTAAATTGTGGCCCAGGAATCTGCACCAAAAGACAGGAGGAATAGGAAATATTTACAGGATTGGTTAATATTGATAAACAAATGTAGAGCGAAATAAGTAGAACCAGAAAAAGCAATGCACATGATGAATGACAACAATGTAAATGGAAAAAGGAATGAAGTGAAGCTGAAGGCCATGGAGCTGCAGTGACCAAGCCTGACTCCAGAGAAGAGCAAGGAAAAGCAAGGGGCTTCCTTCATGGCAAAGGTGGGGAATTATGGGTAAAGAACAGACTGCCTGACAAGGTCAATGTTGCTGCCATACATTTTTTATCTTTCTTTTTAAATTTTGTTTTTTTAACAGAAGATCAATAACTAGTTGGAAGGTGTGTATAGATATGTGTATATATATATATATATATATGTATATGAATACAATATAATAATAAAATATGTCAACTAAAAACAACTTTTTAAAAAGAAACCACACTTTTATAATAACATTCATAAGTAAGATCTATTTTTTTAGGGTTTTACTTTGAATCAGCAAGTAAAAATCTGATTAAATGTGTAAATCAGAAAATATTCATTATTACTTTAAAATTGAAAACCTATTTCCACCCAGCCAATTTTATCATCATATATAAAGTAAAAATCATAAGAAAGGTATATAATGCTAATTTCTTAGATAATAGTCACTTGAAAAAAAAACTACAGATACCATCAAAAAAAGTAATCAAGAATGAGAGAACAAAAGTCAATCCGATTCATGCCTGTCACATTTACCCAAAGAAAGAGGAAACCTTGAAATATACCAAGACACCATAGCAATGAGAGAGGTGACCACTGGGAATATAATCTGGTAAAAAAAACCAAGAATCATGACCTGAAGTCTCAAGAGGTGGTACATAGTTTGATAAAACTTATCATTACGCAAATTCTACTGAACAGCTGTGACTCCTCTTATTAGAAAGTTCTTTATTCAAGTATTACCATCTTGAAAAGCTCAACAATAACAGCTACATGACAACGACAATTTTATGTAACAGATAAGGTATATGATGAAAGACACAAGTCAACCAATCTATTTTTCTATAGGGGTAAAAAAAGTCTATGTGGTTTATCCAAGTTATAACCTATGTACATTAGGGACAGCATGAGCAAAATGCAGCTAATCCATTGCCTGAAAACAGACACCATAGAAAAGAGACAAGCCATCTTCCGATATAGGATGACAGTTCACCAGCTGTCTCCCTGCCACTCAGGGGCAATTACAAATGCTCTATCAGCTTTCTGATAGGTGGGGATGATGAATGAGGACAAGCCTTGTGTCTTTTTTGCAGATTCTGACGTTCCTTTCCTGATCTAATCTGAGGCTTAATAGATGACTCAAAGGCAAGTACAGAGTTCAACAAGCTTATTCATTTATCATATTGCAAGGACTGAGAGGTCTTAGTTGTCAATAATACAGATGACTTCAAAATACGTAATACAAATGAACTGGGTCCACCTTAACAGACAGAAGATGTTTCTGTGAATTCTCAAATTTCAAAAACAGCAGTTTGGGTTAATATCAAATTCCATCTTCAGAAACCTGATTAATGACTCCATATGCCCCATATTGAGAGTGATTTCTCTAACACATTGATCAAAGTAACCAATTATCACAAGACAAACATCTAGCATTTTTCAGTTGGCTCTCTGTAGGATTGTGGGCAGTTCGATGTGCTGCACTGAAGGGCACTATTCTGGGGATAAGGATCTCAAAGTTCTGGTGCCCACCTCCCCACTTAAGACTTGGGTGACTGAGCAAGTTATCTACCTATGAGTGGCTTGAGTCTCCATTTCTTCATATACAAAATGAAAGGGGTGGGCCGGCTTAAAAATTATATTAACTCTAATTAAACTAACCTCTCATTGCATTGTTTATTCTCCTTAGGATGCACATTGTCTTTAAAAAAAATTCAGTTTAGTGTTCATATATGATGACTCTAAACTCCCCTCTCTATTTTTACCATAAGAATGTAAATAAGGAGACACCTGTACTGAAATTTTAAATAAATTCTTGCTTAGACTTTTAATAAGCATATCGAGTTTTCTCTTTAAGAATTAAAATGAGGCAGCTAGGTGGCGCAGTGGATAGAGCATCAGCCCTGGATTCAGGAGGACCAGAGTTCAAATCCAGCATCAGACACTTAACACTTACTAGCTGTGTGACCCTGGGCAAGTCGCTTAACCCTAATTGCCCTGCAAAAAAAAAAAAAAATGATAATAATAAAATTAAAATTAAAAAAAAGAATTAAAACCACAGTCTGTTCCCCCTTGCCCATTATACATATATAAATGGAGGGGTAATAAGGACTACCTAAGCCATGCCAAAGTATTTTATTCCAGAGCTGACATGATTTATATGCATAAAGTTTTAAATTTGCAAAGCAGTTTTCTTATAATAACTCTGTCAAGTAGGCATTGTAAGGATTATTATTTTTATTTTACAAATCACAGATTTTAAGGTCAAACAGACCTCAGAGGTCATGTAGTCCCCCCCCCTTCTCACTTTACAGATGACCAAATTGAGCCTTGTTGAAGTTAAGGGATTAGCCTGAGGGAACACAGGGAGTAAATAGCAGGGTTTGGATTTGACCACAGGTCTTCCTCTCAACTCCATATCAAGCAATATACCTATTGTCTCAAAGCTGAGAAAGATGTCTGAGAGGCTGATCTGCCCATGGGCACAGAGCCTGGATTTTTCAGTTGTGAAAAAATATTATGAAGAATTCCCATGGTATTATAATATATTACAATATTATATAATAATACTGGCGCCAGGATTTGTAACCTGGGCCTTTTAAGAGTCCCAAATCAATGCTCTTCCATCTGATATATCACGACGCCGCACTGAAGTTTTGAAACATGAAACACTCGAGTGCCTGGATGTGAAATTTCATCATCTTGTACCTCCATGAAAAGCTCTGCTATGGTGCCTCTTAGTGGTAAACAATAGTGGTGTCAGGCCACAGACTGAGAAAACCATGGAGTAACATCATCTATATTGCATTGTACTTTTACTTATTTTGCTTAACATTCCCCAGCTATATTTTAAATTGTTTCTGGCTCTGCTGGGGGCATGTGGCCCTTGGGTCTGATGCCCCTAAGTCCTTGAAGGATATGCCAAGAGAGTGTGGACTCTGGTAGGGCTGACCACACTTACGGCATGCTGCCAGGAGCAGACTGGATCAGCTGGCTAAAACCCAGTCTAGCCCAGCACACTGAGATCACCGTTGCAAGGCCAGCCATGAGTTGCCCCATAAAATATATATACCTAAGAAGACATCTGATGGTCTCTCTGCATACAATGAATCTGTTTCTACAATGTCAGATTTGATCCCCCGATGGTGGCCATTCCCAACAAAAGTCTTCCTCTACCTTCTCCTTCCTCTTGCGGCTATTTCTCACACAAGAGTTTCCATCTCCTGTCTCTAGGACCCAGGCTGTGCCCCATGTCTGGAGGGCGTTCCCCCCATGCCTCTGCTTCTTTGAAAGCTCAGCCCAAGCGCTGCCTCCTCCTGAATGTCCTTCCTATCCCTTCTCAAGTATCCCTCCTTCATCCTCCCAACTGCCTTGTATTTTCTTCATGGATCTTTTGCTTTTACTTGAATATGGACATGGAGATAATATCAGCTGTTTGTGGGCTTCTTGACTGACTGGTGGAAGAATAAGGGAAGGGGATAAGCATATACTGAGTACCTACTATGTGCGATGTGATTTCGTTGGATCCTCACAATAATCACATAAGATGGGTGCTGTTAGTTATCCCTGTTTTATAGCTGAGGAAACTGAGGCAGAGGATAAGTGACTTGTCCAGGGTCACACAGCTAGTAAGGGTCTGAGACTGCACATAAACCTAGGCCTTCCAGCACCATTCACCACGCCATCCAGCTGCTTTAGTAGGTGATGTGGAAGATGACCATGGGTTCTTAAAGATCACAGGAACACAAGCTATATTAGATACAACTATAACTGAAAATGCTTTCAATCTGAACACTAGGATCAAGTCTGTATCATATGTCTCCCAGTAACCTGCCTATCTAAGTACTCACTGGGTGAGGAGTATTGTGTCCATAACTTCTAAAAGATCAGCTATGAAGTTCCCCCCTTAGACTGTGAGCTCCTTGAGAGCAGGACTGGCCTTTTGCCTTTATATCCCTAGCATTTAGCATGCAGTAGGCACTTAATAAGTGCTTACTGGTCATTTAAGAAAGTAACAATAATAAAGGAAATGACATATGTTTGAAGAGTGACATTATCACTATACTGCTTTGTAATTTCCAACACAAATGAGTTTTGTTTTCATATATTCTGATCAATGAACAAACCGAATTATACGATGCAGAAGAATTTTTTGTTTATCAATATTTCCTGTATAACACTTTGTGCATAAATATTCAGTGCTACAGCAACAAAACAATACAGTTTAAAGCACTATTTTGCTATCTGGCATTTTGGAACTAACACACATTTCCTAAAACTTGGGATACCAATGCTAATTTTTAAAGAATTGCTTTTGAGGCAGCTAGGTGGCGCAGTGGATAGAGCACCAGCCCTGGAGTTGGAGTACCTGAGTTCAAATCCAGCCTCAGACACTTAACACTTGCTAGCTGTGTGACCCTGGGCAGATCACTTAACCCCAATTGCCTCACTAAAAAAAAAAAAAAAAAAAGAATTGCCTTCAATGAACAAGCATTTAATCCCCCCCCCCCCCCCCGCCATCTTTACCTCCCCCAAGCCCCACCCTCTCCACCCTACACATGCCCTTGAAAAAAAGAAAAAGAAAACCCTTGTCAACAAATATGCACAATCAAGTAAAACAAGTCCCCACACTGGCCATGTCCAGTATAGAATGTCCCATTCTGCACTGTAAGTCCATCTCCTCTCTGCTTCATCACCAATCCTCTAAAATCAGGATGGATTACTGTCCTCATTGGGCTTCTTAAGTCTCTCAAAGTTGTCTTTACAATGTTGTTATTGTATAAATGATCTCCTGCTTCTTTAACATTTAATTAATTTCTCTTAAGACAATATCTTATATCCAAAGCCAAATGTAAGCGTTTTGATCCATTTATACTATGTCTGAACAAAAAAGCCTAAAGAAAATGTGAAAGAAGCTACTTTCTCTAAGTTGGTCACGTCAGTGCTGCAGCATCTAGAACACCTTTTCTCACAGTAACCTTTTCTGTATGCTGGTGAGAGCCTTGGAAGCTAGCCCATGAAAGCTCATTGAATCAATAATGAGAGTGAGGCGGCTGAAACACTGCAAACATGGTAAAATTTGGGGGCTATCATGGGAACCTGAGCAAGCTGCCCCACTGGACATATGATGAAAGGGAAGCCTGGGAAAGTCAAGGGACTGGCCTAACAAGTGGCCTTGTCAGGGACCTGTGTCCCCAGGGAAGCCTGGCCAGCCTGGCCTGCACCCTCTGCCGACTCGACAGAGCATGCCAGCATCCCGAAAAGGCCAAAGCCTGAGCGAGGTGTGAATGGGGACCTGAACACACCTCCAACACAGGGCTCCACTCCTGGATGTGTGCTATAAAGGAGGCAGACACAGGGAAAGAAGGATCCAAGAAAGCCAAGAGGCACTTCAAAAGGACTCTACTCTGCCCCCAACAGCAGTGGACAGTAGCAGCAGCTGAGCAGCCAGGGAGAACAGGGGACCAGCAGAGAGGCCGAGGCGGTAGTTCTGGACGAGGGTCTGTATCTAAACAGTTCTCATCAGCCTCACGTGGCACTCTGGGCCATCCACACGAGATGCCCACACAGGCTCCTGGGTGGGGTGGAAGGTGAGGAGAGATGGCTCGAAAGGTGAATTGCTTGACTTTCTGGCAACACTGAATTTTTTATCCTTGCAGAGATCTCAACCTTAACAGAAATTCCTGGTCAATAATCAAATCAAAACATGTAAGTCAAGTAAATTAATGAAACTCTGGGGTTTCTGGGGGATGGAGTAGACCAGGCGGTGATTACAAGTGTAACATGCTGCTTTCTTCAGCAGATGGCTCACACAATCTTCCCTGCCACTTACACACACCCAACTCTCCAGCCCTTCAAAAGACGCCCACTGGATCCTACTGTATCCACTAGTTCCTGGGCTATACTCACGCTCCTTTTCTCAGCCAAACTCCCACTCTCTGTACTCTTTGCCTCCATTTCCTCTCCTCTTAGTCCTGGCCCTTGGCTTGTGACTTCATCCCTCCGCTTACTCTCTCAGAAGAGGCCAACGATGGCTCATTTGCCAGATCAAATGGTCTGCCCTTTCTCAGTTCTCATCCTTCTCAATCTCTCACCATTGGACACTGATGCGTCTCCTGTCTTCCTTGAGTTTTTAGGACACTGCTCTCTCATTTCCTTGGCCCAGATGATGCTTCTCAGTTTCCTTTGCTGGTTCGTGTTCTGCATGATAGTCCCTAACTGTGAAGACCCCCTCGGGCACCTAGGCCCTCTTCTGATATCCCTGGATACTGTCACTTGGTGACCTCAGTGGCTCCCTTTGGTGTAATCACCATCTCTATGCAGATGCCTCCCAGACCTATCTATTTAGCTCTAGTCCCACACCTGCAACCACTTCCTGGCAATCTTTCAAACTGGCTTTCCAGAGGTACTCCATATTTAACCTGTCTGAGCCTGAACTCCTCTCGCCCTCAAGCCCATCCCCTTTCCACACTTCCTCATTTCTGCTGAGAAGCCGACCGCTTCAAGTCCTCCAGGGTAACAACCTGGGCCCTGCCCCTGCCCCTGCCCCTTCACCTCCTTCACGCCAGAGAAACACGAAGTGCCGAAGCTTTTCCACTTCTACCCCTGACTCGATCTGGAACTTCTGCCTCCTTCTCCCTCCTCACTCAGCCCAGGCTCTTCCCCTAGGACCTCTGCCACAACCTCCTAAGTGGTTTCCCTGCTCCTGACCCCACCCCACTCTGCAGTCACGTCACTCGCCCTCAACGCCCCGGCTTTTTGTCTTTGGGGTCAGATATCGGCTATAGGTTTGGCTTTGAAAACTCTCCACAGCCTGGCTCCAACCTACCTTTCCAAGTTCACCAGGTTATTGCTTCCATTCCTTGACCTCACTGTTTTGTCCAAGGGGCCTTCCTCCTTTTCCACTGTGTCCTTTGTGCTGACTGTCCTCCATGCTTGGAGCATGTTCCCACCTCAGCTCTGCTTCCCAAGGAGGGCTCCCCAAGCCCCTGCTGGTCTACCTGACACATATTTGTAAACTTTGTGTATGTACTTGCATTTCTAGTGCCTAGTACAGTGTCTAGCACTGTACAGCAGGGGTGCTAAAAGGTTTGCCAATCAACTGACTGTACTGATTGACTATTGTTTGTCTTTTGTTCTTGAAGAGCCCCATGACATGGGGAGGTGATGACATGACTTGCAGTGAATTGGATTTAAGTGAGGAAGGACTGTGCAAAGTCACCAGCCTCACTCTCTTCTCCAGAGCCATATGGGTCCAATGGCAAGATATATAAATCAGGACGACTAGAGAGATGGCCCCGGATGTTTTAGGCAATCAAGGTTAAGTGACTTGTCCAGGGTCACACAGCCAGTAAGTGTCAAGTGTCTGAGGCTAGATTTGATTTCAGGTCCTCCTGACTCCAGGGCCAGTGCTCCATCTACTGCATCGCCTAGCTGTCCCATCAAAAACAGTAAGACTGGGGCAGCTAGGCAGCGCAGTGGATAGAGCACTGGCCCTGAATTCAGGAGGACCTGAGTTCAAAATCCGGCCTCAGACACTTAACACTTACTAGCTATGTGACCCTGGGCAAGTCACTTAACCCCAACTGCCTCACTAAAACAAAAAAACAAACAAAACAAACAAACCCCAGTAAGACTGATTCTGCTTCTTAATTTCTGTCCTTGTCATAGAATATAGTCGGGGTCTTTCAACAAGAGAAGGAATACTCTTTATTAGTCAAACTGACCCTCTCCTAGAAAGTCATCAATGATTCCTTGTGTCCTATGGACCTATTTCTCTGATCCAATGTCGTCTCTACAGAGGAATACAAAACTCTACTCCAGCCAAGGGGGACTGCTAAGGCCCGATGAAAACGCCATGTACTTCCCATCTCTGACCTTTTGTTTATCTCCTTTCCTCTAGGAAGAAGTTCCTGCTCATTCTCTCTTTTCTATTCATCCTTCAAGGTTCGAGTTGTAACTCCTTTAAGAATTCTTTCCTGAGCATATTGTTCAAAAGTAACCTCCTTCCCTGAATGTCTGTACTGCTGCTACTACTTCCTAGGGATATGAGAGGATCATCTCTGCTGTTAGCGAACAGTTTCCTGGGCTCCCGGAGAGCAGAGATTGTTCCTCCCTCTCTTCATCAAAAAGAATTTCTTTGGTGCCTCTCCTGTGCCAGGTACAGGCCTGGGCTCCCTGCTGGGGGCAGCCTCTGCCCTCAAGAAGCCCACACCCTCTTAAACTTCACCGAATTCTCCTCAATGCTCAGCAGACGATGGGTGCTCCACAAGTAGCTCCCGAGTGAGTGAGCTAAAGCATCCATTTCCACTCATAATTATTCTCTGCAGTCCTTACTGCAGCACAAATATGGAACTGCAGCCTGCTTATCTGCCAACAGGATGCCACAGACACAGACAAGGCCCGAGGGCACTCTGCCCGTCTGGAGGAGCATCCCTGAGAAGCAGCTCCCCTCTGAGCAGGTGCTGCAAGGCTGGTGCTGCCACGCGGTGTGACGCCTGTTCTTTTCAGAGGCGGACGCCATCATCAACAGGCACTAACTGAGCACTCCCTCTGTATTGGGAGCTGTGCTCAGCCCGAGATACAAAGAGAGGCAACAACCATCCCCGGCCCCCCAAAGAGTTTGCCATCTGACTGAATGAGCGGTTTCGGAGACTTCTAAAGTTTGCCTGAGGATGAGAAACCATGAGAAACAAGTCCACAAACCAAAGCAATATTGGCAGTTAGTGGACAGTGCTGAAATGCCCCACCCTTTACCCAGAGTTCTCACTCCATAATCTAAAGATTCCTCTGGCTCTTTGGTCAAAGAAGGCCTCAGGCAGGTGAAACAAAGAAGACAAGTAGGGAGGAAGAATCATCAAAGTTAATATAGTTGGTCACTGACTTAAGTTGGTTTAAAAATCTTTCGGGGGGGGGAAAAAACCCCTAAGGTTTAGGTAACAAATACATAAAAGAGATTTAGAATCAGCTATTGGGTGAAATTGAAAGTTTGACTTTTTTTTAATAATCAGTATTTTGTTATAGTTCTCTGTGTGTGTTTTAAATTGAAAATTACAACTTATACTTGCCGATCTTAGTCCATTTTAATAACTAGCATTTATATACCATTTTAAAGTTGTCACAGAACTATGCAAAATGGTCTCATTTGCTCTTCATTTAAGAGCCGCATTTTGCAGCAGAGGAAACTGAGGCAGACAGAAGTTAAAAGTTAAAAAATAAAAAAGATTTGCCCTGGGTCACACAGGCCCTATTTGAACTCAGGTCTTCCAGACCACAGACCCAGCTCTCTAACCACTGAACCACCTAGCTGAATGTTCAAAAACTGTACAGGACAATTCAGAATACTCGTGTTTCATTTCTTTTCAGTTTATCATCACTCAACATTCTTCTTTTGGACATGCTCGACATGGTAGTTTACGCATGCTCTAGGACAGTGTCACTGGTTTTACTTAGAAACTGATGTGGGCATCTCTGAAGCATCTCCTTCAAATCTCTCCCTGCCTCCATCCCTACCCACCCCCCCCCCCCTGCTCCGCACCTCTCTCCTCATCTCTGTCTCTTTAAAGAATTCTGGCAACACATCACTGTAAAACTTCTACAAGAAAAAACAAACACATTACTCAGTAAAGAATCCTGAGTTTACATTTAAAAGGGATGCAGTTCATAAATTTGATCATTTTATAACATAGCTTTTAGGTCTTTTTCATCCAAATGAAACTTAACAATTGCTAGTCATCTAATGTAATCTATGTTAACAAAGCTAAGATTACCTCACACCCTTCGGAAAAAACAGATAAGTAGCAATTATGTTTGGTGTTGGTTGTTCAAGAGCCTCTTATTACTATTTATTCACTGGTAGTTATACACATAACAAGACAAAATTTCAATCGAATATGGATCAACTAAGATTTATACCATATATCTGTATTCCTAAATATCTCTCCCAGAGATAGATACCACATAAACCATATAAGCACCATATAAGTGTGAATGACTGTTGTTATTATTTTCGTTAATAGGTGTCACAAATATTTACTAGAGAAGGATTATATCACTAAGTACTTAAAACATCTGACTTGGGGCCACTTCAGATGTTTTGTCCTCATTTTGCCCCTTAGCCAAACAGTGGAGCATAGGACAACAAGAGTCAGAATTAATTTGGAGCCAGCAATGCTAAGCTGATGCATTAATGCAAACCCAGAAATGTGGCCTGGGGCTCACCAATGCAAAGTGCTCAAGCAGGAGGGACCAATGATTGTTGCTCCTTTTTTTCCCTTTTTTTTGAGTATTGGCATCATTAACCCTAAGAACCACCAATGAGAACCTTTAAAGGAATCTGAGTGCTCAGGGCTGTGATGGCCACAAGAGGAAAAGAAGTCATTATCTGCATGTAATGTAAAGACAGAGAGGAAAATCAGGGTGAAAAAAAGCTCAGGTGAACTTGAACTCCCCTGGTGGTTTTCTACCTCGGATCATCCTCTAGCAGGTATTTTAATCTCCTCCTTGGTGATAAAGCCCCAGGGCATCCTTCCCAGAAACCCCCTTTCTAATGAGGTGATAGTCAGGGGGTATATAAATGGCATCTGCTAAAAGAACTAAATGCAGAAAATAAAAAACAGAAGATTAGAAAGGAAACAGCAAGTTTGGAACACAGTTATCAAAATATTTCTACAAAATTCCAAGTTCCTAGTCCTCATATCAAGAACCCCTGGTCCAGAGAAAAGGAGATGGAAAGTGAAGAGGAAAGAAAACAGAGAAGTCATGCAGGGGAGGAAGGGCATGCCGCCCTTCAAAGTACAGAGCCAATTTAAAAAGCCAACAGGAAGGAAAAGGGACACCACTACCACCATCATCATTTAATAACAAGAGCTGACATTTCTAGAGTACCTACCTCTGTGCCAAGCACTGTGTAAAGCACTTTACATATGTTATCTCCTCTAAGCCTCACAACTCCCTGTGAGGTAGCTGCTTATTATTCCCAAATCACAGATAAGGAAACTGAGGCAAAGATTAAGTGATTTACCCAGAGTCACACAGCTAGTGTCTGAGGCAAGATTTGAATTCGGGTCTGTAACGATTGGAATGATGCCACCTGCTGGAGAGCTACTGTAGGAAAGCTCCACCATGAGGAGAAGGCACCTAAGGGCAAGCCATGTGGCTTTTCTTTGGCGTCAGGAAGTGAAGTTTGCTTAAATGCTGAAAAGTCTAACTCTTGCTAAAGCTTATAATTAATTTACTGGCAACCACTCATTAGATATTTTAGACAGACTACCTAGAATTTTAGCCCTTTACAGGTTTTCCTGACTCCAGGCCCAGCGTTCTATCCATGGTACCATCCAGTTGCCCCATGATATGCCCATAATATGGAGATCTACTTTTAAATGTAATTGAAATTACACTGTATTGGGATCTGGTCATCAAAACTAATGACTCACTCAATGGGGAGTCTCAAAAGAGATTAACATTCCCTAAACAGGCTGTTACTTCAAACAAAACCAACCTTCATCTAGCAAAGTATGCCAGTTACAAGGAGAAGGTCAAAGCACTTGTAAGGCACTTAAGCACAGTGCCTGGTACACCGTGGGTGCTTAATAAAGAATTCTTCCCTTCCCCTTAAGCCTCTGTCCTGTCTAGGACACTGCTGAGGCTGCTGTGAGCTCCCCCTGCATGAACAGGGTCAGAAGGGTCATCTTAACTATGAGGAAATGGCCCCAGAGAGGTTTTCGGGGTTTTTTCCCCCAAAGTCATGCAGGTTGCGTTGGAAGCAGGTTCTGATCCCTTATCCTCTGACTCAATATTCAGTGAAAGAAAACAGCACCAAATTAAGTAAACTTTCCCTTATTCTAAATTCGTGCAGAGCATATTTGTAAACACTCCCATAGAGCCTCCATGGGATTCAGAAGAGCTTCCAAAGAAACCAGTGCCCATTTCCGATGTTGTCAGAACACAAGGATAAATAACTGAGAACGTGATTTGTTTTTTATCAAGGAAGAAGGTCAAGAAATAGAAAGAGGAAAAAAAAAATAAAACAGAAAGCGCTCCAAACCAGCACCTCGAGTCCTCCTTCTGACCCTACTCAAGCAGCCAGGGAGCTCCCAGCAACCTCAGGAGTACCAGGCGCAGATGGCGGCTGCTGAACTGTACGTACAGACCCCTGGGGGCTACGTGCTGACTTTGGTTTAAAATGGGATGTTGTCATTTTTATTTACCTTGTGAAATATTTCCAGTTACATTTCTGTCTGACTCACCCAGTGGCCCGCCTGCAGCCCACAGCCTCATGCTGCCTGCCCACTGAGTACCCACCCCCCATCTGGAGCACAGATACCCGCTCCAACCATGCCAATAGCAAGCTCTCTCAACTCTGCTTGAAGACCCCCGGGGATGAGAAACTCAATGCATCACGGCCATTCTCCTTCGGAATGGCTTGGCAGAAGAAGTGCAGTAGGTCTGAAGTCACCCTAAATGTCAGTTGACTTGTTATTAATGTCTTCTCAGACATTAACATGCACATTAAGTACTGACTATACATACAGCACTCACCCTCTCTATGTGGTACAGAGGAAAGAACAGTGACTGTAGAAGCAAGTCTCACCTCCGACACCATCTGTGTGACCATACAAACCCCTTGACCTTCTTGAGCACCAGCCTCTTCAGGGGTAAAATGAGTCGACTGGACTCAAGGGATCCTTTCCAGCCTTAGAGCTAGGACCCTAAGAGCCTGGTCTCTCATCATCTCCTAACTTCAGTTATCACTGTCTCGACACAGATGAGTCTCTCTGTCTCTGTCTCTGTGTCTGTCTGTCTGTCTGTCTGTCTCTCACAGACACACACACACACACACACACACACACACACACACACACTCTCTCTCTCTCTCTCTCTCTCTCTCTCATGCTCCATGGGAGCTCTCCAGCTGCCATATTTCTGCAGGGCTATCAGACATCTCTAACTCGGGAGGGTCCATTAGCACCATAAATTCAGAATGCCCCAACCTAAATCTATTACTCTCCTCTCAGAGCATGTCTTTGATCCCCACTTCTCTCTTTCTGTTGCCACCCTTTCCCTTCCCCACTTCATTTAATCAGTTGCTCCAGCCTTTCATTCCAACGGCCACACAATCCCTTCAAAGCTTTGTTTCACAAGTCCTTGTTGTCCCTCAGCTGTACTCCTGCAATTCTCTCACAGCAGTTTCTCTCCCTTCACTCTCTCCTTCACACCATTGCCAAAATAATCTTCTAAATGAAGAGGTCCAACGATTTTGCTCGCTGGTTCAAAAACATTCTGCAAGTTTGTGCCTCTGGATGAAAGCTGCCCTCCTCTACCTGCCAATACAGTCCCTAACAATGTGGAGCCCACTTTTCCACTTGGTTTCAGATGACTACCTTTCACACATACCTTTTCTGGGCTAGAGGCAAACAGGGCTGCCAGATGTTGTTCCCCAACCTTGTTCTGATCTACCCAGAAGATCCTGCCTCACCCAAAGAATATGCTCCCTCTTAAAGGGTAGGACCATGGGTCCAGAGCTAGAAGGAATCTTAGGGAACATCGACTCTAATCCCTTCATTTTGCAGAGGCCAAGAAAGAGGAGGTGACTGGCCTGAGGCCACCCAGGGAGTAAGGGGCAGAGCCAAGGATTGGGCCCAGAGTAAGCTCTCTGTTCCATGGCTCCATGCTGTCTCTTTCTTCAGTGTCAAGGCTGGAGGCCATGTTGTTCATGAAGCCCGACCTCACTAGCATGTGATGCTTTTCCCCCCAACATATTTCTTAAAACCCTTCGTTTGGGATTCTGCCTTTCTTCTGTACATGTCTTATCTCCCTCCATCAGATTGATAGATTTGCTTGAATCAAACATTAAAGTAATTAGAAGAGCTTAAGTAAGAGAAATCTGGCCGAGACTGAAATAGGATCGAATATACACACACATGCACATTATGCCCCATCACATTCTCACACATTCCAACAGAAGACTGAGGGAGTAAAAAAATGTTGGCCTATGGTCTTGATTTACTGATTGGTGATTAGTATGCCTAAATCTGATTTCACTAGCCAATAAAACAAAAAATAAGTGTAATAAAATTGTTTAAAGTCCTGAAGCAATGCTCCAAAAAAAAAACACATATAAAACAGAGAATCCTTAGGTTAAAAGAAGTTGACAAATTAAAACCAACCATGCTGTCTGTAAGTAAAAATGTGCACAGACATAGAAGCTACATACTAAAGATAAAGGTAATATTTTAAATTCATCTTGAAGACAGAATTTTATAATTAATTGACCCATTCAAAATACTATCATAAAACTGAAGATTTATGGTAAATGGCTTTAGCTTTGTTCGTTTTGTGTGGTTCATATTGATAAAGAAACAAGCATTTCCCTAGTGTTTGCAAAACAGGGCAATACAAAGGTCTATTTTAAAAAATATATTGAGAGTGATTTACTAAGGCCAAGAAACAAGGGGTACCTTAAAAATCAACCATGTAAATGAGGATGAAGAAAGGCACAGAATGAAAGGAACTGCCCATTATTTCTCAAACTGTCACCAACACCCAGAGGAGTCCCTGCCCTTTCCCTTCTGCCACAACACCAAGCACTAACAGGCAACGAGGTCAGCAAACAAATCACTTTCCTAAATACACTGTTGTGCTTCTGTTGTTTCTCACCTCAACATTACATTTTTATTCCTCAGTCATATAATTAGCTTATTTACTGGCTGATCAAAAAACTAATTGGGGGAGACTCTAGACTCACATTAGATTTAAAATATTCTATCAAGCATATGAGTACTTTAAGATTGGAGCTCTCAAGGAAACTTAAGAGGTTCTCATAATTCCTCAGAATTCCACTAAAAATTACCCAAGTTCTTGCTCCATATTTAAGTACATAAAATTTTTTAAAATTAGACAAAACATGCATTTGCACATTGTTCATACATAAATCTGAATCATATTTTTGTGACACACTTGCCAAAAGAAAAAAGGCTATTAAAATTAATTTCCAAAATGGGCTAGTCTGAATTTTAGTTTCTGTATCTTGGTAAATTTACTGTTCCCTAGGTCTAATATAAATGAAAACAAGGCACAAAATTACATATAAGTAAATATGGTATAAATAAAACTGGCCATTCGATATTTTCCCAGGAGGCAAACCCCCCTACTTACAGCACAAAAACAAAATACAATTGTAATACTACAATTCAGGTGTTTTTCTACCTTTACCATTGAGCCTGGAATAAGGATAGGGTTAAAACCGACACATACCAGCCCTTTCTGTAATCTCTCAAGGAGCCCAGAAAAACTCCCTGGTCAATTTCCAATAATAAACAAAACAAAACAAAACAATAAAGCTTTCTTCCTAGGCAGTTCTCGATTATGCTTAACAAGCTTAAAACAAAATGTGTCAAAGATCAAGAGTTAGTTATCTGAGATGTCAAGTGCACAAGGTCAAAGGTGTAATTTTATTAGGTCAGAGGTGGTGTAAATAAAATCTTGTATGTCAGGGAAGAAGGGTCACAGACAAGGTGTATATGATATAAAGACATCACAGATGACAAGTAATAACTTTAAGTAGTATAAGTATGTTCACTATAGATACCTTCATTGATTAAAAATGAAACTTTGCAATGAGTGGCTATAAAATTGCCTTACTAGAACATAACTCACTCACATGCCACTTTGGAAACTTATTTTTAAGCCTATTCTCCTTTCTATGAAAAGAGACTAAAACTGAGAATGAGCTGTATAAATTCTGTGAGAATAATTTAAAAGTATTACTTAGGCATAAACATGATCTTTAGACCCATTTCCATTTAACATGAGAATGAATTCCTTTCAAATTGAAACAGAATATGAAATAAAGATAACCTAGGGTCAATCTGTTTTCTTCATAACATTTAAGTATAAGATTTCCCCCTTATCTAGGCACCCCCTAAATTCACAAAGTTGACTTCAGATTATAAAACAGAAGTATTCTTTGAAAATTCTGCTTGGATCAGATTTTAAAACATTTTTTTAATGTGATAGGGCACTTATACTAAGGTAACTCTGTAGAAATTATTTTTATACTACAAATAATCATGCCCTAATTTGTTTATTTAGCAAGTTTAGAGTTTTCTAAAAGAGACATACACATACAAATAACTTCTGGCCTTTGTTCAAGCCTGCATTATAATAACAATAACAACAGTAGTTAGCATTTATATAGTGCTTTAAGATTAGCAAATTGCTGAACATATTATTTCATTTATCCTGACAACAACTCCGGGAGGAAAGTATTACTATTTTCCGTATTTTAAAGTGAAGGAAACAGGCTGAGAGAGTTGAAATGATTTGCCCATAGTCACAGTTACCAAGTGTTTAGGGTAGGATTCAAACTCAGGTTTTCCTGACTCTAAAATCCAGTGCTCTCACCCATCTAGTGTACCACCTAGCTGACTCATCAAAGAAAAGTGGAGAACAAAGAAACAAAGAAAAATGAAACAATTATGTAGATAATTGAAGCAAAAATAAACACTTTCTCTTAAAAATCTGAAGTGATTTGAGGAAAATAATGCCTTTTACCAAATTTGTCTTCAGATCTATTTTAACACTACATTTCACACTTACTAGAGTATTCCAGGTTTAAAATGAGGGGACTCAGAAATCCGTTTGAGGGGTCACTCTTGGTATTTGGTGCAGACTTTCCTTCAGGGGTGCATCGCAGGAACTTCCTGCCCCTTCAAAAATCACTAACAAGCTCCTGGAGGGTTCTTCTTTTTCACAGGAGCAGTGACATGCAACATGTTGCCATGCCTTGAAAATAGTTACAAGTAGGAAGGAAAATCGGCCTGAAATCAGGCGATTCACAAAACAGATGCATTGTCATTCTTTTTCTCAAGCAGTAAAACACTGAAATGACTGCAAGCCACGAAGCCTTAGGCTAGTGGGGCTTTGGTGCTGGACAGAGAGGCTAGTCTGAGGTCAGGGGCCCCAAGGCCAGTCCTATTGAGGCTCCAAGGCCGGGGCTCTTTGTGATCCATCTGGCTGCTGCCTTAGTCTAAGTTCAGAGATTTGTTTTTTGTGTTCAAAGTACTCCTAAGTGGGGTCTTCCTTTAGGCTAGAATTTTAAACTGGCATTTTCTCCTTTTCCCTGTGTTTTGCTGATGATTTCCAATATCTATGGGGTCTGATTATCTATTTGTATGACATTCTTCGTACAACAGACACTACTGGATGTGTTTTTCTACAGGCTCCCAGAGCTCAAGGCTAAACAGACCACAGAAATACATTAAACTATGGCAATCTGTTCTGTAAAACTCACCACTTCTTCATCTGAGAGTTCTCGTCCTTGGATGCTGCTGTTTTCTCTAACGGCTTGTTGGTGTTTTTTCCCTTTAATGTGACTAAAAAGATGAACCTCTGAAGAAATCTAAGGGTGTAAAATATTAAAAATAATTATAAATACTAATGATAATGTACACATGAGTACACTATTAGATAATGCCCAATAAAGCTAAAAGAAACGTCCATCTGTAGACACTGCAGTGAATAGTCTATGCAACAACACGTGTGGATCCCTAGACAGTTTCAAATGACTACTTAATGTTATTCTCTTTTCAGTGGAATTCTGAAAAAAAACCAGTGCCCTGGGTTGGGGGAGGCCTGTGGCTCACAGCAAGCCTTGGGCCAACCCCAAGGATGGGGTACAGCTTGACTGCTCAGCCCTTCCCTTTTTCCAGCTCCATGAATCACAATGATTTGCTCCACCTGCTCTGAAGCAGAAACCAACCTGTTCCAGTAGCATGTCTGGAGGTTTGGCTTTGCACAAAACCCTTCCTGAATGTCAGGATGAAGCCCTTGGCATTAGAACCAAGGACAGAAGGCAGCAGGTACTGCTGAGGGGATGGCTCGGGAGGACTTGGTCAGTAAAAAAGAGATACTTGATGGGACTATGGGGTTCCCCTCTCTTGTCCATGCCCACCCTGCTGAGCAGGCAGCCTACCAGGATTGCACAGAGCGAGCACTGCTTCTTCCGTTCATACGGGGTGAGTTTGGGGGCGTAATCGGGGTTAGCGTGTCTCCCACTGCTTAACTCGGCCGCCTTTTCCTTTCTTTGTTCAATCTGTTCCATGTGCCTCCGGATGCTCTCATCATGCTGTAACACAGCAAACAACACACATCACATCAAGTGGCCTGAACAGCAGGCAGAAGAAACAGTGTGATCCTGAAAGTTTCAGATGAAGTAAGGGAACATCCAGCTCCGACTGTTTTAGGAGAACATTGATTGGAACCATGCCAACACATCCACATACACATACACATATACATATACACCGCCTCAAACACCTTTCCATGTTCTCTTCATGTGACCAAGGACAATTACAGCCAAGTAGACACAACCTCTAATATGATCATCTCGAACTTCTAAGTTTCTAGACCAACTATGAAAAATGTCACTGAATTTCATTGATTGATTTCAGGTTTATCCCATTATTTCAGAAAAGAAGCAGTGACCTAATCAATACAGGAAAAACACTAGGCCGACAGTCAGACTCAGAGTTCGAGTCCCACCTGTGCTACTGACTACCAAACAACTATGAGCTGGCCTCTGAATACCAGACTACTTATGTGACAGATGGAAATGGGATCCCAGAATCTATTCCTTGGGACAAAGGATTGTGGTGAGGAAAGAACTTCACGAACCATAAATGCAATAACTGCTGTTATTAAATCATATCTGACTCTCACAAAGGGCAACAAAGTACAGTGCATCAAAGTTATAACTCAAGAATAAAATAATGTTTTTTTCATTTAAATTAATCCATGAATATCACTTAGTTTTCATAATGGCCTTGGCCAAACTGGATAAAAGCCTACTTTGATGTCGAAATTAGGAATGACACCTGTTTATTTCTGTTAAGTAAAATTAGGAATCTTAATGCTGATGCTTAAGCTAAGGGGCTTGTTATACATATACAAGCAGAAAAGGACAATATGAGGTCTTTCAAACTTTGCAAAAATACACATGACTCTTCAAATACAAAGAATTCTACCTTGAGTTGAATCTTTTTCTGCAACTCTTCCATAGCTTCCTGTTGAGCTGCAGTGAGCGCTGCTAGTCTCTCTTCTCGATCTCTGTTAAAATATAATAAAAGATAAGAATTGTGGATTCAGCTACAGATATTATCCAACTTACATTGCATGATTTTTTAAAAATGAGGAATGAAACAAGTGGTTGCCCATTGATTGAGAAATGACTAAATAAACAGTGTATATGACTATCATGGAATATTGGTGCACTCAAAGAAAACAGAACACAATGAATACAAAGAAATACAAGAAGATTTATATAAACTGATGCAAAAAGAACCAGGAAAACAACAAATACAATGATTACAACAACATAAATACAAAGAGAAAATTAAAACTGAACTCTGTGTAATTATAATGATCAAGCTTGTCTCTGAAGAAAAGAGATGAGAACAAATAACTTTCCCTTTGCAGAAGAATGGGGAGGACAGCTACAGGCATGGAATACTGCATTACTGTCAGGCTTGCTTGATATGTTGGTTAGTTTTGCAGAATTGCTTTTTTTTTCTCTTTCTCTATTATTCTTTTTTTGAAAAGGTATGGTTAAAAAAAAGAAAGAAAAGGTATGGTTCTCTGTGTGTGTGTGTGTGTGTGTGTGTGTGTGTGTGTGTGTTGGGAGGGGGAGGGAGGAGTAGGGATACAATGGGGAAAAAACAGAATCAGAGGATATCAGTAACACTGTATTAACAAAGAAATGAAGACTCAGAATATGCATTTAATAGAAAGCCATCCAACCTTATATGCTCATGAATTCAACGTATTTAATCCAAACATGCCTATTAAGTACCTTCTATTTCTACATGTAGAAATGGAGGGAAATAACATTTTGGGGATCACAGGGAGTGAACAAAGGCAGAGATGAGAGAGCTCAAGAGGAGAATGGGGAAAGTGAGTAGTGCAGTTTGGAAAGAACACAGAGTACATGAAAGGAAGAAATGTGAGGCAATGTTGAGCAGGCAGCTGAGAGCCTGACTGTCAAGGCCACCCAGGCATTTCAGGATGCAGCATTTGCATTTTATCAGGTAAGCAAGGGGTTCCTTCTGAAGGCTCTTTGAGGGGAAAAGTGACTTTATTGGTGTGATGCATTAAGAAGATTATATGGCAGCAAGCAGCCTGGAGAAGAGAGACTGGAGACTATTAAAATTGGTCTGCAAGGAGGGTGAGGGAAAAGAGAAATACAGAGGAGGTAGCATGGAAGGAAATGGCAACTAAATGGATGTTGGGAATAAAGACTCTATTGAGGCCAAATGATTCTAAGAACGAGAGTAGGAAATAACACCAAGGGAAGGGAGGAGGAGGAGGAGGAGGGAAGTGTTTGGGGACGACCGGTGGCTCCAGGTTGGGTGTGCTGAGGACATAGGAGATCGTGGCAGGAAATCCAAGTGAAGTATCCAGCAGGTAGCTGGAAACATGACTCTGGAGCTCAGGGAAGGGAAACAGATTTGGGAATCATCTGCAGAGAAGTAATAATTTAAATCACAGGAGGGAATCAAATCAGCAAATGAGAGAGTGTAGAGAAAGAAAAAGGGGGTCAAGCTAAGAGCTGTGGGGGTCCCCTATGTGGAAGAGGTGGGAGGAAGGTGAAGAACCCATAAAAAAGTGAAAAGGGCATCAAGAGTGCCCTGGTCTAAGAGATCATCACATTTTAAAGTGTGAAAGGAGATGGCAGGGAAGTGTCTGAGAGTTTTCCTAAAGAGCAAACTCAACAAAAAAGTGTAAAGAAGCTCCTCATTCTCCGTGAGACCAACACAAGGCCTATTCTCCAGACACAGAAGAGGGAAAACCCATGTGTACAACAAGGCTGAGAGCAGCAATTCCGGTGTAGCAAAGTAGAAACTAAAGGGGTGCCCTAGGGAACGGTGGAACAAACTGTGATAGAGGAACATAACAGGCTATCACTGTGCCATGACAAGGGACAAATGGGGCAGTTTCAGAGCAACCTGGGAAGTCTTGTGTCAACTGATGGAGAATGAAAGGAGATGAAATAGGAATAAGGAAAAAAGTCAACTCTAATCAATGCGAAGACCTAACAGGACTCCTGAAGTCCAGTGAGGAAACAGCCCCCTGTCAGGGAGGGAATGGACTCAAATGTGGAATGAGGCGTCATCTTTGGATGTGGTTTTGTCTAAGCGCATTTGATAGGAGGTGGTTTTTTCCCTCCACTAGGGAATGGGAGGGAGAGGGGGGTTAGGGATAGGTTGCTCTATGACTCCCCCACCTCCGAAAAGAAAGAGGGTCATTGAAGCATTTTTTTTTTTTTTCTGTAATAGAGTCACAAGGAAACAGACGAGCAAAGCAAACTGTGTAATAGAGATGTGCAGTTGCAGGTACAATTCTCTTCAGTTCTGCTATGTATATGTAAATGCTTGTTTTATTTGGCATTTGTTAAACTGAGAATAAAGAGATATCCAAAAAAGAGAAGAAAGAAAGAAAAAAGGAAGTTCCTTAATCAACCCGAGAGGATTCTAAGACACTGGTCACTGGGTGAAGGGAACTGATTGGGCCCAGAGAGTATCTATCTTTTGGCTGGCAGAAGACCAGACTCTAGACCGTGGAGGCTTTTAAACAGTGAGCTTCAAGTCCACGCTGAAGAAAAAGCTGGACCTTTACCTTTTCTCTTGGGCCTCCTGAAGAGCTGTTCAAGGCTGGGCTGGGCAGAGCCTTCTCTCCCTCCCTCCCTCCCTCCCTCTCTTTCCTCACCAACAATGGTGGCTTGTGTCACAAGCACATGCACTGTCCCGAGGAGAAAGGGCGAATCCAAGTGTCAAGAGTTTGTGGCCTGCGGATGAAATACTACCCTGGTAATGGCAGAACCCTGAGCCGAGACTCCTGCTAATGCTATAGCCTGGGTTCAGGTGCTTCCAAAGGTGCACAGCAGGGCCCTAAGCAAGGGCTTCTTAAACTTTTCCCACTTGTGACCCCTTTACACCTCAGACATTTTTACGCAAGCCTGGGTAGCTGGGTATATAAAATGGGTGTACATAACCTTCTCCTGTTGCCAGACTTTTCGAGACTCCCACATTCAGACCCACAGTTTAAGCAGCTTTGTTACAGAGACACCTTCTAATGCTACTATTCTTACTATGACCGCGACACTCCCATAAACGCCTTTGCTAACTGCACAAGCTAACTGCACTACTGGGGGTAAACACATATGGCGGGAAGCTTGTGAGCTCTATGCTGAGTTTCAGGAGCGCAGACCCTCAAATACCAAAGACTACCTTGACACTGACACTGGGGAGTAACCATTCAGAGGAACCAACCTTCATTTGTGAACTGGGTGAGTAGACCCAGAGAGGGCCCTATAGATGGAAGGGGTCTTTAGAGATAAGCTCATTTCACAGATGAGGATGGGAGGGACAAAAGGACCGAGGGAACAAACATCTATTAAGTGCCTACTATGTGCCAGGTGCTTTAAAGAAATTCTCTCCTTTGATTCTCACAATAACTCTAGCAAGAAGGTGCTATTAGGACAAGAGGCAGACTGAGATTAAGTGACTTAGCTAAGAAGTATCTGAAGCAAGATTTGAACCAGGTCTTTCTAACTTCAGACCCAGCATTATTTTAGCTCTGCCACCTAGCTGCCTCAAAGAACTTGTCCACAGTCTCAGAGGAAGGAAGCAGAGGTCAGGAAGGGTGAGAATTTTTTAAAAGCCAGTAGATTGGGTTGTGAGGAAGGCATTCATGGCTTCAAGAGAGCTATTTGTGATGGTAACAGCCACCAGATGGTGGATGCCAATGTTGCAGGGGCATGGAGGGTAGAAATAACAAGTGTAGAATATTTCCTGTACAAATTTGGTAGTAAAAGGGAAGTGAGAGAGAACAGATAATCACAGATCAACATCTAGTTTATGCTGAGACACAATGTTCTACAACTTTATCTATCTAAAAGATAACAAAGAAAAGTAAAAGAGGTATTTGAAAAAAAACATTAACATTAGGCCAGTATACTTTCTTCACAAAATCAACCCAATCAATGATCAAGCATTTCTTAAGTGTCTCTTGTGAGGCAGCTCAGTAGCACAGTGGGTGGTAGAAGGCCGAGTTCTAATCCTGTCTCAGAAAATGGCGGGTATGGTGACTCTAAGCAGACCAGGTCACTCCTGTGATCCTCAGTCTCTTTATCTGTAAGATGGCAGGGTTGTGAAGCTCAGATAACTCACATAAGGCGCTTTACAAAGCTCCAAGCACAAGGACTCAAAAGAGGCAGTGGTCTTGGGCCCTCTAGGGCATGGACAGCCATCTTCCCTAGGTGACGTGTTTTATGCTAGTGAAAAGAGTACCCACATAACTACAATGAAAGTTTTTGTGAAATTCTCCATTATGGAGAATTATTATTATTCATTATCATTCTCCATTATGGAGAATTATTATTATTCATTATCATTCTCCATTATTCTTCCCTTTCTAGACGGGAAGTACCTGAAGAGCCAAGGTGTGGAAGTTGCAACCTTTGTTAGCTCTCTCCCTTCACCCAGACAAAGGAGCACTAATGTACTTTGTACTTACCCTGATGACATACAAAAAAGTTCTGACAGGTTATTCTCTAGGGCCATATTACCACATTCACTCATATTACTTCTTTATAAGTAATTCACGTCTTACATGAACTGATGCAAAGTGAAGTGAGCAGAACCAGGAGAACATTGTGCACAGAGACAGCAATACTGTTCAGTGAAGAACTGTAAATGACTTAACTATTCTCAGTAATGCAATGATCCAAGACAATCCCAAAGGACTAATGATGAAGCATACTATCTACCTCCAGAGAAAGAACTGATATTGATTGAATACAGACTGAAGCATGCTATTTCTCACTTACTTTCTTTTTTTTCCTTTTATTAAGAGTCTTCTTATATGGAAATGTTTTACATAATTGCACATGTATAACCTATATCTGATTGCTTGCCGCAGGAGGGAAGAAGGAAGGGATAGAATTTGGAACTTTAAACTTTAAATAAAAATGTTTTTAAAAACCAGTAAGTCATGTGTACCACACACCTAGGAACAGAGCCCTGTCTCTAAAGTACTACTCTGATGGCTCACTGGGCTGTGTGGAGCAGACCCCGGCACCTGCTCCCAAGCTGACAAGAATTCCCTGGCTGCCAGATGAGGACCAGCTTGGCTACACAGAAAGGGGTTCATGGATCAATAAACCCATCAAAAAATAAAAAAACAAACCAACGACAAGCACTTATGAAGAGTCTGCTCTACACCAGGCACTCTGCTGGGTGACAAGGAGACAGAGAAAACCCACATAGCTCCTGCCCTAAAAGGCAGAGGCACAGATAAGTATAAGCAAAGAAAGCAAGAGGGGATGAGCGAGTAAAGGGACTTGTTTGGGAAGTAGCCCCAAAGCAAAGTTTGGCATCCTCAGAGCCAGGGGCAAGGAGGGGATGCACTTCAGGAGTGGTAGGCAGTCTGTGCAAAGACCAGGAGGAGGGAAATAGAAGGTAAAGAAAAGGTCAGAAGGCCAGAGTGGTTTCACCACAAAAAGTACTGAGGGAAGAATGTGCAGTTACTATGGAAGGGCAAATAGGAGCCGTTTAATGTCCAACAACATTTTGTTCTGGGGGAACGGGGCAGAAGAATAACGCAGTCAGTCATGGGCTTTGTCAGCTGTGCCAAGGATGACCTGGAGGGCAGACCTGAGAAGAATAATCCAGTGAAGAGGTTACTCTATGAGCCCGGGATGGTGGCAACAGAATTTGAACAAGGACAGGGGCTATATGAACAGAGAGGAGATGAGCTGGGAGTAACTAAAAGCTGAAGGTGCTTCCAACAATGCACACCCAAGAGACCAGAAAGAGAAGTGTCCACAGGGGCAGCTAGGTGGTGCAGTGGATAAAACACTGACCCTGGATTCAGGAGGACCTGAGTTCAAATCTGGCCTCAGACACTTGACACTTACTAGCTGTGTGGCCCTGGGCAAGTCACTTAACCTTCACTGCCCCACCAAAAAAAAAAAAAAAAAAAAAAGGGCAGTGTCCACACTGGCTGCCTGGAGAGGACTATTTGGCCACAAAAAATCCATAGTGGGGCTATGCTGGGCATCCCACCGACAACGAGCTGCCTCCCCTGCCCACCAGAAGCCTGCAAGCATATACGTGAGGCACATCTACTTCTCCATTTAAATGACACTGAGTAGGGAACTCGGAGTTTGGGCCCAGCTCCCTCGGCTGCTCACCAGCTGCTTGACAGTGGTCATGTCACTTCAGATCTTAAGGACTGAGTTTCTACTACTGTGAATGATATCCCCATCTGCTGCTTCCTCTGCTGCTTGGTGAGCGCTGATAACCAACATGGGAATCCCTAGGAGCCAGCACAGGTTCCTTAAGAACAAGCTCTGTGAGACTCACCTTGGCTCCTTCCCAGTGGCTGGCATGTAAGAGAATGAAGGCTTCAGCCCAGGCTTCTGGACTCTCTGTAAGCAATCAGTCACAGGTGCCCAATATCCTTACAGACAAAATGGCGCTGCTTGAGTGGGATGGTCAGAATTAGGTGGAATAGAGATTGATGGCCCGTGGTGGTTTGTTCTGGGTACCATTCTGTACTTATGGGGCAGTGTGAAAGAATGCAAAGAATGATAAACTGGAAGTCAGGGAAGCCATGGGTCCAAATCTTGCCTCAAACATTTACTGGTTGTGAAGGTTGGTTAAGAGCAGCTCGGTGGCCAGCTATCCACTCAGTGGACAGAGGGCCAGGCCTGTAGGCAGGAAGACTCATCTTCCTGAGTTCAGATGTGGTCTCAGACACTTCCTTAGGTGTGTGATCCCCTGTTGGTCTCAATTTCCTCATCTATAAAATGAGCTAGAGAAGGAAACAGCAAAACCAATCCAGTGTCTTGGCCAAGAAACCCTCTAATGGGGTCATGGAGAGTCAGACACGACTGAAGGACAACAATAACCTTGGCTAAGGAATTTACCTTCTCTGAGCGTTAGGTGCCTCTTCTTAGAATGGGTTGTTGGCAGGAGGGTCATAGAAACATAGGATATTACTGGTATCATCATTAGGAGTGCCAGCAAAAGTATCATTATAACAAAATGAGCAGATCTCAAAAGCAGGAAGGGACAGCCGAATCAGGCTCCAAAAAATATTTCAATAAACTGGCCTTTTAAAGATGAAATTTAATAGTGATGAATAATTCATATGTTTTAGTATCAACTGATTGTTCAAGTCAGAACAGAGGAAAGTGAAAAATACCTGAGGGTTTTGGTGAATTTTAAGCTTACTATTTTAACACTGTTAATATGGCAACTGGGGGCAGCTAGGTGGCACAGTGGATAAAGCACCAGCCCTGGATTCAGGAGGACCTGAGTACAAATCTGACTTCAGACACTTTATACTTACTAGCTGTGTGACCCTGGACAAGTCACTTCACCCTCATTGTCCTGAAAAGAAAACAACATCCCCCCCCCACAAAAAAAAACCCCTCAATAAAATGGCAACCAAACATAGTCCAGCTTTTTTTTTTTTTTTTTTTTTTTTGCGGGGCAGTGGGGATTAAGTGACTTGCCCAGAGTCACACAGCTAGTAAGAGTCAAGTGTCTGAGGCCGGATTTGAACTCAGGTACTCCTGAATCCAGGCCCGGCGCTTTATTCACTGCGCCACCTAGCTGCCCCCCCCCCCAGCTATCTTAACATGCATGAAGAGAATCAAGGTGTGGTCTGACTTCCTTGCCTCTGTTCAGAGTGCAACATTCTAGAAGCTGGAGCAGAGCCAGAAGCCCAGGGTAAGGAGAAGAAAGATACTTAATATGTCACAGAAGAACTGAGGAAAGTGGGGCTTTTCAGCCTGGACAAGAGAAGACTTTGGAGGTCTCATGATAAAAGATGAGAGAGGGAAGGGGGGATGGGGAAAGAGATAGAGAGGAGGGGCAGAAGGAGGAGAAGTGATTAAGTGCTTATTATGGCCAGGCACTGGGCTAAGTGCTGGGAATACAAACAGAAGCAAAAAGACAGATCCTGCCCTTGAGGAGCTCACAATCTAATACATAAAAAAGAACTGAAAAAGGTCTGGCACAGGGAATAGTAAGGAAGTCTAGTGAGGGGCACAACCAGAAGAGGAATGAAGGAGTGACACAGCTGGTTTGGATGCTTCATCCCTTGGAGCTTCTGATCGGAAGAAGGGACAGAGGAGCAGAACTGGGAGAGGAGGAAGGGGGTGAGGGAAATGTAGGACCAGTGGTCCCCAGAGGAGAGATGAGACTGATTCTGCTCGGCTCAGAAGATGGACAAAGCCAGCAAGAAGCAGATTTCTATTCAATATGAGGGCAACTTTTCCTGACCAATAGAGCTGCCAAGAAGTGGGATGGGATTCCTGCTTCGAGGAAAGCATGAACCGGGGTGACTTCTAAAGTCCCTCCCAACACTGGGATCCTGGCTCCTGAATCGCCATGATTCTATGAACACTTTATACTGCACTTATAAGAACTGTGGACAGATAACACCTTGATGAATTCTATAAAAGCCTTACCCCAACTTAGGCCCTGCACATGCTACCAGCATTAGGCTGTGAAAATGTTTAGGGTACAGACCACAAAATGTTGTGTACACTGTCTCCTGTGGGTCCAAAAAAAAAATCGATTAATAACCCTTTTGGCTGAAACAAGAAAGCAGTGTGGGGACCAATTTTTAATTGGGGAGTGTTAGCTAAGCTGCTTGCCACAATATTGGGGCAAGGAAGTAGACCGGCAGCCTCCCTCTCAAAACAGAACAGGGTTTATTTTAACAAGAATGAACTTTAAAAAAAGAACCACAAACAGGATCAGTAGGATCAAGGGAAAGGGAAATTATACAACCTGAAAAAATACCACCGCCCAGGAATCAGCTGAGAATACACAGCAGAGCTCCCGTCCCCTTCCAGCGTCCAGCTAGAATGGCTAATTCTCCTCCCAATTCCCAGAAAACCCCACACAGCCCCCAGCCAACTGGCTGGCCGCTCTGACAGTCACATGACTGCCCTCACTAGGCTTCCAATCATTATAATTTTGCCAGGCCCATGTAGGTGTCAGCAAGTGGTGATGACATGAGGTGCCAGCGCCATGGCAACGGTTACAACCAGTGGGTGGAAGACCATGTGGTTTGCGGAGCCCCAGGCCGGTGCGCGCTGAGGCACAAAAACCTCAAATAACAATTCTTTACAGCAGGAAGAAGTAAAGGATATCAACTCTTCTTGATCCCTAACTGGAAGATCACCTAAGACAAATGACCAACTGAACTACCTTCTTTAGAGTGATGCTCCTCCTTCACACACATCTGTAACCATGTAGAACTCTTGGCCCCTACAGAGAAGTCCTGGTACTAACATGGGGGGCATCTTCAGGTCTTGGTGCCACCAGCAGCAAATATCACTGAACAGGAATTTGTGAAAGCTGCTGTGATGCAGAAGGAGAGAGCTGAAAGCCACAAATACACAGTATGGCCTCTGGATAACACTGGTAAGCCCCCATGCAGTATACTGTGTGTGTGTGTATCTCTCAGGGCCTGCTGCAGCAGGAGGGACTCAGCCAATAACTGCTGAATGAACAAATAAATGAAAAGCATTTTTTAAGATTGAAAATGGAACAATTAATGCTATTTCTTCCTATCTATTAATCCAGGCATTGAATAAGTGTGAATTATACATCTAATGGAATTCCAACAACAAAATGACATAAATACCAAAAGGGAGAACAAATGACATAAGCTCTGCAAAGAAACTCAGCACAATTAGTCTTTTATAGTAAGTTTGCTTCTCCAAATAACTTATGAAAAGATGACTCAAGAGAAATACTAAGCATTTTATGCAATATCTATGTCTCCCTTGAGGTCTCTAAGCAACACCTCCCTGAGATGTTTCTGGAAAGATGTTAATCTGGCTGTAAGGAAAGTTTTGGCTCATTATGGAACCGGTAGGTAAACACATTCCCCATATATAAAGACAGTACAGGGAGCATACAATAACACCACTGGAAAACACTCTCATTTCCTTTCTTTTAAGGACAGTAGATCATGCTTCCTTTTAACAAAAAGGGAGAAAAGCTGGTACAGTTAAGACTCTACCTCAAGGCTTTAACTGCATCATTTGTCTTCTCATAAAAATGTATAAAACAATTTCACAGAAGCTGAAGGTCAGCATTTCCCCAGTTAACTCAACAGCCCTCTCATAAATCACTTTTAAATGAAGAAGCCTTTGAAATACCTACACAATGAGACCACTTTAGATGGCCCCATATACATACTGTTTTGAGCTTTTCAAAGTACATTTACATTTGTTAATCAGTTTTATCCTTACAACAAACCCTGTAAATTAGGGAGGACAGTTACCAAGAGTAATGTAGTAAGAATTCATATGCAGTGGATTTTAATTCTCTTGACTATAATTTATTCAGAAATAGTATCCAAATCATTATATGGAAGCAAGTTAATGGACCATGAGGGTACAGGAATTTTCAATAGGCAGGATTAGAAACACTATTTCTTTCATAAGAAAACTGAATCACCACCAGATGCACAATGATGGTAGACTATGAAGAAATGACAAACAAGTATTTCAAAAAGACTGAAAGACTCAAGAAGTTTTAAAATTTTATCAAATGATACAAGTGTTTCCCAAAGGCACAGATTGGAAAAATTTTTGATGTCTTTAAAACAGGTGTTCTTAAACCTTTTTTGGGTAAGACACCCTTTTGGAAGTAGTCTAGGGAAGCCTATGGAACCCTACTCAGAATCATGTTCATTGCTTACATTATACTTGAAGGAAATGCTAAATTTCAAAGAAGTCAGTGACAACTAAGTCATTATTTTTCCCACCGAAATTCCCAGTGATACCAGTCAAGAACTCCTGATTTAAATGTTCAAGAATGTTTCTGCTTCCTTCTCCTATGGATAGATTTTGATTGTTAATTAGACGCACATGGAAATATCGCAAAAGGCAAACAATAAGACAACTGGTGATGTCATTAGTTTATTTTTTGTCCATATCTGTGATTTTCTTTTAGGTATATAAAAACTTAGGGGGCAGCTAGATGGCGCAGTGGATAGAGCACCAGCCTTGGAGTCAGGAGTATCTGAGTTCAAATCCAGCCTCAGACACTTAACACTTACTAGCTGTGTGACCCTGGGCAAGTCACTTAATCCCAATTGCCTCACCCCCCCCCAAAAAAATAAATAATTAAAAACTTAGGTATGGAAGCGCCAATCTTGCAGATCAGGCTTCATCTGTAACTTGTAGTCTTAGGGAATTATCTTGGGGCATCGACACAACAGAGCACTTACCCATTCTCTTAAAGAACATAGAGGTAGTACTGGAATCCTGGTCTTGGTAAGTTGAAGGACAATCCTTCTATCTACTATTTAGTAAAGAGCGATGGCAACAGTTCTCTCTGAGCTGCAGTTTCTTCCTTCATAAAAAGTAGATAATAATATTTAACAGATGGAGTTTTTATAAAGAAAAATGAAATAATGGAATCCATCAGTTTCTTTGTTGATTCACTAGGATTTTCTAAGTAAACTATCAGGTCATCACAACTCTGTCTATCTTTATGCCTTTAATTTTGCTCTTATTTTAATTCAATTGTGGGTATTTCTAGAATTTTTTTCAAATGAAAGCAGGGAAAGGGACCACCCTTATTTTACTCCTATAGTTAATGGGGAAACCTCTAGTGTTTACCTATAGGATATAACATAGACTTCTGGTTTTAGAGGAACATAATTCTTATCATATTAAAAAAAGATCCCTCTATACCTCACAGGGATTTTAGCATAAATGCGTTCTATACTTTGACAAAGGTCTTTTCTGCATGTGTTGAGATAATCATGGAGTTTGGGATTTTTCTTTTAATAAGATTCATTATATAAATAGTTTTCCTAATGTTAGAACAAGGGTAGCTAAGTGGTGCAGCAGATAATAGAGCGCTGGGTCCAAAGTTAGGAAGAGTCATCTCTTCATGAGTTTAAATCTGGCCTCAGACACTTCCTAGCTGTGTAATCCTGGGCAAGTCACATAACCTCTATCTGCCCCAGTTTCTTTAACTGTGTAGTGGGGATCACAACAGCACCTACCCCATTGAGCTGCTATAAGGATCAAACTGGACAGTATTATAAAGAGCTTAGCACGGTGGCTGGAATATAATAGGTACTGTATAAATGCTTACTCCCCCCCACCCTTTTCCCCTATGATTTGAGATTCATTTACAGTATTGTTCTATGATTCTCCTCCACTGCTTTATCATACACTGATTTAAGGATAAGGACTATGTTTGTCTGATAAAAGGATTTTGGTAGAGTGCTTTCTTTCTCAGATTTGAGAAGAATTTCTGTAGCACTGGTATTAATTTCTCTTTTAAAATTTAACAGAAATGGGGCAGCCAGGTGGCGCAGTGGATAAAGCACTGGCCCTGGATTCAGTAAGAGCTGCAAGTCACTTAACCCCAATTGCCCCCCCCCCAAACTAATAGAAGTCTCCTGCAAATCCATCAGGACCAAGAGGTTTGGGGAGAGGATTTTTTGTTTGGTTGGCTTTTTTCCCCTTTCATAGTTGCTTTACAACTAGTTCTGTTTCCTTTTCTGAGACTGAACTATTTAAGATCTCAATTTAGTGCTCTGTTTATCTGAGTATTTTATAGTTTTGGAGACAATCTTCTACTCGTTTCGAGTCCTCAATTTTGCTGACATATAACTCCACGGAGTTTTTGCTTGGCTTTCATCTTATGAATATTTCATTTGAATTTGATTTTCTATTGACTTTTTAAATTCAGATTGGCCAAAGATTTTATTAATTGTGTTTGTCAACAAAAAACCAAACCAAAACAAAATTGTGTTCGTCTTTTTTAAAAAGCACCTTTTTGGGGCAACTAGATGGCACAGTGGATAAAGCACCGGCCCTGGATTCAGGAGTACCTGAGTTCAAATCCGGTCTCAGACCCTTGACACTTACTAGCTGTGTGACTCTAGGCAAGTCACTTAACCCCAATTGCCTCACCAAAAAAAAAAAAAAAGCACCTTTTAAATTCATGAGTTTTTTTGGCTTTCTAATATATCTATCTCACCTGTAATTTTCAAGATTTCCGCTTCTATGCTTTCTAATTTTTTAAATGCACATTCAATTTTTTAATCCTTTTTAATTTTGTCCTACTTTGTTAATGTATATTTTAGGGATATATTCATTGGGTGTCTCCTTCAGAAAGCACCAAAAAAAATTTTAGCTCTCACTTCTCCAACACTTTGTTTCATTCTATATTTTCCCTTCTTGTTTCTTTTTGTTAGATTACTCCATCTTTGAGGGAAAAAAGGATTAAGGTCTCCATATATACTTATTAATACTGGTTCATTGTTCATACCTTAAAAACCAAAATATTTTCCACTGTTTATCTCTGCGTATAATAACAATTTAATTTTTTTTTGTTTCATATGAGTCCAACTCTGCTTCTTAGAATGCACTTGATACATAGTAAATTTTCTCTCCCATTCTCATTTTGAATTTCTCTGTCTCCCCATAAATGCTTTTTGTAAGAGTGTGAGGATTTCTTGTCTTATCAGTTCTACCACTCTCTGCTATATTAGAATATTTCATTCTTTAAAATTTACAGTTAGGAGAATTAGGCTAATATCTTCCTCCAGTTTAACTCTAGTAGCAATTAGATATCCCTGTGTATTTGTGTGCATGTTTCCCTTCCGATTTTAAGTCAGTATTTAGTCCCTACGATTCATTTTATTTAGTCTATTTATTTGATGCAACTCTATTCACACAGGCTTTTCCCCCTATCTCAACTAGGTCTCTCCCCACAAAATTTGTCAATCCCTTACTTAGTTTGTGAAATCTACTTTTTCTTTCTTTTACTTAGGCAATTCTTCCTCCCCTTTCTCTCCTCTCAAAACCTTACTCAATAAACATTATTGGCTCCCCATTAACTTGAAGATCAAATGTAAAGTCCTCTGGTATTTAAAGGCCTTCACAGCTGCCCCCTTCCAAACTCTCCAAGCTTCTTACACTTACTCTCTTCCACACATTCCAACTACATTGGCCAATTTGCTCCTTGTACTCAACACTCATCTCCTGACTCCATGCATTTGTCCTGGCTGCCCAGCAACTGAAGAAAGAGCTATCCCTTCACCTCAATTTCCTATTACTCTGGCTCCCTTCAAAATGCAGGTCAAGGAGGAAGCTAGGTGGCGCAATGGATAAAGCATTAGTCCTGGATTCAGGAGGACCTGAGTTCAAATCTGGCCCTAGACACTTGACACTAGCTGGGTGACCCTGGGCAAGTCACTTAACCCTCACTGCCCTGCAAAAACAAACAAAGGGGCAGCTAGGTGGCACAGTAGATAAAGCACCGGCCCTGGATTCAGGAGGACCTGAGTTCAAATCTGGCCTCAGACACTTGACACTTGGTAGCCCTGTGACCCTGGGCAAGTCATTTAACCCCCATTGCCCTGCAAAAACCAACCAAACAAAATGAAACAAAACAAAAAAATAAATTAAAAACAAAATGCAGGTCAAATATCAAGTTCAGTGGGAAGCATTTTCTATATTCTCATGCTGCTGATGCCTTCCCTTGGAGACTAGGCAGAGGTAGCACTCAAGATCTCAGACCAAGCAAACGCATAAACAGATATAGCTGAAAGAAATAATCAGGGAAACTAAAGTCTGCTCAAAGGTACTGGACAATGAAGTAATGTCAACACTAAACATATATGCACCAAATGACTGAGCATTCAAATTGTTAAAAGTTAAATGTTACAGGAAGAAACAGATTGTAAAACTATATTAGTGGGAGACCACAACTTTGTCCTCTCAAACTAGATTCATCTAACCATAAAATAAATAAATAAATAAGAAAGATGTTAAGAAGATGAACAGAAATTTGTAAAAGTTATAGATGACAGACCTCTGGAGAAAATAAATTAAAAATTAATTGGAAATGAAATAATCTAATCCTAAAGAATGAGTGGATCAAAGAATGAGTTATAGAAACAATCAATAATTTCATTAAAGATAATGACAATGAGGCAATATACCAAAATTCGTAGAATGAAGCTAAACCAGTACTGAGGGAAAGATTTATATTTCTATATGCTTACATGAATAAAAGAAAGAACAAATCAATAAATTGGGCACGCAACTAAAAAAAAGTCTAGAAAAAGTAAAAATTTAAAGTTCCCAATTAAATACCAAAATGGAAATCCTGCAAATCAAAAGAGAAACTGATAAAATTAAAAGTAAACAAAACAAAACAAAACACCCATAGACTAATAATTATAACTAGGAGCCGGTTTTATGAACGAAAAAAATAAAATAGATCATTGGTTAATTTGGTTTAAAAAAAAAAGAAAATGAAAGTACCAGTGTCAAAAATCAAAAGTATGAATAATGCTTAATGAAATTAAACAATTATTAGGAGTTATTTTAACCAATTATATGCTAATAAAACTGACAATCTAAGTGAAATAGATATTTACAAAACTATACATTGCCCAGATTAATAGAAGAGGAAATAGAATACTTAAATAGTCTTTTTACTTTTTCTAGACTTTTTTTAAAAAAAACTATTATTCTGCAGATGATGTTATACTTAGATAACCCTAAAGAATCAACTAAAAAACTAGCTGAGGGGCAGCTAGATGGCGCAGTGGATAAAGCACTGGCTGTGGATTCAGAAGGACCTGAGTTCAAATCCAGCCTCAGACACTTAACTAGCTCTGTGACCCTGGACAAGTCACTTAACCCTCATTGCCCTGCCCCCTCCCCCCAAAAAAACTAGCTGAAATGATCAACAACTTTAGCAAAGTTTTAGGATATAAAATAAATCCACAAAAATCATTAGCACTTCTATGTTACCAACAAAGTCCAAAAGCAAGAGATTAAAAAAATGAAAATACTTTTAAAATAACTGCAGACAGTAAGAAACATTTGGGAATCTACCTGCCAAGTGAAATGCAGAAACTATATGAACATAATTATAAAACTTTGCCCACAAATAAAGACAGACATAAACAACTGCTCACAGTTAGGCTAAGTCAGTATAAAAATGATGATACTACCTAAATTAATTTACTTATTCAGTGCCATACCAAACTATAAAAGAATTATGTTACAGAACTAGGAAAAATAATAACAAAATTCATCTGGAAGAAATAAAAAATATAAGGAAATCAATGCGGGAAAAAGTGAAGTAAGGCAGCTTAGCAGTACCAGATCTCAAAATGTATTATAAAGTGGTAATCATCAAAACAATCTGGGACTGGCTAAGAAATAGAGTGGTGGATCAATAGAATAGTAATTGACCATAGTAATCTAGTTTTTGATAAACTCAAAGAATAAAGATTTAGAAGCAATAACTCATTATTTGACAAAAACTCCTGGGAAAACTGGAAAATAGTCTGGCAGAAATCAGCCATGGACCAATATCTCACACCATTTAACAAGATAAGGTCAAAACAGGTACATGATTTAAGCATAAAGGATGATATCATAAGCAGATTAGGGGAGAATGGAAAATTTTACCTGTCAGAAGTATGGATAAGGAAAGAGTTTATTAAAAAAAAAAAAAGGATAGAGAGGAACACAACAAGTAAAATGGATAATTTTGATTACATACAATTAAAAACTTTTTGCATAAACAAAACCAATGCAGCCAAAATTAGAAGGAAAATAGGAAAATGGGGGGGGAGGGGTTTACAGCAAGTTTCTCTGATAAAGACCTCATTATTTAGGGAAGTGAGCCAAATTTATAAAAATAAGAGCCATTCCCCAGTGGATAAATGGTCAAAGGATATTAAACAGGCAGTTTTAAGAAGAAATGAAAGCTATCAATACTCTAAAAAAATTTTAACTTGTTAATGATTAGAGAAGTGTAAATGAAAACAACTTTGAGGTACATCAGACTGAGGTACCCCTCACATTGGCTAATATAACAGAAAAGGAAAATGACAAATGCTAGAGGGGAATGTAGGGACACTAAATACACTGTTGGTGGAATTGTGAACCAGTCTAATCATTCTAGAGAACAATCTCGAACTACACCCAAAAGACTATAAATTGTGCATACTCTTTGACCCAGCAATACCATTAATGGGGCTATGTCCCAAAGACAGTAAAGGACCTATATACTACAAAAATATTAAGAGCAGCTTTTTTGTGGTGGTAAAGAATTGGAAACTGAAGGGATGTTCATCAACTAGGGAATGTCTGAATAAGTTGTTTATATTTGTGATGGAATACTATTATGATATAAAAAAATGATGAGGGGGAAGGTTTCAGAAAAACCTGGAAAGATTTCTATTAACTGATGCAAAGTGAAATGAGCAAAACCAGGAGAACACTATACACAGTAACAGCCATGTTAAATGATGATCAACTGTGAATGACTGGGCTACTCTTATAGAGTGATCCAAGACAATTATAAAGGACTCATGGTGAAAAATGCTATCCACATCCAGAGAGAGAACAGAACAACTCTGAGTGAAAACTGAAACATACATTTTCCACTTTATTTTGTTTTTATTTTTGTTTTGCAACATGGCTAACATGGAAATATGTTTTGAATGACCTCACAAGTATAATGGGCATTGTATTGCTTGCCTTCTCAGCGAGTAGGGGATGGGCTAGAAGGAGGGAGAATTCGGAATTCAAATGTTTAAAAAATAAATACTAAACATAAATACATAAAAAAATTCAAAGAATATTTTGAGATTTGTATTTGTATCTCAGGGATTTCTCATCTGTTAGTTTATGAAGGAAAGAGAATTTCTGGTACATTATTATTGTTATATCTTATGATAACATTTTCTTATCATCTTGTTCCATGGAGCTGAGCTAGACATGGTTCTAGCCTCCTATTTTTGTTTTATATATACACACATATATCTTTATATCACTTAGCTAATGAACTTTTTTGTAGTTGAGTTTTAAAGTATGACATTATAAATTAATTTTCTGTTGGCTCCCTGAGAACATCCTCAGATTAGTCAATGTCAATATGACATGGTGGATGCACATCCCTACACAACTGCCTTCCTCTCCATAATGGTTCAGATAGTCAGCCTTGATCCCCTGACCTACTTGTGGGTAGTTAAGCCTCCCTTTTAATTTTTTACAGATGTCTTAATAGCCTCTTGATAACCCAACAACTAGATGGTACAGTGGATGGAACACCAGCCCTGAAATCAGGAGGACCTGAGTTCAAAGATGACTTCAGACAATTATTAGCTGTGACTTTGGGCAAGTAACTGAACTCCTCTTGCCTCCAAAAAAAATGAATCATATAAAATCTCCACATACAATAGATCCAAAGAAATGTTCTTTTAAAAAAGTAGCAATTATCATGACATCCAAAAATAGATTCTAAAGATGACAGTAACACAAAATATACAACAACAGAGCTGAAAGGCATGAGTTAGAAGATTAAAAAAGTAAAAGTGAAGATTCTGAAAACTGGCATTCATCTGCTCTGGAATCTAAGGACCAGAGTTCAAATCCCTCCTCTGATACTTACAAACTATGTGAGGAAATGATTGGCCACTTCCAATCAGCCGCCAAATCTGGTTTTTACCTTCACAGCTCTTCTTGAATCAGTCCCTTCTCCCTATTATTTACGAAGCAGGCAAGTAACCTACCCTTGCTGCTCCTCAATTTTCTGATGTGTAAAATGTTGGGGTGGATAACCTCCGAGTTTCTTTCCAGATTTAGAAATACAATACTGTGACTTGCAGTTTAATGTAAAGTAAGTTTATTACTTTCTTGTCCTCAGTGTTAAATTAATAAGTACAAGTGTTTTTGAACACCATGCCAAATTAAACAAAGGCAGATAATTTATTTTCTTGCCAAATACAGAGCCTAAATGTTGGTTGGTTCAGCTTCATTTAAAAGGCACATTTTCAAGTGTTAAAAGTTTTCATGAGTAAAATTTTCACTGCCAAGTTATCTAAAATATCTATGAAAATTTAATTACATTTGATGAACAAACCTTTCCTTTATAGGCAACAAAGAACACATTCACACCATATATATATATATATATATATATATATATATATATATATATATATATATATGCACACAAAGTATATGTCAGTGTGGGAAGGGTCTGGCAAGGCAGGATGAGTTGAAGCTATTCAAAAGCCCAAGAGAAGTTAGTGTTTTAGTCTAGGGGCAATACTGGACCATTGGAATTAACTGAGTAGAGAAGTGACACGGCCAGACGTTGTGCAGAACAGATTCACAAGAGGAGAGAACTGAAGCAGGAAGACCAGTCAGGAGGTTCTCACAATAATAGTTGAGGTGAGAGGGGATAAGGAATTGAACTGAGGCAGCTGCTGCATAAATAAAGAGGAGAAGGGATTGCTGTAAGAAATGTTGTGAAGGTGAAAACCAGATTTGGCGGCTGATTGATTATCTGGGGTGAGGAAGAATGAGGAGTCTTGAAGTGGCCAATCCAGGAGCCTGCATGGTAGTGATTTCCTCAACAGAAACATGGGAGTTCAGAGGAGGAGGGGGCTTTGGAGAAAAGATAAAGAAATGTGCATGAAAAGGGGCAGTCCCTATGGTCAAGGAGTTTCCAGTCTTAAGGCAGAGACAACATGCAAATAACAATGGACAAATAACAGATACACAGGATAAGGAGAGAGAAGGCACCAGCATTAAGAGGGACTAGGAAAGGCTTCTTGCAGAAGGTGACACTTTAGCTGAGACCTGACCAGAGAAGTCAGAAGTGAGGGAAGAGAGAGAGTATTCCAGGCACAGGAAATGGCCAGCAAAAATGGCTGAAGTTGGGAGATGAAGTACCTCAACTAACAAACAGCAAGGAGGCTGGTATAACTGGACTGAAGAGTAACTGAGAGTGAGGAGACTGGAAGGGAAGGGAGCGGGTTTTGAAGGGCTTTGAATGCCAAACTGAACTTGGTATTATATTCTGGAGGCAAGAGGGAGCCAGCCGAGGTGACATGATCAGACCTGTGCTTTAGGAAAATCACTCTGGTGGATGAATGGAGGATGAACTGATGCAGGCAGCCTTGAGGCAGGCAAACTCACTGACAGACCATTGCAATGGTCCGGGTGATGAGGGCCTGCGCTAGAAGAGTGGCAATGCCAAAGGAGAGAAGATGACACAGGGAGAGAGATCACCAAGATAAAAGGACCCACACATACACAAATATTGATAGCAGTTCTCTTTGTGGTGGCAAAGCATTGGAAATTGAGGGGATGCCCATCAGTCGGGGAATGGCTAAACAAGTTGTGGTATGTGAATGTGATAGAATACTATTGTGCTGTAAGAAACGACGAGCAAGAGAAGTACAGAGAAACCTGGAAGGACTTCCCCCAAACCTTCCCCATTACTATGGAGGGCACCACCATCCTCCCAGGCCGACAAGCTCACAACCTGAGAGTTATCCTGGATTCCTCACTCCCTCATCTGCTCACAGTCCATCTGTCACCAAGGCCTGTACATTTCACCTTTGCAGCATTTCTCAAATATGGCCCCTGATCTCCTCTGACACTGCCACCCTCTAGTAGAGGCTGGCTTCGCCTCACACCTGGAGTATTGCTAAGCCTCCTGGTGGCTCTGCCTCAAGTCTCTCCCTACTCTAACCCATCCTCCATTGCATAATCAAAACAAGCAGCTTGACTCCAAAGAAGAGCTAGAGGACACATCCCTCCCAGTCCCTTGTAGAAGCAGATGTCCACATATGTACAACATTACAGGGGATGTCATCTTTTTCCAGTGTATTCATTGATCTTTGCTAAACTGTTGTTCTTTTTAAAATATACATGTTTATTATAATGGCTGGCTCTGGAGGGATAGAGAAGTGACATAGGGGGAAATTTAGGTGCTTTAAAAGCAAAAATGTCAATAAAATACTTTTAATTTTTTAAAAGATATGTCTTGAATCCAATCTGTAATTTGGTCCATCATTCTAAAACAAAATAGTGATCAATTAATGCTTTCAAAAGATCACTTTCTGTGGTTCTTAATGGATTTCAATAAATATTGGCATATAGACAGAGGTTATGGAAAAACATACTTAAACTAAGTATGGTCCATACTTCACACAGGGCCACTATCTGGGACCTACCTAAAATGTTTTAAAAATTAATTTTCAGTTCCAAATTCTCTCCCTCTCACACCCCGCCCCACTTCCTTGGCCATTAAGAAAACAAGAAATGCTGTCTTGGGGAGGGGGGGAGGGAGGGAAAAAAATTTGAAACTAGTAATCTCATAAAGACAAATGTTGAAAGCTATCTCTACATGTAACTGAAAATAATAAAACACTTTCATAATTAAAAAAAAAAGAAAACAAGAAAAACAAAACTAATTACTAAAATGTATAGTCAAGCAAAACAAATGCCTGAATTGCCCAGGTCCAAAAATCCCAATGTTTCTATCTCCATTGAGCCCATCCCCTCTCTCTGGAAGCAGGCAATCTGTTTCATCATGAATCCTCTGAAGCAGGTAGGTTCTTCCGTGCTGATCAGTGTTTTGACTGATAGCACGTATTTCTTACATCATAGTTATGCCAAGTATTTTGCCCTCCTAGAGAACCATCCCATATAACAAAGAGTGGTTTTGAGAGAGAAAAAATGTCAGTACCATTGACTGACCCTTTGAAAAAGTTAAAAACCCTGTGCAGGGGGCAGCCCTTGTGGGCCTCTCACCTCTATGATGGGGTGGGTTGGGGGCATCCTCTCCTATCTCTTCATTCCAGTCTTTTGTTACATTCACCTTGGATATTTTGATGCATGTGTTCCTTCTATTTACACTGTTGCAGTCGGTGTGTATTATTTCCTTAGCTCCCCTGACTTCACTCTGCACCAGTTCATGGAAATTTTCCCATGCTTCTCTGTGTCTATCACAGATCATTTTTTACACTACAATGTGTTCCATTACATTCGTGGACCTTGGTTTCTTTAGCCATTCCCCAACTGATGGGCTTCTACTTTGCTTCCATGTCTTGGCTATTACACAAAATGCTGCTATTGGTATTTTGGAGGATATGGGGACATTCTTCTTATTGGTCTCTTCCTTGGGCTACAAGTCCAGCAATGGAGCCTCTGATTCAAAGGGTATGGACAGCTTAGTCCCTTTATTTGCATAATTCCAAGGAGTTGTGCCACTACCCAGGGACCCTAATTCTGCCTCTGTTACTGCTCTTACTGTGTAAATTGTTTCCCAAGTTCTACTCACTTCACTTTGCACCAATTCATATGAAACTTTCTAAAACTATGCCCTTGATCATTTCTGATCATACAATAGGATTCCATCACATACACATGCCATCACTTGGTCACCCATTCCCCAGTTATGGGCATCCCTTCAATTTCCAATTCTTTGCCACTTTGAAAAGAGTGGCTATACTTCTGGAACAAAAACTCATTATTTGACAAAAATTGCTGGGAAAACTGGAAAACAGCATGGCAGAAACTAGGTATAGATCAACATCTCACACCGTATATTAAAATAAGGTCAAAATGGGTACATGGTTTACACATAAAGGATGATACCATAAGCAAATTAAGAGAGCATGGAAGGGGCAGCTAGGTGGGGCAGTGGATAGAGCACCGGCCCTGGAGTCAGGAGTACCTGAGTTCAAATCCGGCCTCAGACACTTAACACTCACTAGCTGTGTGACCCTGGGCAAGTCATTTAACCCCAATTGCCTCACTTAAAAAAAAAATTTAAAAAAAATAGAGCATGGAATAGTTTATCTGTCAGATTTATGGGCAGAGGAAGAATTTAGGACCAAGAAGATATAGAGAGCAAAACAAAATGAAAAATAGATCATTTTGATTATATAAAATTAAAAAGTTTTTGCACAAACAAAACTGATGTCACTAAGATTACAAGGGAAGCAGAAAACTGGGAAAGAATTTTTGAAACAAATATCTCTAATATATTTTTCAATTATATAGAGAACTAAGTTAAATTTATAAAAATACAGGTCATTCCCTAATTGATAAATGGTCAAAGGATATGAACAGGCAGTTTTCAGACAAATAAATCAGAGCTATTTATAATCATATGAAAAAGTGTTCTAGATCATTAGTGATCAGAGAAATTCAAATTAAAACAACTCTGAAGTATCACCTCATACCTATCAGAGTGGCAAATATAACAAAAAAAGAAAATATTGGATGTTGGAGGGGATATGGAAAAAGTGGGATGCTAATCCACTGCTGATGGAGTTGTGAAAAGTTTAAACCATTCTGAAGAACAATTTGGAACTATGCCCAAAGGGCTATAAAACTATGCACACCTTTGGATCCAGCAATATCACTGCTAGGTTTATATCCTAAAGACATACTAAAAAAAGAACAAAACACCTATTTGTACAAAAATATTTATAGCAGCTTGTATTCAAGTTTTCTTGTACAAAATGACTGATCTGGTAATGTTTTACATAATTGCACACATATATAACCCATATCTGATTGCTTACTGCCTCAGGGAGGGAGGAAGGGAGGGAATATAAAATTTGGAACTCAAAACTATAAATAAATGTTTATTATTTTAAAAAGAAAAAAGAAGAAAAGAGTGGCTACAACTATTTTGGGACACTTGGATCCTCTTCCTCTTTCTTTGACCTCTGAGGGCTACAGACTGAGTGATGGTCTTCCTAGGCTTCAGAGCAAGGAGTGCTGGGACTGGATCTGGACTGGGGCTCCACATGCTAAATTCATATCAACATGGGTAAGAACGTGGAGTGTAATTCCTACCCACCCGTCCAAGGAAAATGCTTCAACACCTTTTCACAGCAGCAACAGAACTGCTAGTACATCAGTGGCAGCAGGCCACCACGAGCATCACGGGGGTGTGGGGGGTGCTACCTGGCTCGTTCCCGGGCTGCATCCTCCCGGGCTTTCTCTTTCTCTTGTCTCTGCTGCTCGATGCGCGCCTCCTGCTCTCTCCTCTTCATCAGCAGCTCTTCCACCCGTGCCTGCCGCTCGGCTTCCAGCGCTCGTTTGCGTTCCTAATGTCAGAATCATCATTTCCAAAGATATTGGTTTTCAACTGAGAAATAATGAAAGTCATTCCACTCTTTTCATAGACCAAGAGATTAGTCAGATACAGGGGTAGATTTCTGCCTAAGCCACAGGTAACACATTCCTAGCAGTGGCAAACTGAACCCAAAGGCCAAACTACATCAGTCTTAAACTAACTTATTCTTCCCATATGATTTGCTGCAACAAAATGATTTAATCACAAGGTTATTGATTTAATAACACAACATGATAAATAATTAATACAAAACTACAAAATGGAATTTTATCTGCTCTGCGTGTGGGTCCCCCATGGTGCTTTTGAAGCAAGCAGGGACACACACACTGGACTGTGTGTATGCGCTTGCACACAGGGCCACGGCATCAATGCTGGCCTGTTTGCTGACTCTTAGTGACATTCCACATCTCGGACCTTTCTGAGAACAGGCTGTCTGAGCGCGGCTGAGCGTGTACTGCTCCTGAGACAGGCACTGGAAGGAAGCTGGGCTCCCAGGCCAAAGCACCAGCACAGACCGTCCTGTGGATCTCTACAAACTGCTGCTGCTTCTTTCTGAGGCTCAGATTCTGTCTACAAAGTGAAGCTCACTGGACAAATGAAATGCCCCCAAGTTGACTTTCTTCATTGTTAAAAAGCAGTAAGAGGAGCAGAGAGCTGGCCAGGGATTTGGGAAGCCCTGGGTTCAAGTCCTGCCCCGACACATCCTAGTCTCTAAGCCTCTGAATGCTTCCAGGCAACTCCCTCTTAGGGAGAGATGAGTTGCAATCTGCATTAATGAAGTCAGTGTACACACAAGAAATCCTGGTTCTGGACCCCATTCTCTCTCAACACCATTACAAGGGCTTCATCAGAGGAGGACACATGAACTGTGTACAGCATCTGACAGGAGAGGCCTGTAGTGGCACAGTTGAGAGACTGCTGGGCCTAGAGTCAGAAAATCTGAGTTCAAATCGTTTCAGAAACTATCTGTGGGCAAGTCATTTAAACTCATCCACCTCAGTTTCCTCATTTGTAAAATGGGAAAATAACAGCATCTCCCTCAGGGTTGTTGTGGGGTTGAAATGAAGTAATGTTTGTAAAGGGCTCTGCTCTATAAATGCTATTATTCTAGCATGATTTAATATGGTTTGACCCTACCCTCCCTTTAACATTCTCCACATCTTTTATGTCTTTGGTGACAAGTCTCTCCCAAGTGTTCTCCTACCTCTCTGACCACTCCTTAATCTCCATCACTGGTTCACAGAGTTCCTCCTACCCCTCTGCAAGAGTGTCCCCAGGGATCTGACCCTGACTTCTTCTGTCCCTATGCCAAAGGTGGCATATATTCTGGTCCTAAAAAGCTGTTTCAAAGAGAACCACCTCCCAGGGACTATTGTGAGGACCAAATGAGATAATATCCATAGAGCAACTGGCACACAGTCAGTGCTTAATCAATGCTTACCTTTCCTACTTTACCTGCCTAGAAAGATTTGTACAGTGATAGAGAGTGAAATGAGCAGTGAGATGATAACATCAATAACATTTTAAAAATGAACAATTCTGAAAGCATTAAGAACCGATCAACAAAATGATCAGCTGTAGATCAAGAGAACTGGTAAGAAGAAAGAGAGAAAGAAAGAAAGAAAGAAAGGAAGGAAGGAAGGAAGGAAGGAAGGAAGGAAGGAAGGAAGGAAGGAAGGAAGGAAGGAAGGAAGGAAGGAAGGAAGGAAGGAAGGAAGGAAGGAAGGAAGGAAGGAAGGAAGGATGGAAGGAAGGAAGGAAGGAAGGAAGGAAGGAAGAAAGAAAGAAAGAAAGAAAGAAAGAAAGAAAAAAAAGAAAGAAAGAAAGAAAGAAAGAAAGAAAGAAAGAAAGAAAGAAAGAAAGAAAGAAAGAAAGAAAGAAAGAAAGAAAGAAAGAAAGAAAAGAAAAGAAAGAATTCCTTTCCATTCAGTGGCCAAAGTGACAGTCCTGAAGTGAAGGGCTGACCATGTCCCAGCACTCCCATACCCTCACCCCTCAACAGACTCCAGGTTTTCCCTATTAGCTCCAGCATCAGATAGAGAGTCCTTGTTCTCTCATCTGAAGCCCTTTCCCACCTTTACAATCTTCCTTGCCTAAGTTCTGTGACCAGTTATATTGGTTCTTCCTCCATCCCCAGACTCCATCCCTTCACATTGGCTGTTGTCCTCCACAGTGACTAGAATGGCCTCCAACCTCAGCCGTGCCTTGTGGCTTTCCTGGTTTTCTTCTGCAGGAGGCCCTCCCCCACTGCTAGCACCTCCACTCTGGGATGACCTCCCCCTACCTTGTGGTCATAGGTATTTGCATGTTGTCTCCCCCATTACAACCTGGGCAAGGGCCACGTTCTTCTCTTGGTTTGTATTCCCAAGGCTTAGCCTAGTGCCATGGACATGATTCATACCTAATAAATGCCTATTAACTGACCGACCCTTTGTTTTCCCCCTTGGTGCCAAGCACAATTCAATTCAATTCCACAAACATTAATTGAGCACCTACTAGGTACTAGGCACAGAGGACAAAAATAAACCATTTTTGCTTTCATGGAGTTAATATTATACATGGGAGAATAAACCATATGTACCAATAATACATACCAAAGAATTTTACAAAGAAGTGCACTAATAATTAAGAGATCAGAAGAAGCTTCCTGTCATATCTAAGGTGTACTTGGAAGGAAGACAGGGAGACTAAAAGGCTAATACTGCTCTGCACACAGCAGGTATTTAATAAAGGATTGTTAAAATGAAGTCACTTTGTATTTTTTTTTTTTGGTGGGGCAATGGGGGTTAAGTGACTTGCCCAGGGTCACACAGCTAGTAAGTGTCAAGTGTCTGAGGCTGCATTTGAACTCAGGTACTCCTGAATCCAAGGCCGGTGCTTTATCCACTGCACCACCTAGCTGCCCCCAAGTCACTTTGTATTTATTTTCTATCTCTTTTGTACAGATTTCTGTGCATGTATTTCTTATCCCTGTTAAAATATAAGCTCTTTAAGAGTTATATTCTGGGGAAGCTAGATGGCGCAGTGGATAGAGCACCGGCCCTGGATTCAGGAGTACCTGAGTTCAAATCCGACCTCAGACACTTAACACTTGCTAGCTGTGTGACCCTGGGCAAGTCACCTTAGCCCCAATTGCCTCACTAAAAAAAAAAAAAGAGTTATATTCATGGGGCAGCAAGGTGGCACAGTGGATAAAGCACTGGCCCTGGATTCAGGAGTACCTGGGTTCAAATCCGGCCTCGGACACTTGATACTTACTAGCTGTGTGACCCTGGGCAAGTCACTTAACCCTTATTTCCCCGCAAAAAAAAAAAAAAAGGTAATGACTCGGGGGCAGCTAGGTGGCACAGTGGATAAAGCTCTAGCCCTGGATTCAGGAGGACCTGAGTTCAAATCTAGCCTCAGATATTGGACGCCTACTAGCTGTATGACCCTGGGCTTAAACCCTATTACCCTGCCAAAAAAAAAAAAGGCAATGACTCTAAGTAATTACTATTTCAGAGCTCTCAAAGCTAAATTTTACCTGCACAGCTTCATCCCGGGCTTGCTTTTCCTCCTGTCTGCGCTGACGTTCTTCCTGTAATTCATTTAGCCGCTGTTCGTATTCTTTCAGCTTAGAAAGCACATCATGACGTTTATTCTGGGCTTCCAAGGTATTTATAAATGCAATTTCATTTACCTGTTAATAAAAGAAATGGATGACTCAATAATTTTCAAACTGAATACGGCCCATTTCAGAATATAAGTTAAGGCTAAGAATTGGAAATCAAAGGAACACCCATCAATTGGGGAATGGCTGAACAAGATGTGGTATATGATGGTGATGGAATATTATTGTGCTATAAGAAATGACAAGCAGGATGATTTCAGAAAAGCCTGGAAAGACTTGTATGAACTGACGTATAGTGAAGTGAGCATAACCAAGAGAACATCATGCACAGAGACAGCAATATTGTTTGATGAGGAACTGTGAATGACAACTATTCTCAACAATACAATGTTCCAAGACAGTCCTAAAGGACTAATGATGAAACAAACTATGCACCTCCAAAGAAAGAACTGCTATTGATGGAACACAGACTGAAGCAGGCTGTTCTTCACTTTCTTTCATTTTTTTCTTTTATTCAAGTTTTCTTGTACAAAATGACTAATATCGTAATGTTTTACATAATCGTACATGTCTGATTGCTTACCACTTCAGGGAGGGGCAGGAGGTAAGGGGTGGGGGGAGGGAGAGGAGGAATAAAAACTGGAACTCAAAACTATAAATAAAAAATGTTTATTACTTAAAAAAAAAAAGAATCTAAGTTAATAGTAATTTAATCAGGAGTGGATACTTTCTCCAAGGATGCAGATCACCTCACTTTGTGTATACCTTAGTAAAAATCCTTCATGAATTTTGGGGGAAATTATGATCTTGTAACTAACTTCTGATAATAAGCCTCTCAAAGCTCAGGCTGCTCTTTGTTCAAAAGGTCACTTGTTCCCCATCAGAAGTCTTTCCAGTTTGATAAGTCCTTCATTAGCATAGCCTTCCAATATGAAACCACATTAGGGGAGAAATATGTAACTTCTCTACCGAAAGAAAAGGCCAAATAGTCTTAAGTATGATCATGAGCAATCTGGAGTAGATCTCCAAATAGCAGGGAGAGACCTACATGATCTTTTCTTTTTTCTTTTTTTCCCCCCTCGGGGCAATGAGGGTTAAGTGACTTGCCCAGGGTCACACAGCTAGTGTCAAGTGTCTGAGCCTCAGACATTTGACGCTTACTAGCTGTTGTGACCCTGGGCAAGTCACTTAACCCTCACTGCCCTGAAAAAAACAAACAAACCAAAAATCCAAACAAACCAAAAATATACTATAAGGTTGGAAATGACCAACAATGTACTTCAAGGACTCATGTGTGAAGAGTAAACTATGAAGATTTTTTTAAAATTATGAGTACAAAATACCAATTTAATGAACATATCTGGCCATGCCCAAGGGGAAAAAAAAAGGCCAAGTTTGATATCTGGGTAGCAATATTCGGAAAAAGGAAAACCAAATGCATTATGCTATTTAGTAAGGAATCTTCTAACCGATTAAAAAGTAATACAAATAAATTAATTGTCTCATAAGGCTTAGGAGGCAAGTGGGAAATAGAACCTTTTCAGAAATATGAAACATTATTCTAAAATAGTTTTAATAATTTTTAAGCAAGAAGAAAATACTCAATACAAACTAAGACAGTTTAATAGCAAGAAGAGCCACATTCTTTCACTAGCTAAAAGGTTAGGCAATACTGAATGAGAAAGTGATACCATTTTACACAAGCTGGTTACAATAGATGTGTCATTCTATTAGAAAGAACTCAGTCATAAATCTGTGGAACTAATGAAAGAGGAGGGAAAATGGTGGATTTTTTTGCGTATGTGTAGTTTATAGGCAGAAACACATTTAGAGAATGGATTTCAGAGATGAGTGAATAACCAACAACTGAAAGTTACAGAATCAACTAGGCAATAATTGTCTACAGGTCTCCTGACTACATCTTCCAGCAGTAAGTACTTTATTAATGTGTCCTGGGCTCCATTAAATTGGATTTTCAAGGATAAAGGAGCCAAAAAGATCAGCCAATCTCACTCATGTAAGCTATGTCAATTTAGTTCAGGAGTTTGAACATGTGTCTGGGTAGGAATTATGTAAACCATGATTTCCTTAATAAGATTACAGAAGCCACATCAGCATAAAAAATAATAATGAAGGTAGATGTGTTAGAAACTAAAACAGGCTGGAATCCATTTAAACCAAGTGAAAAATATTCATTAAGTGAAATAGAATACCAATATTCACATATTTCTGCCATTCAACAAATTGACAAGACAGTTCCAGTTTTCCCTGTACTATTTGGGCAAGAGGAAAGAGAGAGAGGAAAACAGAAAAAAAAAAAAAAAATCAAGCTTCCACTAAAGTGCTTTTCTGACTCTTTAGAGCAGCACAGACGTGACCCTAGAACTCCAAAGGCCCAGTAAAGATGAAGTTCTGGCAGGCCCAGGGTAGGGGCTGCGTGTTTGTGAGGTGAAGGTCAGACTAGCTCAAGACAGAGATTCCTGACCAAAGGGTTGGCCACAGTGACTCACCAAAATGGGAGCCATTTGAGGTGTCACCATAGGAGTACTCACAGTGCCTCTGACACCCTGAGACAATGAACAGGATGACTTTAAAAGAATACAAATCTGCAAAACCGTACATACATTTGGAGGACGACAGTCCTATTTATGACCTTTTGAAAATGACCAAGTTCACTGCCCTGAAGGGTACCTTGGCTTCTTCCTCTTGTGCCTTTTTCACGATGGCTTGTAACTGCACTTCCCGTTTAAATTCAGCATGAAGTAACTTCTCCTCCATCATTCTCCGTCGCTGGTCCAGTAACTCTTCCTTCCATTTTCGGACATCTTTCTCCTGTGCACAAAGGGTTGATGTTATTCATTTGAACATGGCCCTCAGCCTTCCTTACTTCACACAAGTGACCAAGAAAATGGTATTTCACTTAAACATGGAGAGCTTTGGCATCTTCCTTCTATTGATTCCTGTTCCATAGTGAAGGAAAGAAACAGCACTCACTGAAGAGTATGTATGGTCCAATACCCTTCTCTTCTCACCCCTCCCAAAGCTACCACACATCGCCACCACCCTCACCTCACGTTTCCCAAACAAAAACTTCATCACTCTGATGTCTTGAAAATGATGGAATTTCTGGACGTGACATTGTAGAGACAATGATTTAAGACACGGGGGTATTTCAATTAGCTAAGAGAGGACTGCAGGAAGACACCTTTGTATGTTTAAAGGGGTATGTTATTGGAGGAGGAACACGTGCTCTGCATATCAGTGACTAGGAATCACAAACATAGAAAAGTGACAAGAAGATCAATATGGCCCTGTAGCGCACTACAGTGAGTTTAATCTCCTCAATTTACAGACGAGGAACGTGAAGCCCAGAGAGGCACAGTAATTTGCTCAGTACTACCCAGTTTTTAAGAATCTACATTTGAACCTGGGTCTTTTGACTTAAGTCACTATATCTGTAGACTTACCACTACAACTAGCCTCTGCCTGTCAGGTATCTCTCTGTAAGAGATGCGGGAACAGGGCGGAACAGAAACAGTGCAGAATGTAAAGTCAGAAGACAATTCATAGTCTGAAGAATACTCCTATTCTGAAGAAGGCCCCTGTTCTGAAGAAGACTCCTATTCTGAAGAAGACTCCTGTTCTGAAGACTTGTATTCTGACTCTTCATTTTATCCTCTTTCTGTCCCACCTTGCTTCCAGCTTGAGCAGTTAAAGCCGCAGAACCTTTACTTCTCTGAATCTCCATTTTCTTAACTTTAAAACAGGAATAATACCTGTCTCCTTAACTCATGAGGAATACAACACATGTAAAAACACTCCATGCCAATATAAAATGGTGGCATTAGGGGAAAATGCAGGGCACAAGGGCTTGAGTCACAGATCTCCTAACACTCCTTCTCTCTCCATTACTCTACAGTTCCATGGCTTGGTTTGCAATGACATGCTGAAACAGGATGAAAAATCATGAACAATTTCTAAACAAGCAAGAAGAAAAGAAATGCCAACATCAACATGGCACATAGCCAAAAATAGGTGAAAATAATCATTTGAGCTTCATCTCTTGATGATAATTTTTTTTTTAAGTGAGGCAATTGGGGTTAAGTGACTTGTTCAGGGTCACACAGCTAGTAAGTGTTAAGTGTCTGAGGCCGGATTTGAACTCAGGTCCTCCTGACTTCAAGGCCGGTGCTCTATCCACTGCACCACCTAGCTGCCCCTTGATGATAAATTATTAAAACAAAAAATAATGCTAAAGGCTATGAACTACCAATAATCAAAGGTCTTCCAAATGTTTTCCTTTTTGTATTTAGAATATTGTGCTTTGAAGCCAGTTTCATACACTAGCACTTCACTAGGCCCAGCTCCATATTACAGTCTGACATAGCATGGATCAAATTATTTTTCGTAAGGCATAAGAAGAATAAGAGAAAGGACAACTTTAAAATATAATAACAGATTAAATACTAATTATAGGTAAATTAATGTCATATTATATATAAGTGTGTTGTATACAATATAATATATAAATTAATGTCTATTAAATACATATCATAAAATATAAAAATAATCCAAGAGTATCAGTGATCTGGCACTCTCACTCGATCTTTCTCTCTCCCTCTCTCTCCCTCTCTCTTCCTCTCCCTTCCCTCCCTCTCTCTCCTTCTCTCTCTTCTCCTATCTGTAGAGATTTCATCTGTAATACATAGAATACATAAAAATATACTAAATGTGAGGACATAATCCACACAGGATTATCTGTAATAATATGTAGCATATTTAAATATATGGAAAATATGCCTTTTACTAATACAAAAAGGTTAAAGAGTGAATTTCTAAGGAAAAGCAGCCTCACATAGTAGACACTGGACTATAAATCAGTTGGGGATGTGGCTATCATTCTTATAAATCTGAATCACTTCCCTATATGTACATCAGAAATAAAAATGGCAGAAAAAGTTTCTGCAAAGTGTTTTGTTTCCCCTTTGTCTGCTTCTCTATTTTAGTGGCACTGATTTTGTTTCTGCAAAAACTTTTAAGTCATATGTAATGAACATTATTCATTTTATCTTCTGTAATCTCCTTTTTTGATCATAAATTATTGCAGTATTCATAAACCTGATGGTTAATTTCTTCCTTGCTCATTTAATTCATTTACAAAGTCATTCTTTGTAATTAAAGAATGTACCCATTTGGAGTTCATATTGGTAGACAGTTAAGGATGTTGAGCTAACTTCATTTCTGCCAGACTCCTTTAAAGCTTCCCAATAGTTAGTGTCAAATAGTGAGTTTTTGCTCCAATAGGTGGTTTTCCTAATAGTGGACCACCCTTGTATTCCTGCTATAAATTCAACCCGGTAACAGTGCATATTACTGAGGTCTCCTTGCTTATGTAAATTTTTGCATAAATATTTATTATAGAAGTTGGTCTATAATTTTTTTCTGTTTTGATTCTCCCTAACTTAGTTATTAAGACCATATGTGAATCACAGAAGAAATCTGATAGATTTCTTTTCCTTTTTTTTTTTTGAAACTGTCTATGTAGTTTGGAATTAATTTTCCTTTAAACGTCTTATAAAATTCACAAGCAAATCCATTTGGTCCTTTTGTTTGTTTGTTTTTTGGTATAGCGAATACAACTGTGGTTTGTTTAATTTCTTTTTTTTTAAGACTAGGTTAAGTTCTTGCTTTCTTGTTCCATTAATCTGGGCATTTTATATTTTGGAAATATTTATCACGATTTCAGAAAGGACTGGAAAGACTTGTATGAACTGATCTATAGTGAAGAGAGTGGAACCAAGAGAACATTGTGCATAGAGGCAACAATACTGTTTGATGAAGAACTGTGAAAGACTTAACTATTCAAAACAATACAATGATCCAAGACAATCCTGAAGGACTACTGATGAAACATACTATCCACCTCCAAAGAAAGAACTGATATTAATGGAACACAGACTGAAGCATGCCATTTTCCACTTTCTTTCATTTTTTCTTTTATTCCAGTTTTCATATACAAAATAACTAATATGGTAATGTTTTACATAATCGACATGTTTAACCTATATCTAATTGCTTACCACCTCAGGGAGAGGTCAGGGGATAGAAGGAAAGAGGGATAAAAATTGGAACCCAAAACTATAAATAAAAATGTTGATTACTTTAAAAAGAAAGTACTGATCCTTTTCTTTTAGATGATCAGTTTTGGTTTTGTTTTTTTTAGTGAGGCAATTGGGGTTAAGTGACTTGCCCAGGGTCACACAGCTAGTAAGTGTTAAGTGTCTGAGGCCGGATTTGAACTCAGGTACTCCTGACTCCAGGGCCGGTGCTCTATCCACTGCGCCACCTAGCTGCCCCTTGATCAGTTTTGCTGAAATAAAACTGGACAAAATCATTCCTATTAATTTCTTTATTGTACCTTCAAGGTTTGTAAATTCATTCCTTTCATTTTTGATATTGGTCATTTAGTTTTTTTCTTTGCTTTTATAAATCCACTTAAACTGTTTATCTTGGGGAGGGGAGCAAATCTCCTAGTTTTATTAATTCTTTTTTTTGTTGTTTTCAATTTTTTATTTTTAATATTTCTTTGAATTTCAAGATTTCTGTTTGGAAAGAAATTTCTGCTTTGGCTACACAACTAAAATCTTCATGTGTTGTCTCACTGTGGTCATTCTCTTTAATGAAGTTATTGATTATTTCTATGATTTGTTCTTGGACCCACCCATTCTTTTTTTTTAATTATAAAAGGATTTAATTATTTTCCAGTTACATGTAGAGATAGTTTTCAATATTTGTTTTTATAAGATTTCTAGTTTCAAAATTTTTTCCCTCCTTCCCCCCGTCCCCAAGACAGCAAGTAATCTGATATACGTTATATATGTACAATAACATTAAACATATTTCTGCATTAGTCATAAGAGAAGAATCAGAGCAAAAAGGAAAAACCTCAAAAAAGAAAAACAACAGCACCAAAAACAAAAGAAATAGTATGGTTCAATCTGCATCCATATTCCACAGTTCTTTTTTTTTCTGGATTTGGAGAGCCTTTTCCATTATGAGTCCTTTGGAAATATCTTATACCGTTGTATTGCTGAGAAGAATCAAGTCTATCACAGTTGATCAACACATAATGTTGATGATACTGTGTACAGTGTTCTCCTGGTTCTGCTCATCTCACTCACCATCAGTTCATGCAAGTCCTCCCAGGTTTCTCTGAAATCTGCCTGTTTATCATTTCTTATAGCACAGTAGAATTCTATTACATTCATATACCACAACTTGTTCAGCCATTCCCCAATTGATGGGCATCCCCTCAATTTCCAATTCCTTGCCACCACAAAAAGGGCAGCTATAAATATTTTTGTACATGTGGGTCCTTTTCCCTTTTTTATAATCTCTTTGGGAAGAAGACCTAATAGTGGTATTTCTGGGTCAAACGGTATGCACAGCTTTATAGCCCTTTGGGCTTAATTCCAAATTGCTCTCCAGAACAGACCCACCCATTCTTTAGAACTGTTATTTCATCTCTAATTTTAAAATTTTGCTTCTAAGGCCACTTATTGAATATAATTTTATTGCATTATGGTCAGTAAAAGATGCATTTCATATTTCTTCTTTCTGCATTTTTATGTCCTAAAATATGGTCAATTTTTTCCCCCCAAAGGGGCCATGCACAGCTGAAATAGACAAGTTCCTCACCTATAACCTCCCCAATGAAGAGGCAAAATGACCCAGTGGAGGTGGGACCAAGCAAACCTGGGGACAAATTCTAGTTCTGATACTTAATAGCTCAGTAACCACAAGCAAGCCCCTTATCCTCTCTGAATTTCAGCTTCCTCATTGTTAAAATAGGAATAATAATACCTAGAGGACCCACCTCCTGGGGCTGTATATAAAAACCTTTGCAAATGAGAAAGCAGAATGTAAATATCAGTTGTTCTATTAAACATATCCAAGTAAATAAAAACTCTCACTTTTTGGAAAATTTACATTCATTTAGTCCACAAGCATTCATTAAGCACTTATATGCCAGGCATTGTGGTAAGTGCAAGGGAGAAAAAGAAAGGCAAAACCCCACAGGCCTTACCCTCCAGGAACTCACAGTCCATTGTGGTAGAGACATGTAAATAATTAGGTATATAACTCAGCAGAGAAGAAGGTCCTCTGAAAGGGAAAGGGAATGGGCAAGGCCCATGGAAGATGTCTTGAAGGAGCCAGGGAAACGAAGAAATGAGGTGCTGAGAGGTCAGGAGGACAAGGAGGGCAAAGGCAGGGAGCTGGAAAATGCAATCTTGTGTTCCAGGAGCTGCCACAGGCCAGAACAGCCGGAGGGCTGTGCGACATCACATACCAAGAAAAGCAGGACGTCACACCAAGAAGATGAGTTTATGTTTGATCCTGGAGGTAATAGGGAGCCCCCAGAAGTCAGGGAGCAGGGACATGCCAGGGTCAGTGTAACGCCTGTGGGAGGATGGCTCAGAGCTAGAAAGGGCTTGAGACAAGAAAGCCCACCTGCCTGCTACTGTGGCCGACCCACAAGAGAAGCTGCTGTGACAACAGGTGTGACTGGGACACCCTCCCTGACAAAAAAGCTCACCCGTTCTAACAGTTTCTGAAGCTTCAATGTTTTCTCTTCACGCAGTTTTTCCCGTAGCTGTTGGGCTTTCATTTGCTTTTCTTCATGTTTCTTCTTGGATTCTGCAATTGTCCTGTTGACATATTAGGAAGAAATGAGGGGTAGATGCTTCAGAAGATTCAATGAACAAACCTATGGGCAAATCAGCAATTAAACTTATTGGAAAATAAACCCTGTTCTTCCCAAGTCTTATTTGTTTTAGTCCTGCAGTTCTGAATATTCAGGGGCAGGGGCCTGAACAGATTAAGTGAAAGCTGCTCTTCATGGCTTGGGCTGACCGATTGCTTTTGAGAGAAAGAATATTAAATCAGGTTTAAAAGCTCAGACCTTTTGCGCGAGGGTGAGGATAGCTTTTCATGCATGTGAATGCCGTGTCCCGGCGGCCTGGCAGGTTCCTCCTCCACTATATCACCCCAGGATGTATTCTGACGCCAGGACTCCCGGGCTGTCAAAAGTTAAAAAAAAAAAAAACAAAACCAGTGGTTTTTGTTACTAAACAGAGAACGACCTTGTCTGAACAGAACGTTTTGAAAATCATGACTTTGAAACTGACTGGTTGAAAAGACAACATCTAATCCTACTCAATGATCTACTATAAAAAGAAACTCTAAGGGATTCTAGGAAGGTGGGATAGTGACAGATATCCGAGTAGTGGAAGGAAGCCCTCCCCTCGTCACTAACTAGTACGAGCAAGAGCCCCCAGAAAACAAAAACTCAGCAATGTCAGAAAGAAGAGTAAAAAAGCTCACCACAAAGTACTTCTTACCCCCCACCCCAAATAAAATGTATAAGGGATAAGAAGAGTCAAGTGAAAAGGAATAAGCCCCACAGAGTGATCAGGCTGCCAGACACCCTGTGAGCAGGGATCTCTCTCTCTCTCTCTCTCTCTCTCTCTCTCTCTCTCTCTCTCTCTCTCTCTCGCATCCACATACCAGCTATAAAAGGGTGAATTCCAAAACTGGGCACCTGTCATTACATCAGCCCCGAGAGTTCTGAGCTGCCCTAACCATGAGAGATACGTGAAGAGGAAAGGGTGGCTGGGACCAGCCAGTTCACTTGAGGTGAAAAAAAAGAGAGAAGTGAGAGAGACTTGTGAGTTGGTCCACTGATCATTCTGTAAAAACTGCTCTGTGACAAATCCTTTCAATTATTTTCTTCCTGATATCATGAATTTCTGAATCTGAGGGCTTTTCACTAATTTTTATTTCCTGTAATTAGGGGGACAGCACACCCAGAAAATCTCTCACTCCACCATCTTTCCTGAATTCACTTATGAGTTTCTTTTCACAGTAAATCACTTTAAATAGGAACATCCTATCAGGTTATGGTATGTGATCCTATCCTATAGGATTATACCCTGCATTGTAATCATGATCTCAAATAAGGCCAGAGTCATAAATAAGGAATATAAGGGATTTCCATAAACATGGGAAGATAAAAGATCTGCATGACTGTTTCCTCTCTGTAAAATGACGGGGTTGGAATAGATGACCTCCTTCCAAGGGCCATCCCAGATCTAGATGTTTGAACACCTAGAACATCAGAACAAAATTAGCAGAACCAAGAAAACGATATACATGATGCCTGCAACATATACATATATATGTATGTGTGTGTGTGTGTATATATATATATATATATATACAAAATACAAATTTGTCTATCAATATACACACACACACATGAACCCTGTTGGGTGGCACTGCTATTGCTCAGTTGTTTTTCAGTTGTGTTTGACTCTCTGGGCCACCATTTGCGTTGTCTTGGCAAAGATCCTGGAGCAGTTTACTATTTTCTTCTCCAGTTCCTTTTACAGATGAGGAAACTGAGGCAATCAGGGTGAAATGACTTGCCCAAGGTCACGCAGCTACTAAATGTCTGAGGCCAGACTGGAACTCAGGAAGAGGAGTCTTCCTTCCTCTCAGGGGCCATGACTCTATCTATGGTGTCACCTCACTGTCCTAGTGGCGCTGGGGAAGGTACTCAATCCTTTCTGTCCCCTCCTCCCATTTGGAAGAGGTAGAGTAAACCTCAGTGGCCCTTGCCTGCCTCACCTAGACTTCCCCTGTTTCTACTCTGCCCCCTTCCCTTTCTCACATCTGTGAATCAGTTGGCAAACATTTATCAAGCCCCTCTGGCTGCCAGGTACTGTTTAGGACTGAGGATACAGTAAAGGCCAAAGACAGCCCCTGCTCCCAAGAGCCCCACTGTCAGGTGGGGCGGCAGGCAGGCAAGGCACAGATGGTGGGCGCTCACCTGCCCAATACTCATCACTGCCCCGGAGGCGCCTCTGCAAACCACCAGGTGAGGCGTGAGCTCAGCATGGACATGTCCGCATTTCTCACCTGGCTACACTACTACGTCCGGGCACTTCTCGGGCCTCTCCACCAGGCCCCCACCTTATCAGGCTCTTCTTGTGTGGGGTCTTCTTCCCTTAGACAGCAAGTTCTTTAAAGGCAGGGACCAGCTTTCTTTTTGTACTTGTACCCCTGCTGAGCACAGCACCTGGCACACAGTAGGTGCTTAATAAATGTTTATTGACCAAATAGCGCTAGCATTAAGGGAGCTTGGGAAAGAGTCTTTCGAAAGGCAGGCTCATAGTCGAGACTAGAAGGATGCTAGGGAAGTCAGGAGGTGGAGATGAGGAGAAATAGAGCCCTAGGCAGGGAGAACAGCAAGGGAGACTGCCCCAGGTCTGGTTTGAGTCAGCCAAGAAGTCAGTATCATAGGATGGTGGGAAGGAGGGTGTGCCACTGTAAGAAGTGAGAGGGATACTGGAGTAACTGGAAGGAGACAGCCTACGGGGGTTCTAAACACCAAAGAGGGGACTTTCTATTTGCTCCAGCCGGCAGCAGGGAACCACTGGAAGGCACTGGATGGCGGAGAGGAATGACATGGTCTGATTGTAGTTTAGAATGGTCCATTTGGCGGCTGAGTGAGTGGAGAATGGGTTGGAATGGGGAGGGACCTGAGAGAGGAAGATCAGCCAGCGGGCTACAGAAACAGTGTGAGCATGAAGTGATGAGGACCCGGACCATGGCGGGGCCTGGAGAGTTCATTAGCCACGCCCTGTTAAAGCAACTGTCTCACTTTTAGCAGAGGGGCTACACAATGGCCCTTGGGTCAGTACTGCCCCTTGCTCTGTGTTTTACAGAATTATATTAGATGAAAAGTTGTTAGTAAAATCAGAATAGTGCAGAGCTCACTTAGAAATCTCCTCAAATTCAGAGAGAAGCGTGGACTCTCTGGACTCATTTAAAGCTTCATGTCTCTCTAGTGTTACTAGAGAAAGAGGAGAGGGGGGCCTTTTGGGAGAACGTGCCTTAGTCCCGGCCATCTGTGCAAAGATGGCCCACCCTGACCTTGCCTTTCATTCTTCACAGTCTTTCACAACCCTCCTTTGAGGTTCCCTTTTTAATTTCTCCCTTGTTCCCCTTTCAGTTATGGTCTCCTGCTCACCAGTCCTTTCTAGCCCAAGTTGTGATGTCTTGCACAGCGGGGGTGGGGTGGGGTGGGGGAGGCCACACTGGCCACTGTTGCTGCTCAGATCTTACATTCTCACTCCTAACTCTCACTCTGTCTCTTGAAGACTGGGCACCTGCTTGACAAACTCCTAGGCAAGATTTAATTCTGCCCTCTGGCCCAAAGATCACCGTAGTCCCAAACGTCTCTCTAGGCAGAGAGAGAATGAATGCTTTTCTCTCCAAACTACAAGCACCATGATGCCAGGCAGTTCTTCTCAAAGCCCTAAAATCTATACAACAGCCAGATGTGGTCACTCTAACAAATGTACTTAATTATTTTTCTTTCTCAAAAGTAAGGGTTCAATCTGGAGGGAATAGGAAATGACTCTCATGTAAAAACAAAAGGAATCAATAAAACATTTTTTTAAAAGAGAAAAAAAGCACTCTACCAAGTTCATCTCTGCTTGTAAGTACATACACATGCATATTCGCTTGCTATATATATATATATATATACCTTCATAGTCAGCAAGGACATCATTCCAGTCCATAGACATGCCACAGAAAGATATACTTCCACTGCTTACACTGGCCTGAAATGTAATAAGGAAAATTTAAATACAAACCTTCAAATAAAATTCTAAGTTAGTATGTATGTATGTGTAAACTAGCAGAATCTCAAATACAGCTGACTTAACCAAAACTGGGAAAAGAAAAGGAAAAACTGTGTCTTGTAATTAGTTAAAATTTTAGACGCTGCTTTAACAAAAATCTTAACAGTGCAGACTACAGTAATGAAACAATACAGCTATAAACTGAAGCACAGATTTAACAGTCCATATTAAATTTCTTCAACAGCAGTTTCTCTAGTGATTAGAATGAGCACTGAACTTAAATCCCACTTTTGGAATGAAAGAATAAGCTGTTAGAAAGAGGAACTAAACAAAGAAATACCAAGAGCAGGTCAGTCATCTAACAACAGCTCAGGGTGATAAGGCCCTCTAAGACTGATGAAGTCTGTCCCTCACAACAACATCTAAGTTAGACATATATACAAGAGAACGAAGGCCCCCAAAGTGAAGACTTGTCTGAGGACAGACAGCTAGTGGGAAGTGGAGGCAAGACTTCTGACTGACTGTCAAGGGCATCTTTGCTCAACAGGTGAAACTTAAACACCTTATGTGGTAAGGAAAGCAGTGGCTCTGGGGCAGGTGAACTGCACACCCAGGGAGCAGTGATCTCAAGGACTCTCCCCATTCATCATTATTCTAAAAGAATCAGAGAAAAGCAAGGCAAGCAAGCCACAGATAAGAATGTTAAACAACCTAATTATAAAGACTGGGATGGGCCCTGGATAAGAGGCAGGGAAAGGCTCCTCCCTCCCTTCACAGCAGAAAAGAGGACTATGGATGTGGAATGTCACATACCATGTCACATGGGGTCATCATCTCTTTGAAAGCCTTTGTGAAAGGCACAGGAGAGCATTCAAAAGTAAGACATGACCCTTGCCCCTGAGGAGCTTACAATCATGTGGGGCACAGGACTCATGTACATATATAATTCAAATATATAGCAGAACTTGTTAAGTCCACAAGAGAAGTACAGAAGAAGATAGTTCTGAAGAACAAAAGCTCCATGGAGATAGCTGATGGTGAGCTAGATGCTGAAGAATGGGAAGAAGCTCAACAACTGGGCATAAAGTTAGGGCGGTTTTGATGAACTTTTATTTTTAATTTTTATCACCATTACAAGGGAAGGATAATTGGGAGGGGAGGGACATACTTGGAAAAGAATGTGACACCCAAATTAAAAGCAGCAACCAATAATTTTTAAAATGAGTGAATGAATGAATGAATAAATAAATGAGCATGGAAATAAATGAATGAATGAGTGAATGAATGAATGGGTGTGTGTGCGTGTATAAAAACCACACGAAGCCACGCTGAGATCCCTGGAGCACTACACTGAATACCTTCTTCCCAGATGATACAGAACCATTATTTGCTACTTTTTATTAAATCAATTCTAAATGCGTCTAAGTATACTACTGTATAGCCCACACATCTCCTTTTCCAGAAATATAGCAAGACATACTTCATCAAATGAAGGCCTTGGTAAAATATTGGTAAATTTTATATATATATTTTAGTGAGGCAATTGGGGTTAAGTGACTTGCCCAGGGTCACACAGCTAGTAAGTGTTAAGTGTCTGAGGCCGGATTTGAACTCAGGTACTCCTGACTCCAGGGCCGGTGCTCTATCTACTGCGCCACCTAGCTGCCCCTGGTAAATTATATTGATGGCATTCCCCTGACCTACCAGTTAGTAACCCAATCAAAGATGGAAAGCGTGAACCATTCTTAAGGTTTCCTTTTCTTAACATTCCCTAACTATCATTTTAATAACACGGGTCCAGCTTTTACCAGGAATCAAAGTCAAGTTCTTTGGTCCGTGATCTCATGGAATCCATCCTCTTCCCTTTCTTGAACACAAGAACAACATTTGCCACTTTCTAATCCTGAAGTATCTCTCCAATTCTCCACAATTTTTCAAATATCACTGAAAGCAGTTTGTCAATGACAGCTACAAATGCACAGAAGTGAAAGACAATTTAAAAGAGGGGAAAAAAGCAATAATGTAAAGAGAAAACATGATCTCTACAAAACCAATCATATTCATCTTGAAGACAGGATGTGAAGACAACTCAAGTCTCCCAGAAGAACACGTGAGAAAATCTGAATGCTGCAATTAAGAAATAAGAAGAAAACTGCCCAGAACTCCTAACTGCAGAAGGAAAAGAGACAAAGACACAGAAAACTTCCACAGAAGAAAATACAAACCTGTGCTCAGGATTAGCCAGGACGCCTCACCCTCCTTCACTCCACTCACTGAATTAGTTGCCAGATCTTGCTGCTCTGACCCTTCTTCTCTACTTGTCGCTGTCTATCAGCTTGGTGCAGGCTCACAACACCTTCCACCTTAGTTACTGCAACAGCAGCCTACTGATTGTTTTCCCCCGCCACCTGTCCATCCTGAACACGGTTGCCAAAGTAACCTTCCTTAAACTCACATATGACCATTAATTTCCTTACTCAATCAACTCGATATAGCTTCTAGGATAAAACATAAATGACTGTTTTGTTTTCAAAGTCCTGCACAATCTCGCCTCGCACTCTCTTTCCAGTCTCATTGGACATGATTTTCCCTTCCGTACTCTACGATCCCAACAAATTGGCATTCTCTCTGCTCCTCACCCACCCGTTACTCTAGCCCCATCTCTGAGACTTTGCACTTTCCATTTCCATTCCTAGAACACCCTCCCTCTGCCTCCACCTCAAGCCCCTCTCTTTCTCTGAGATGTAGCCCAGGCCCCATCATCCCGGACATGTCACCTTTCCTGATCCTCTCAATTGCTAGTGCCCTCCCTCCCCAGCTAACTGGGATTTAACAACTTGGTACATATTTGTGGTTCTTCACTTTATATTTGTGCTGTATGTATCTCTTTTTCTGTGTCCTTGCAGTATCCCTCATTTGAACACAAGGTCTGTTGGGGTTTTACCCTTTGTGCTTTCCACATATCCCCATGACTAAGCACAGTGCCTGGCACAAAGAATTGCTTAAGAATACTTGTTGACTGACTGACTGACATGACAGCCAATGCTAGCAGCAGTGAAGAAGCTAAGCTTCACTAGAAGGTTAGGAGCAGTTTTCCTGGAAAAAAACTGCTAGATGCAATAAAGGACCAAACAAGCTTCAAAGAGCAAAAGACCCAACTAAACAAAGTCATGAAGTTGGAAGAACAAGACAAAAAGGTAAAAAATGGAAACAATCAGCATGCCTGGTCTTCATCCTCTCCCTCATTCGAATGTGAGCTCCTAGAGAGCAGCAGTTGTTCCCCTTATGTATTTGTATGCCCAGCACAGTACATTTAGGAGAGGCCTAATAAATGCTTTTTTTTCTTTTTTTTTTTTTTTCAGGGCAATGAGGGTTAAGTGACTTGCCCAGAGTCACACAGCTAATAAGTGTTAAGTGTCTGAGGTCAGATTTGAACTCGGGTCCTCCTGAATCCAGGGTCAGTGCTTTATCCACTGTAATCAATGCTTCTTGATAAAGACTGATGATGAGCTTCATCAAACCCCAGATCCAAAGCTTGCTGAGTTCCAAAATCACTGAGCAGAGCTCAATCCAGCCATTCACACAGGAAAAACCAAGTGAATGAAGAATAATGCCAATGGTCTGGAGTTTGCGATGCAATTGGATAGACAACCCACAGAATTCATCCACCAATAGGCACTGTGGTGTATCCAGAATCAAGAAGGAAAGCAGCCTGTTTTATCTTTGGTAAATTGCATGATAATTTTAATTAACCCAAGATTTTCCCTGTGCTTTTAACAACAATAGTCTATCAGGGATGTTGAAGAATGGCTGCTAGTTATGGAACTGAAAGTCTCTAAAGAATTAAAATGGTGGGTCAGCCAAAGGGTAATAGAGAGGTTTATTATGCTAGATGTGTGAAGACTGAAAATGTTACTAATGAAGAATTGCACAAAAAAAAGCAGTAGATAACTTGTAATCATAGAGATATATAATCAGAAAATAAGATGGAAATGTCACATGGTGAGAATAAGAAATAAGTATAACATCCATGCACGTTCCATTTGTACCCATGTAATTTCAATAGAGCTAGACTGCAGAGCCTTTAACCTGGAGTCTATGAAATTTTTTCATATTTGATAATTGGATTTCAATATAATTGGATTCCTCTATAATCCTATGCATTGTATTTTATGTATTTAAAAACAATATTTTGAAAAGGTGTCCATAGGTTTCACCAGATTGCCCAAAGAGTCTTCAACTCACAAAAGGTTAAGAACTTTGATATAAAGGAGGACCCTAGAATACTGAATGGCTCACTAGTAGAGGATTTACAGGAGAAGACCTGAAAACCTTACGTAAAGAATGACGTGGGTAAGGACAGCTGACAGCTATAGAGCAAATATCACAGATCTACCAACGGAGCCAAGTAAAGGGGTCATCTGTCTCTCGCTGGGACCCATAAAATCGACCTCCAAGGAGCAAGTACTTTTTTCAAGAGGAAATGTATTGTTTCCTCCATTAATCAGGAATTTCGATAAATAGATTATATGATATGTCTTGCACGTAAAATTAATTTATTAATAATTAGTTTCTAACTGGCAACTATGATTCACTAAATTATGTACAAAATAGACCAAACTCTTCTTTGTTCTTCTTTAGCAGTTTGTTTTAAAAGGTCTATAATTGAACCCATTGATATTCAAATTCAATACCTTGCTTACATTTTTAGAATCAAAGAATCACTAATGAATAAAATCCTTGAAGCAACTATGACCCTATGCAAACATTCTGAATGCTCACAGAAAAATCACTGTCATTGTCCGCTTCAAGGTTAATATCATTGTTTTCTTCTGCTTCGATTTCTCGGGTTAGCTGCTCTTCCTCTGCAATTGCGCTTGCAATGGCCTCTTCATTGGCCTTTTCCAGGCGATCTGCTAATTCCTCCTTTTTAGCAAGAACTTCTGCCATTGACTGTAAAATAAACCAGAAATCACTGATCATCTGGAAAGTTAATCTAACATTTATTTGTGTGTATGTGCTTTTCTTTTCTTTTTTTGGTGGGGCAATGAGGGTTAAGTGACTTGCCCAGGGTCACGTAGCTAGTAAGTGTCAAGTGTCTGAGGTCACATTTGAACTCAGGTCCTTCTGAATCCAGGGCCAGTGCTTCTCCACTGAGCCACCTAGCTGCCCCCGCATTTACTTTTTAATATATCAGACATAGATCCTATTCACTTTCAAGTTAATGGAAATTTCAATTATGGAATTTAGTTAGCTTAGATGTCAAACTTCAAAACAAAAAGTGATAAATGCATTCATTAAGTTATAACATTATAATTATAACTCATTAAGTTATAAGTTCATAACACAAATAAAATTTTATATGCTAAAGAGCACACTGGAAATTTTATCTATTACAATACTATCCCTTCAATACTTCAATAATCTTGTGAATTTCATTCATGTGGAATCCCTCTCTCCATTAACAAAGATAATCTGTTATATTACTTTCATAAGTTGCTTTGCACAAAAGATCTTCCCTACCTGGGGTCTTATTTCTCCCTGAATTTAGCATGGCTGACCTTCAATGAACTGGCACTGCTGGGCCCTTATTGTAAGCTTTTCCAGGTAAAAGGACAAGCTTGACACTTGCCAAAGGTCACCTCTATACAATGAGACATCAAACAAGCACTTCATTCATTGTATGGGATAAACATCATTAAAACTCAATACAGTGGGGGCAGCAGCTAAGTGGTGCAGTGGATAGAGCACCGGTCCTGGATTCAGGAGGACCTGAGTTCAAATCTGGACTTGGACACTTAACACTTACTAGCTGTGTGACCTTGGGAAAGTCACTTAACCCCAATTGCCTCACAAAAACAAAACAAAATAACTCAATAAAGTAGCAGCTAGGTGGCACAGTGGATAAAGCACTGGTCCTGGAGTCAGGAGGACCTGAGTTCAAATCTGGCCTCAAACACTTGACACTCACTAGCTGTGTGACCCTGGGTAAGTCATTTAACCCTTACTGCCCCACAAGAAAACAAAAAACAAAAAGAAAAACAAACCTCAATACAGTAAATAGTGGCCTTGCAGTGTACCAGGCCACAACTCTGCCTATACCTTTGAAGATTGGCACTTCTGTATTGGTTTTAGAATGACTACAATAAATCTATAACTTGCAAAAATTCAGCACAGAACTTTAGATAATCTATAAGTAAAAACAAAAATAAACTAGAAAAAAGGAAAATGAAAAATGCTACATAATCAAGTAATACAAGATTAGAGGCATATAAAGAATCCTGATAAAAGAAAGATATAGAAAGTCTGTCTTTACATGCAGATGAATTTATCTTACCCAAAACATGTGCTCTAAGCTCAATCATTGTGGCTAAACCCTGTAATTGAAATCTTTAAATGATTCTTAATTCTAGACATAATAATAAGTTCAATCAACAGGACAGTTCCATTTTTATTCTTTTCATTAACAATAAACTTCAAATAAGTATTTGCTTCACTCACCTCTTCTTTTAAAAAAAAGTTTCCATAAAATAAGCCCTCACAATGGGTGATAAACAAGGCAACCAGATTTCTTAACGGCCTATTTTTTTCAGTGCTTACAGAGGTCGACTTCACATAGAAAAATACTCATTCAATTATTTCTTTACTTGAGTTTTAGTTAAATAAATGACAGGGCTCGAGATCACTTTGTAACTCCAATAGACCATTTGACAATACTCAGAAAGAAAAGAGGAAAATGGTCTCTCAACAATGTAGCAATTTATTACATCTTCCATTTCAAGTCTAAACAATAAGGTACTTATCTGCAGCCACCCATAGAGGTGTCTCAGTCAAAATAACACAAACCAACTCTTTTTTGATCTTGGTTTAAATAAAACTCCCTTAGGAACATTAAGAAGATAGTAATCTTGATAATACAAGCAGGTTTTCATCATTTAGCTAAGATTTCAACTCAACTCTTGAATAAAACAAAATTTCTACTATTCCACTTTAAGCTGAATAAAGTAAATGAAACAAAAAAGCAAGTACTTTAAAAATCTTATCTTAAAATGATCTTATGAGTACTTAAGAATGATGGTTTTTCTGAGATTTTGCTTTCAGACCGAATCTAAAAAAGGAAATAATCACTCTAGCTTCCCATTTATCTATGAAAAAAGGAAAAAGGAAATCTGATCAGTGTACACATGCATCTAATTCCTTATTTATTTGTTCGTACTTTTCAACCTTTAACAAATCTTGAATGTAGCATTCTGATAATAAAACTAATGATACATTTCACTTTTTAAAAGCATGATCCATTTTTGCTATTAATATTTTACACTGTAGATAAATAATACATTTAGCCTTTTAAGTTTTTTCCTTTTAAAACCTAAAAGATCAATTTTCATACATGCCTATTATTTTTTCTTCACAAGAACTAAAATTGGACCTGAATACAGAAGCAATAATACTACTTAAAATGAACAATGAATTTTAGATTTGAAAGGACTGTTTAAATAAAAACAGAAAATAAGATGCATAAATTTAGTCAACATCTCTTCCTACAGTAGCCTATCCATTGTTTTTTTAAAACTAACATATATCACTCCTGACTATTTTCAATGGCTTATTTTATTAGTATAATGACAAAAGAAGAAAAATGTTTACAAAACCAAAATCTTGTATAAATTTACTTCTTGAGACTTTAGAAGATACACAGATGCCTATTTTCTTCAGCACAAAATGTTTAATGGGTTCAGAAAAGGCAACATACTTCTTAATGATATTCACTTGGAAACCTGAGAATTTCTTCTTCACCAATCTACTAGCACTCACGTTTGAAATATCTGAAGGGTCCATTTCACTTTCTATATGGGCTTTCTCTGCTGGAAACGGGTCTGTAGGTGACTGAAGGGGAGGAGGGTCAGTCTGTGGAGGCTCCAAAATGTGCTCAGCATCAACATGAAGTGCAGGTATTTCATAAGAATTCTGCAAAGAATGTTCTTGAACTAAGCAATTGCCAGAGTTCCTGATGTCGTCTGATGGGCACACTGTGAACTAACAGAACACATTTACGAAATGAATTAGTGATGATGATAATAATGTGCTTCGCCATTTACAAAGTGATATGCTCACAACTAGAGCGAGGAATTTGCTTCCTTGGTGTCCTGGCCAGCATGTGTCTGAAGGACCGAGGCAGTTCTGGAATCCAGGTGTCCTAACGCCCAGTTTCGAGCTTTCTCAAAAACATAACAAATGTCTTCTAGTGCAAAAGTGATAAGCCCTTTGCTACTAATACCAAGAATAGAAAACCTAGTTACAAAGTATTTTGGCTATTTCTAATAAAGCAAATTCAAGCAAGAAATCAGAGTACAATGTGGAAGAGAAGGAGGGTTCGGTGTAGACAAGTATATACAGCCTGGGCTTGGAATTAAGAAGACTTGGGTTTCTAAGGCCACCTCTGACACTCACAGGTACGTGACCTCAGACCAGTTAATGAGCCTCACTGTGACTCAAGCAACTCTCTAGGATGTACCTTTCCAGTCATAAGCGGACTGTGATCAGTGTTGGTGGAAAGGGACGCCACACTGGGAATTGTTCACACTGATGAAGGCACATGGTCTTCTCAGCTGAGGGTATTCAGTGGAACAGTTCTCTCTACCTCTTTTGAGAAAACTTGCAGACACACCGTACATTCCTGTCAGGTTATCTGTTGGTTTAGGACACATGGAGGGAGCACGTAGAAGAAAAAAATCATCTATTTCTCATCTCTTTAAAATAACACTATGGAAGTCAGTATCACCAATTAGCATGTGTAATTAATGTTAACTGGTTAAAGAGTAGTAATTCTTAGGTCCTAATAAACCCCTTGATAAAACGATATAAAATCCGAGAGTACCAATATCATGTTGCAGTATGATGCTCTGGTGTCTGTACATCATATTTATGGATCCCCTTCACTATACCATTTCATGGGTGTTTGTCATTAAGATAAAGGCAACAATAATTATACTAATTTAACAAGTATAAATTCATTTTAAAAATTCATTCCAAATAAAGTCAGTCTTAATGGTATCATAGACAATATCTAATCTACAGGTTGAACCAACAGTACTGAGAAAGGACAGACAGCTTTTACAATTATACTGTTAAAATGGAATCATTTCAAAGAATAATAAAACTAAAGAGCAAGAATTAAAATTTAAATCCCAGTCACATCATTCCTTCAAAAAAAAAAGGTACATATAACAAAGGCCATAAAAATGATGGTGCCAATCTTAGGTTAATATTAAAAAATTGTCTAAATTCTGATAACTGGCTTTTGTAATACCACAATTGGTCAAACTCTGAGGTGTTCAATGGTATTTATTTTAGCATAAACATTATTTAAATCATATCGTGACATTTATGTTCCATCAGAATTATTTATACTACAGTCACCATGGTTTATAATCTTGTTGGCAATATTTATATTAGCACTACTGCTATTTACAATATAGTCAACATTGTGTCTAACAAGATCAATACAATTTATATGGGAAAAATCAATGCTAAAAGCATAAAGACATGTTGAAAAAGATAAAAACATGAAAACTCAATCTTCCAATCGACAATGGGAAAACAAATATCACTATGAACTTGGAAACCTTCAGCAATGAAGTTTTATTGGTCAGCACTAGAATAAGATTTGGGGCAAACTACAATGACTTTTCATAAATTGCCCCTGAAAGCCCATCATCACATATATTTGTTTATTGTACACTACCAGATTATATCTTTATCTATAATTAAAAATTATAAATAACTTTAAGAAAAAAATTTGGCCACATTCCTTACCATATATCTCTATGCTATGGGCTCAATATTTATTTCTTGGCCATATCATACAAAAAACCCTGTCATTTCCTTGGCCTTCTCTTTTCTCACTTCCCGATCTCATCCACTCTCCTGGGTTCAATTATCATCTCGATGCATAGATTCCCAGATCTCTATGTAGAGACCTCTTCTCACTCCTGCACTATAGACACCTGTTGGACATTTCAAACTAGGAGCCTCAGAGGTATTTAAAACTCACCATGTCCAAAACAGACCTCATCATCTTTCTCCCCAGTGTGCTACTCTATGAAATTTCTCTCGCACTGTCAAAGATGCCAATGTCTTCTAAGTTATTCAGAGTCACAACCCTCATTCACATTTAACCAACATCTGATTAGTTGCCAAATCTTGTAATTTCTATCTTTTGGACATCTCTCAGATAGGTCACCTCCAAAAACACAGGTACGTCGGCATCATTCCCTCCTCAGTGGAAGAGGGATGCTTCTGTCTGGCACTTAGTCTGGCTCTTCGCACACTGGTCCCTGGCTATTTTCTGGGTTTTCAACACCTCTCCCCCCCCCAATAGTCCTGCCATGTTGCTCAATGTGCTATTGCTCACACACAATGCTCCATATCATTCTCCTTCTAACTTTCATGGCTTGGCCAACATGCTTCAGGAGCTGTCACACCCACCCTAACTCCCCACCCAGATCCTCTCTTCCTCCCTCACCCCCTGGCCCCCTGAAAGCCCACTTTTAGCTCCCTTTGGGCGCTCTCATCCCCATTAGAATGTAAGCACCTTGAGGGGAGGGACCGTGTGTCCTTTTGCTTAGGTCTGTATCCCAACCCCTCAGCACAGTGCCGGGCACAAAGTAAAAAAAAGGCCTCAGAGTCCTCACTAAACTAGAGGAAATGGCTTCTGGCTCAGCCTCATTGCCTCGGGCAAAGATATCATACTGGGCCTCCAATCTGACTCCATGGGTACTGTGAATGCCCTTGACTAATGCAGATCACATGCCTCCCTCCAGACTTCAGTGAGGCAGCTAAATAACGGACAACCTGCAATTCTCTTGAGATGAGCGGGTTTGGTGCTGGCGTTTAGTCATTATTCAGTCATTTCTGACTCTTCGTCACCCCGTCTGGGGTCAGGAAAGATACTGGAGTGGGCGGCCACTTCCTTCTCCAGCTCATTTTATAGATGAAAAAACTGAGGCAAACAACATCAGGTCACTTGAGCAAGGTCACACGGCTAGGAAGTATCTGAGGCTGGATCAGCACTCTATCCATTATAGCACCTAGCTGCCCCTTTGTTAGGGCAGTGTATGTGTGTATGTGTGTATGTATGTGTGTGTGTATGGGTGTATGTAGTATATGTGTGTTTGTGTATATATGTGTATAAGTATGTGTGTATATGTGTATGTATATATATGTTTAAATTACTTTTTCCTCCTGTCCCCAAAATGAGGAGCTGCTTCATTATTTATCTTTGTACACGTAAGTACCCCTATGTGTGCCTTAAACATAACAATTTCATAAGAAATATTTGTAGATGGCCATGCTAAAAAAAAGCACACTGCAATGTGCCACCTGGCCGCTATTCCAAGTTTAACAGGTCCTACTTGGGTTTGTATTCTCTGACTGCAGCTTTCAAAAACCTAGGAGATCAACGGAGGTACTGGTGGAGTCCAAATCCAATCATTAAAGCATTTCAAAGTGATTAACATGCATACACTGGCAAGAAGCCATTGATTTGTGGGTAAGAAACAGAAAGAGAAACGTCACTATCATGTAACACATTAGGTGACAAAACAAAACAAAACAAAGGGAGCCACAGGATTCTGGGTGTTCCTACCTGGGTTCTTTCAGCCAGAGGATGCTCGCCAGGAGACAAGGGCTCCTTGGGCAGAGGTTCTGCCATGCTGGATGGCCCATCCCCAGTGACTCCGCCTTTCTGCTGGCTTTCCACAGGAAAGAGAAGGACATTCTCTTTATCACTGTCATCCTTTGACCTCAGAGGTTCTGGAAGGACTGGAACTTTGGCTGCCACTGCGGTAGAACGGGAACGGACGGGCCTCCCCCTCTGCACAGTCTCCCATCCTTCAGCATCTTTCCGGTCTATGGAACCGGAAGAGAATCCGTTAAGATTTATTCAAGATAACACTTTTAAAAGTTGTAATAGGGGCAGCTAGGTGGCGCGGTGGATAAAGCACCAGCCCTGGATTCAGGAGTACCTAAGTTTATATCCAGCCTCAGACGCTTGACACTTACTAGCTGTGTGACCCTGGGCAACCCTCACTGCCCCGCCAAAAAAAAAAAAAAGTTGTTATAAATTTGGAAACAAATACTTTTAGACTCCACTCGAAGTGCCCTTTCTATAGTCCAGGCCAGACCACACATGGCCCCTCTCTGGTCCACGACAAGCTCCGATCATTTCCTCTGAACCCACAGGCTCAAATCTAACATTGTCTGTGGGCTCTCAGAGCTCTTCATGCCCTGGTCCCTTCCCTCCCAGCCTTCTTAGGCCTCGCTCCTCGGTCCGGTGACACTGGCCCGCTGGCTGTTCCTCACACCCATCACTCCACCTCACAGCTCTGAGGAGCTTTGCTGGCTCACTATCCCACTCAGAACACTTTCTTTCCTCTCTGCTCTGCTTCCCAGCTTCTGTGGCTTTCTTCAAGTCTCAGCTTCTCCAAGAAGCCTTTCCCAGCCCTCCTTAATGTGAGTGTCTTCCCTCTGATCCTGTGTGCATCCTGTTTATAACCGAGTTGTCAGCATACTGTGACCCTCATTAAACTGGGAACTCTTCGTATTCCCAGCACTTAGCACATTAACTGGAACATAGTAGGTGTTTAGTAACTGCCAGGCAATTTACTTTCCAACTGAATTACAAAGAGATGTGACAAATTTAAAAAGTAACAGAATACCATCTCAAAAAAGCATATTCTTCAAGTATGGATTTTACCAGTAACACAATTATAAAACTGTGGAATCTCAGAAGTAGAAAGGATGCCAGGATCTAATCTAACCCAGAACTGAACGGGAATCATGACAAAGGTCATCCAGCCTCTGCTTGAAAACATTCAATACTGACACTCAGACGGAGGGAATACTTGTCACTAAGGCAGAGCTCATCTCTCCAGCACCACTGGGTTCCCCGATGGCTTTTCCACATGCCCTTACGCAAAGGCTCTCTGCTGGGTCCCCAGTCCTGCTCCCTGCACAGGGCCCTGCATGGCATTTATTTGTCAGGGGTCTCAACTATGTGTAGCCTGAAGGCGTGACAAAAACCCTGGCTTAGGAGACAGGCACACAGTGTCGGAAAGAACAGGTATCCATGCCCTAAGAACAGGGCTGGTTTCCATCATCTACAGCTTTGGTCTCAGCTGAAATACTGAAATCATATTTCCTTTGAGAAAAAACCATAATGGGGGCAGCTAGGTGACACAGTGGATAAAGCACCAGCCCTGGATTCAGGAGGACCTGAGTTCAAATCTGGCCTCAGACACTTGACACTTACTAGCTGTGTGACCCTGGGCAAGTCACTTAACCCCTATTACCCTGCAAAAAAAAAAAAAAAAAGAGAGAGAAAAAAGAACCATAATAGAATAGGTACAAATTACACTGTAGTAAATGACTATAGTAATCTAGGATATGACAAACCCAAAGATCCAATGTCTTAGAACAAAAACTCATTATTTGAGAAAAACTGCTGAGAAAACTGGAAAACAGTATGGCAGAAACTAGGTAGAGACTATTAAAATAAGGTCAAAATGGGTACATGATTTACACATAAGGGGTGATACCCTAAGCAAATTAAGAGCATGGAATCATATTCATGGACAGGGAAGAATTTAGGACCAAGGAAAATATAGAGAGCATTATAAAATATAAAAGAGATAATTTTGATTATATGAAATAAAAAAGCTCTTGCACAAACAAAACCAATGTAACCAAAATTATAAGGAAAGCAGAAAACTGGGAAAGAATTTTTGCAACCAGTATCACTGATAAAGGCTTCATTTCTCAAATATATATAGAGAGAACTGAGTCAAATTTATAAAAATCTAAGTCATTCCCCAACTGATAAATGATCAAAGGATATGATCAGGCATTCTTCAGACAAAGAAATCAAAGCTATCTATAGTCATATAAAAAATACTCTAAATCACTATTGATCAGAGAAATATAAATCAAAACAATTTTGAGGTACCACCTCACACCTATCAGAGTGGCAAATATAACAAAAAAAGAAAATGTTAGATATTGATGGGGATGTTAGAAAACTGGGAATTGTGAACTGGTGGTGGAGTTGTGAACTGATCCAAACATTCTGGAGAGAAATTTGGAACTATGCCCAAAGTGCTATCAAACTGTGGATACTCTTTGATCCAGCAACACCACTACTAGATTTATATCCCAAAGACAACCCAAAAAAGAGGAAAAGGCCTATTTGTACAAAAATATTTATAGCAGCTCTTTATGTGGTGGCTAAGAATTGGAAACTGAAGGGAAGCCCATCAATTGGGGAATGGCTAAACAAGTTATGGTGATGGAATATTATTGTGCTGTAAGAAATGATAAGCAGGATGATTTCAGAAAGGCCTAGAAAGACTTATATGAATTGGTGTATAGTGAAGTGAGCAGAACCAGGAGAATATTGTGCACAATGACAGCAATATTGTTCAGTGAAGAACTGTGAATAACTTAACTATTCTCAGCAGTACAATGATCCAAGAAAATCCCACAGGACTAATGATAAAGCATACCATCCACCCCTAAAAGAAAGGGTTGATATCGACTGAACATAGACTGAAGCGTGCTATTTTTCACTTTCTTTCTTTCATTTTTCTTTTGAGTTTTCTTATACAAAATGACTAATAAGGTAATGTTTTACATAACTGTACATATATAATCTATATCTGATTGATAACTGCCTCAGGGTGGGAGAACAGGAAGGAAAGGAGGAATAGAATATGTAATACAAAACTTTCCATAAAAATGTTTATTAAAATAAAACATTTCTGAAAGAAGGAAGGAAGAAAAAAGGAAGGAAGGAAGGCAGGAAGGACGGATGGACCACAACCCACTCTCTATGGCCAGCAGGATTCTTGGTTCTCAGGCCAGATACCTCTATGAGTGCCAAGCTCTCGGCTCCTCATGCTGACTTGATAAGTCTGCAGCTAGACTCTGTTCAACCAGACGCAGCCACGAGTGTGCTGGAAGATGCTGCTGCCAGCTGGTGGGGGGGTGGGGGGGTGGAAGAGAGAAAACCCGTCCACATGTACTCTCCAGGAAACACAAACAAGCCTCAAGAGCTATGTTCTTTTCCCATCACTGCATCTCTTCTTCACGGATTCAGAGCAGTACAGCTTGTACTTTACAAAGGTTGGTCTTTAGCCAGGCACCTTCACTCATCTGTGAACAACACCTTGTAATGTTACCAGATTGTTTAGGTTCGTTATTGAGTTGTTTAGGAAAATGCCTTAATTTGACCAGAGATTGCCCTTGTTTACCTCCATGACATTACTTCAGGTGATTACTCAATAAATTTTCAATTAAAAAATTGAGGAAATAAATTTTCTCGTTTATACTCACTTCTTTAATACAGAAAGAAATATATAATGTTGTTTTTTAAAATTATGTCATGAAAATTCAAAAACATTCTATCCCCATAGCTTGGACACATCTCAAGTGGAAAATAGTTGTGAACTTCTAAATAAAATCACAAAGATTCAGACTCGAAAGGAACCTAAGAAATCACCTTAATCAAACACACTTATTTTACGGATCAGGAAATCAAGGCTCTGAGAATTAAATTTATTTGCCCAAGATCACAGAACTAATATGTGGTAGCTCTGGGACTCCAATTTATGTCTACTGATAACAAGTCTAGCTTTGTTCCCACAACATTATGTTTCCTCCTAGTAACAGAAACTCATGCTTTACTAGCATTTAAAAAACAACTGATGGGGCAGCTAGATGGTGAAGTGGATAAAACACCAGCCCTGGATTCAGGAGTACCCGAGTTCAAATCCAACCTCAGACACATACCACTTACTAGCTGTGTGACCCTGGGCAAGTCACTTAACCCTTATTGCCCTGCCCCCCAAAAACAAAAACAAAAACAAACAAACAAAACCTGATGGCAAACAAATTAATAAAGATGCACAAAATAAAGTTTAAAAAACTGGATAAAAGGGGCAGCTAAGGGGTGCAGTGGATAAAGCACCAGCCTTGAATTCAGGAGGACCTGAGTTCAAATCCGGCCTCAGACACTTGCCACTTACTAGCTGTGTGACCCTGAGCAAGTCACTTAACCCCCAGTGCCCTCCCCACCCAAAAAAAAACCTAGATAAAAAGGAAATAGAGAGTGATATGTTCAAAAATAAAGGCCTAAACCTGTTCCTAACTCCATGAATACTATCATTATTCTCTTTATTTAAAAAAAAAGATAAAAAGGAAAGAAAAACACCAATTTAAAAACTTCCCTGTAGAAAGAAATTCTATTTAGAACCTAGACTTGATTCAGTTAACCAATGAAATGGCCAACAAAAACACTACCACCTAAAAAAATTAAAATGATAATTGAAATAAATCAAGGGAAGAGTGCATGCATCAATAAATACAGGAAACCTAAGTTAGGTCTCCATGGATAAATAATATTTTAAATATACTTTTAGTATAGATTACATTGAAAAGTTATTGCAATTAAGAAGGGAAAAGTTTTAACAAAAACATTATAAAAGAAAGAAAATCATGCAATTAAACTGTCAAAAAGCTTCCTGAGTTCAGTAAAGACCAAGAACAGAATAGCACAAAGCCAGCATTTACATTTAATAAGCTGTCTGGATACTCCAGACCAAGAGCCTTAGCCATGTTTTATATCATGGACCCCTCTGGCAGTATCTGAGGAAGCCTTTGGACACCTCCTCAGAATATTTTTATGTGCACAAAATTAAATACATAGGATGAAGAAGGAAATCAATTTTATGAAGATGTAACTTTTTCCTATCTAAGTTCACAGACCCCTTAAGAGTCTGTGGACCCCAGGTTGAGGATTTCTGATCGAGTGGTACATAGAAAGGAACAATTCCTACTCCCAAGGAGCTGATTTCTAAGACATATCAGGAACTGATTCAAATTTAGAAAAATAAAAGCCATTTTGAAATTGATAAATGGCAATTTTCAGAAGAAGAAATCCAAGCTATCTATAATGATGTGAAAAAGTGTTTTAAATCAGTGGTGCCAAACTCCAAAAGACACGGAGCCCCTCAATTGAACGCAAGGATCCCTGCAGGCTACATACTGACATGAGTTTTAAAATGCAATATTACGTTTTGTTGTATTTATGTTGTTAAATACACAAATAATTAGAGAAATGAACATTAAAACAATTCGGAAATCACTTCAAAAACATCAGATTGGCAGAGTTAACCAAAAAAAGGGAAATGACAACTGCCAGTTAAGTGACTTGCCCAGGGTCACACACCTAGTCAGTGTCAAGTGTCTGAGACCTAGGTCCTCCTGAATCTAGGGGCGGGGCTTTATCCACTGCACCACCTTGCTGGCCCCATTCATGCACTCTTGGTGCTGCTATGAACTAGTATAGCTGATCTGAACAACAAATTTGAAAGGACACCCAAAAAGTGATTAAACTGTGCATGCCCTTTGACCTAGCATTACCACTACTAAGTCTATATCCCAAAGAGATCAAAGAAAGAGGAAAAACGCCCATAAATACAAAAATATTGAGAACATCTCTTTTTTAAAAAAATTATTTTATTTATTCATTCATCTATTTGCTTGTTTATTCATTCATTTGTTCATTCATTCATTCATTCATTCATGGGACAATGAGGGTTAAGTGACTTGCCCAGGGTCACACAGCTAGTAAGTATCAAGTGTCTGAGGCTGGATTTGAACTCAGGTCCTTCTGAATCCAAGGCCAGTGCTTTATCCACTGCGCCACCTAGCTGCCCCTGAGAACATCTCTTTTTATGGTGGCAAAGAACTAGAAACTGAGGGGATGCCCATCCATCAACAGCTGAATAAGTTATGGGATATGAAGGTGATGGAAGGCTACTATCCTCTAAAAAATGATGAAAGGGATGGTTTTAGAAAAACCTGGGAAGATTTGCATGTACTAATGCAAAGTAACGTGAGCAGAGTTCAAAGAAAAATTCACACCAACCACCCTGCCAAGACAAGTAACTTTGCAAGGCCTGAGAGCTCCATTCAACACAATGGAACCCACTACAGCTCCTGAGGACTCATGGTGACACATTCTATCCGCCTCCTGGTAGAGAGCTGATGCACTGACTACACCCCAAAGCATGTGTTCTCTCTCTCTCTCTCACACACACACACACACACACACACACACACACACGGCTAACAAAGCAGGAGCTTGTTTTGCTTGACTATCCAAATTTGTAACAGGTTTTGTTTTTTCTTGATTTCTTTCTTGGGGGGGGGGGGCGGCAATAAGGGTTAAGTGACTTGCCCAAGGTCACACTGCTAGTAAGTGTCGAGTGTCTGAGGCCAGATTTGAACTCAGGTCCTCCTGACTCCAGGGCTGGTGCTCTATCCACTGCGCCACCTAGCTGCCCCTTTTTCTTGATTTCTTAATGGGTCAGGCAGGGAGAGGTAAATGGGAAGGAGAGAATTTGGAACTGAAGATGTCACTGAATTTTTAAAATATGCATACAGCAAAAGTATAAAGTGAAGAAATACAAATATATGAAAAGTAGTTAGATAGAAGGCAATTTGAGAGGAAGGAACTGGAAATCAGGAGGTTAGGAAGGGCCTCCGAACAAGCCAGTGATTAAACTTTGACATGAGGAGACAAGGGGACTCGGTGAGGTGCACTCCAAGCTCTAGGGAATAGCCAGTGCGAAGTTGTGGAGAAGGAGGACAGAGAACAACATGCTTGACGGACAGACAGGAGGCCCTTGGCTGGATCACAGAGTGCAGGAAGCGGAGTTATGTCCATTGAGTCTGGAGAGATGGGTGGGTGGCCAGGTCATATAAGGCTCTAAACACTGAACAGATGAGGGAGTCACTGGAATGGAGCTGATTGAGACGGGGAGTTAACAGCCATACATGAAGTCACCCAGGCAGCAGTGTGCAGGTGAGGCTGGAGTGTGGCAAGGAAACAATTATTAGGTTGTAATGGTTTAGGAAAAAGGTGATGTGGGCCTGAACCCAAGCCATAGCTTTACCATAGAGGCATCTAGGTGGCACAGTGGATAAAATGCTAGAATTAGGAAGATTTACATTCATATTTGGCCTCAGACACTATCTTGTACTTAAATACTTTTAATACATTTGCATTTCTTCACTTTATTGGTTTGCTGTATATGACACTCAAATAATCAAGCAGTATGACCTTGGGAAAGTCACTTACCTTGATTGCTCAGTTTCTTCATCTGTGAAATGAGGATAACAACAGAATCTACTTCCAATGGTTGTTATTAGAAATAAATGAGATAATAGTTGTAAAGTACTTAGCACAGTACTTAGCAAATAGCAGATGCTTAATAAATGATTGTTTCCTTATTTCCTACCCTTCATTTTCTCTCTTCCTTTACAATCAAGCGAACCACTGAACAGGGAATTATTTACTTACCACACAACAGGTACTCAATAATTGTTTGTTAATTAACTAACAATTGATTCCTATAAATAACTGATAGCTACCACCATCATGGATGATGTCTAGTGCAGCCTATATTAAAGAGAGATTCCCTAGAGATGTTAAAGTGTTCCTGAAGCCCCTAGATGTAAATGAAATTGTACTGCTTGCTTCAGGTCCCAAAATATTTTCAAATCTGTTACATTCTATATAATATGTTAGATCCATAATAATCTAAACTACCCACACAGGAAAAATATAGTTGAAAAATGGCTATTGTCTCACCTATAACATAAAGCTAGGTGAATATTCCACAGAGCAATACATACTTCTTGGACAGGCAGTGAGCAGGTCCCAGAATGAAGAAGACAGTAAGCTGATCGGATTGCCCTTGGGTAATTCTATAGTACACCGAATGACTCAGGCTGCCCTCTGAACCAAATCTTCATTTTATCAGCATCAATAGTCTCCCAATTATGTTAAATAACTGTTAGTCACAAAAATACCACAAAATACCAGGCTCCAAAGAGCTGAAGTGGAGCATTATCCAATGTAGAGGTGCCTAGTAGGAAAGAATTTCTGCAAGAAAAGCAGTTTAAAGGATTTTATCAGAAAAAAATTATGACTTGGAAAAAAATGGGCTAGTCATAAAAAGAGGAAAAGAGCTAACTGAAAGCTAGTCTGCATGGCTATGTTCATGGGTAACCGTCACTGTGTCCAGAATATTAGGTGGGCCCTCTGTGACAAACCTGTGGGAGATGTGGACAAGTGTGGAACTGGATGAACAGACATAGCTAAGTTGTGATATATATGAACAAGTGATGAAAAAAAGAGAAAGGAAGGAAGGAAGGGAAAGAAAGAGAAAGAAAGAAGGAAGGAAGGAAGGAAGGAAGGAAGGAAGGAAGGAAGGAAGGAAGGAAGGAAAGAAAGAAAGAAAGAAAGAAAGAAAGAAAGAAAGAAAGAAAGAAAGAAAGAAAGAAAGAAAGAAAGAAAGAAAGAAAGAAAGAAAGAAAGAAAGAAAGAAAGAAGGAAGGAAGGAAGGAAGGAAGGAAGGAAGGAAGGAAGGAAGGAAGGAAGGAAGGAAGGAAGGAAGGAAAGAAAGAAAGAAAGAAAGAAAGAAAGAAAGAAAGAAAGAAAGAAAGAAAGAAAGAAAGAAAGAAAGAAAGAAAGAAAGAAAGAAAGAAAGGAAGGAAGAAAGGAAGAAAGGAAGAAAGGAAGAAAAAGAAATTATTTATTAAGTGCTATGTGCCCAACACTGTGCTAAATGCTGGAGATGTGAAAATGAGCCAGGAAGACAAGGCTGGCTTGTCTGCCCTGGGAGTGGCTGCTAGCAAGGATGGCTGGCCCCTTCTCCACAGGTGCTGCCTCCCCAAACAGCTGCTTCAAGGGCTGAGCTAGAAGCTGGAGACATGTTCTGGGGGCTGCTGTCACCCACAGGGCTCTGATGCCCATCTGCCTGATGACAGTGAAGTGAGAAGTAAGCCAGAGACCAGGCTAGATGAGGGAAAACACAGTAGTGTCAGGCAAGAGCCTGAATTCAGGTGAGAGGAAGTAGAAGAAGAGCCCGGACAGGTAGCATCAGCACTTGGAGATGCACAGCAGGCCGGGCACAGGGATGAGATAAAATAAAAGCCAAGGCCCCAGGGATGAGGAAACAACTTCCTGGGAGAGAAGGCCAGAGTGCAGCAGAATAGCTAGGGAATGGGGAGGAAGTAGCATGCCTGTAATCTTCATATCTATGAGATCACAGGCCCTTAGCGATCAAGAGGATTACTAGAGGGGGCAGCTAGGTGGTACAGTGGATAAAGCACTGGCCCTGGATTCAGGAGGCTCTAAGTTCAAATCCGGCTTCAGACACCTGACACACTTACTAGCTGTGTGACTCTGGGTAAGTCACTTAACCCCCATTGTCCCCCCCCCACACACACACACACAAAAGAATGATTACTAGTGGCACTCCACTCAGATCCCAGGCATAGAGGGCACCTTGGGACTGAGAGACCTCCCCCCAAAACTACAAGATCTGGCAGGTCCCACCCAGGCATCAGGGCTTCCAGTATAAATGTCTGTCTTTGGAGAATCAGCCCTGTTGGCCTGCGAAGCTATCCATGAGGCGGGCCACCTCAATGCACAAAGGCAATCCACCGAAGGGGGGGGGTGGAGCTGAGAGGGGCATCCTCAGGGGGAATGCCCCCAAGAAGGAATCACACAAGCTCACAGTATTCAAGTTATCATGTTTGTAAAGAAGAAGGGACCGCTACAAAATCCATACAAGTCACACTCGTTATCTTTTTATGGTATGACTACTTTGCCACAACCTAAAGCGACCACGATTTCAGCTGAACCAGCAGAGCCAGACAGCACAGACCATTTCTAAGCCAGCTTCATCGTCCTTCTCAGCAGCTGCTGCTTCCCTTGGAGGAAATGCCACAAGCCCAAAGCTGTTCACAAACTTTCGAAATCAAAAGGGGAGGCAACGTTTGCTCCCCCAGGGCTCAAAACTGTCCCGATGACCCTCCCCCCCCACCCCACAGTGGGATGATCAAAGGTGAAACCAGCACCTGTGATAGGACTCTCCCCTGGAGAGGTCCCAGCACAGGTCCCAGCACTGCTCTAAAGGCTGCCTTGCAGCTATTTTGCACATTTCTTGAATACACTGATATATATGTACGTGTTGCCTCCATTAGAATATAAGTCCCTGGAGAGCAAGGGTTATTTCTCACACAGAAATCATTTAGTCAACGCTTCTTGATGGATTGCATGTAGACATTTCTTGTGCATTTGGTTTGCGCCTGTTTCTCCATCCAAATAACTGAGAACTCACAAAATAGCATGGCAGTACGGCTAGAGTTGGCCTTTGAGCCAGGATGTCCTGGGCTCCAAGCTCACATCTGACATGTGACATGTGGCTCTGTGACTCTGGGAAAGTCTAAGACTGAAAGCTGGAGATCTGCATCTGTGGAGGGAGTTTCCTCATCAGAAGTCCCCTAGACCAAAGGTATCAAACCACTGGCCCAACCAGATTGAAATGTAATTGGGCAATGTATAGTGATATAAACAAAAATAAAATGCAGCACAGACTTCACAGCTCCATGCACTGTCCCACTTAGTTGCCTTAAAATCATAGTTCTGGTCTCTTTAAGAACCAACTCCAATAAAACTTTCAGCAAAAAGCACTGTGGATTCCATTAGCTAGTAATGACCTCCCCTTTGAGATGTTTCATCAAATGTGTGTTTTTGCACCTCCCTAATATATTTATTAGGTCATATTGTGTGTTATAGTCATCTGTGTTAGTGTCTGATCTCCCAATTAGCCAAAAAGTCTTTGAGACAAGAGACAGTCTCTTACCTAACCTTCCCTATGCAGCAGCAATGTTCTACCATACAATGGGGGTTTGTGGGTTGATCCATTTCTAGGGTAAGTACTTAATTTTGTGTGGCATAAATAACAAGGGTTCAGTTAATGTTGAACTGAACGGAACTAAATTTCCACAAATCACCTTTCTAGCCCATTAAGAGGTTGTACATTTCTCACCAACTCTGAAAAGATCAAATGAGAAAACAGTGTGCAAACTACAAAGTATTGTGAGATGATGTTTCTGGTTACTTCCCTGGAGTTCACTCTCTGTGGCCAAGATGGCACAAAAGCTTTTTTAGCAGAGTTGCAGGGATCCGTAATACAAAGCAGTGTGTGCTTCATATTGAACAGGCCCTTTAACATATGACTACTTTGTCACAACCTAAAGTCATCATGTGTTTGGAGTCAAAGTGCCTGCCTTCAACTGCTCCGAGCAAGTCAAAAGTCAACCTTGGCCAAGTCAAAAATCTTATAGCACCTGGAATATAAGCCTACTGATTAGTGACTGTTGTAAAATTTTACAAATTTAGCTTTAATTAGTTCTTACCTACCAATACTATTTCCACAATTCCTGCATTAATTTCAAGAATTATCTCATGAAGGCTAGGCTAAATTTCATCCCTGTGACTTTGCAGGGCTTTTAATGGATTTGTTGTTTGGGGCTTTCTAGCTAGCCTAAATGGGAAATATTGAAATTCAATTTTTCTCTTAAAAGTCTAAAGCTATGTTTGATTTATACTTTTACTGCAATGTATTATCTCAAGACTGCTCAATGCTTCAATTTCTAAATTATTTAAAGAAAGAAAAATGCAGTAGCATAAAATGGAAGTATAATAGAATTTTTCTCATTTCTTAAAAATTAAACCCTTTGGAAATAAGGAAATGTGTGCCAATTTAAGTAGTAATAACAGAGCGATTATAAATATACTTGTGATACTGTAAATGTTTAAATTTTAAATAAATCAAGGATGCTTTAAAAAGTACTCAATAAAGCTTATTTTTCTAACTTTTAAAATAATGCAATCAACCTTTCAAAATGTTCTCAAAATATATACAAAGCAATAAGATTTTATCTCAAGTTATATTAAAACAGGAATAATTGTCTTTTGCTGTTAACCACCACTATCATCATCAGGGTTGTTAATAGAAGACTTTTATAAAAAAGATAAACTATACGATGCTATCCAAGATTCTTTTCAGTTTTAAGAACAACCATGGCAGAAGACTACTTGCTAATAAGCCTTAGTCCAAAGATCTCACTTGTGTTATCTTTAATCACATTTTCCCAGTGTGAATGCTTTGCAAAAGTCTTATTAACATTAAGTAGAATTATATCTATCATTTCCTCTCAATCTGCTGGGCTTCTTATTCAAGGAAATTAGAAAAAAATGGCAAGATAGCCATCCTGGTGTGTTACACATCACTCGGTTTTCCTCAAGTTTTTACCATGTGATTCTGTGATCAGTTTTCCAATATAAAGAAGCTAGTCTACACTGAAATCCTTTACCATGGCTCATGGTGACCTAGAGGTGACCTTGACTTCTGCACAATCACAGCAGTGCAGCACAAGCCCAGACAGGTCCTACCCACACGTGAATTCCATGACTAGGAGGGCCTGAAAATAGCCTTTATTTTGTGAAAGGACCAGCCAGCCAAAGTTTAGAGGGGCTAATCCCGGGAGGCTGGCGACCTCCTGATGAACTGTCGTGGACACAACAACTAGGCAGACCACCTACTCCTAGCACGAAGGGGTGGTAGCATGTACCTGAAGAGGAGACTTTTAAGTTTTCAATTACCAGGGTCTTATCTTTACATAACAGAAAGATTTGCTTTCTTTGTCTTAGTTTTTCGGAGTTCTGTCCACATGAAGAAGCAGTGAATTACAACAGAGGAGCAAGGAGATCGACCCCCTGGGGACAAACCCTGGCCCCCTAACAAAAACAATTCCAAACCCAGTCAGAAGGCAGAGGTAGCAATGCTTTTGTTATTTCCAGGGAAAACTATTTCTGGTTCAAAAAGATTTGAATTAACTCTAAGTCCAACTGGACTCTTCACACAAAAAGCAAAGATAAAATTCTCGATTCCTAATGGAGAGGAAGAATGAGGCATCCATTATCACCTCTTCAGCATCATTCTAAATTCCAAGAAACTACTTTTAAAAAACCTTTTAAATCCATGGGTTTTTTTTTGGGGGGTGGGGCAATGAGGGTTAAGAGACTTGCCCAAGGTCACACAGCTAGTGTCAAGTGTTTGAGGCCAGATTTGAACTCAGGTCCTCCTGACTCCAGGGCTGGTGCTTTATCCAGGGTGCTATCTAGCTGCCCCTAAAATCTATCCTGAACTTTCAGAAAATATTACACTAAAAATCCTTCTGGAATCAACTAATCCTTCAGAAAAGTGACAATAATACTTCTATTTATCTCTACTCTTCAGTAATCCTGATGACATGAAGAAAATAGATATCTAAAAGAATATGAAAAGAATACTTTTATTTAACCAAATAGTAACCACCACCATATATTTTCCCCTAGATCTGGTACTTAAAATAAATGCACATGCTACCTTGTGACTTGACTAGCCTACATTTTTTTAATACACCAAGTCAAAACCCTAAAGGAATTCTGAGCTGGTAAAAGAAAGCTTTCTACTTAAGAGTTTCGTATGGCTCATCTGGAACTAGAATACATTGGTTAAGCATTCCTAAAACACTGACAAGAAGTTATGTGTGGACTTCTTAGCTCATTTTACCATTTTAGTGAAGGCGATTACGTAGACAGTTGTATGTGAGTACCAAGTGTAAAGAGATCATCTATCAAATCCTACATCACTTGCCATTTCTCCGAGAGGCCTTCTGTACTGTGACAGGCGGGCAGCTCTGCGCCGGTGCTGTATTTGGAGGTGCAGCAGTCACTGAGTGGTTAGCTTTCACTTTGTCAGCCCAACTTACACCTGCCGAGGCCAGCCGAGTAGCAGCAATTGCCCCAGATGGACCCCTAGAGAAACAATGATTAGATTAATAACTTAGATAGGAGAGTACTTATTTTTAAAGTTCCAAAAACAAATGGGAAAACATCGCAGTGGATTTTGTCCAATACATCCAACCTATTCCCTTAGTTGGTTGTTAATGTTTTAAAAAGCATGTACGGTAAAATTCCATTTGAGTTTTTGGGGAAGGGACATAGATCATGTGTTAGGGTTTTCTTTGTTAAAGAAAGATCTACTACACAGGCAGCACATGAATGGTACCAGGATGGCCCTGAATCCATAATATAGTTAAGCTCTACAGTGAGGTTTGTCTATGACAAGGGGCTAAGGATAAATCAGAAGAAGTTTCTCCAAAGATGACCAGATAACAGGACAGACATATGGAGGAACCAAGGCACTATTAAAGTTTAGATTGACCAACAAGATATCAGGACAGACACACCTAAGAAGGAAGGGGAGATAAAATTCTATAGCAGGAAAGTCAGTCAGGCATGGCTACTACCTGAACTAGGAGACAGAGATAACCCCAGAGGTCAGGACCATCATTCCAAAAATATCCTTTTCGACTCTCAGGAGGATGACAAGCATCCAAGCTTTCCCCACCCCAGCCCAAAAGAGAATTTTCCAGTTTTCAAGTGGACACCTCATCTATCCTCTATAAAAGCTTTTGCCTTCCCTCTGTTCTAGGAGGAGAATGTTTCTAAGCCCTCCTCCCCAAGGGGTTAAGTCTTTGACTTCCCACTGGGTCACTTTCCTAGCACCAAATAAAAGACCTCTTTAATTCTAACTGGACTGTATGTGAGAGTGTAATTCTTTATTTAGGAATACCTAAGAACCACCACCTCTCCCCCATGAAAGTCTATATAAATGTTTGAGGCTGGTTTTGCTTGTCTGTTTTTGCATTTTCATTCATTCATTCATTCGCTTAAACATACAAGTGCTTGACAGAAATAGATGAAGCCCAGTCTCTGTCCTTGAGAAAGTCATAATCTAGTAAGATAAAGCTCTAATATAAAATAAAATGTAAATGCACTAAAGAAAAAAAAAAAACAAAGTTCTGCAAGAACTTGAAAGATGGAGAAATCAGAGAACTTCAGATATAATCTATTGTAGGCACCTTGGTTTATTTATAAACAGGGAAACCACCCCAGAGGAGTTAAGTTACTCCCTCAAAGTCCCACAGATAATAAAGGGCAGGGTCTCAGAACCCTCATTCAGAGAGGTGCCGATGTGAATGGGAGAGCTCTTCACAGAGAGGAGACCAGGATGACCATAGGAGCAGAAACCACGCTATCCCAGGAACAACCAAAAGAACACGGAATATTTAGCCTGGAAACCAGAAGACAGGGGACTGTGATTGAGACCTTGCAAACAGTCAAAGGGACATCAGGAGGAGAGAGCTCAGACCTTTTCTGCTCAGCTCCTCGGGGCAGCAGTAGAAATAATAGGTGGAAACTTCAGAAAAGCAGATTTCTGCTCAATAGAAGGTCTGGCATTCCCAAAAGGAATGAAGTACCTGGAGAGGTCAGGAGTTACTCATCACTGTGAGTCTTTAGGGCCATTTGTTGTAGATACTGTAAAAGAGACTGCTGGTCAAGTCTGGTGTGGAGCAGAATCTCTCAGAAGGCCCTTTAGCTGGAGAACCTAATATGCCATCATCTCTCCCACCCGGCCCAGGACAGAAATGCCCTATGTCTTACCCTGCTAATAATCCCCACCAAGGACAAGCTATCCCTCTAGCCCTTTCTACACCCTTTGTGTTAGCAGTACTGAGAGGCTGGAAACTAGAATAAGAAGGCGGCTCACTGAGAACATAACAAATGAGGATGGGCTACAGAGATGGGGGAGGGGAGGTATTGCCTAGAAATGACTAGGGAACAGGGAGCGGAGGAGATGCCAACTGTCTTCAAGAACTGGGAATGCTATCACGTCATAGAGGGAGATGATTTATTCTATTTGGGCCCAAGAGCAAGGAATAAAAGGTCCAGAGGCAGAGTTCAGCTTGCCAGAAGAGAGGCATCCAACAGCTGAAGAGGCTGTCTCTGACATTAAGCTCTAAAGAGGGCCTAGCTGGCCACGTCTTTGTGATGTCGTGGAGCAGATGGCTGCTCGGGGAGAGGCTGGGCTGGAAGACCCCAAGAGCTCCCAGGCAGAGCATCTGGGTTCAGGTAACTGGGAAGAAGAGGGAGGCTTCCTGGAATACAGAGGATATTTTCTAGGGGCATCAAGGCATTTATGGAAGAGCGGGATTTCAACAAGGAGAGAACAGCAAGGAAGAAGAGTCATGGAATCACCGAATCTGAAGAGTCTGAAGGGTCCCCAGGAAGTCACTGAGGCCAACTCAACCATTAGCAAGAAGCTGCACTACAGTGTCTCCACCTAGAAGCCTTCGAGCCTCTATCTGGAGGCCCATCACAATAAAGAACAAACCACGCCCTTGGGGACTGCTCTCACACAGCCGTGGTTTCTAGGTCTACCTTCTGGAGGCAAACAAAACAAGGCTGATGTCTCTTGGTACTTACATTCCAGCATTTCAATGGCCCTGAGACCTCATCAATGCAGCTGTTCCTTCCAATGATGCAGCTCACAGTCTATCCCTACCAGATCATCATGGGGGTCTACTCGATGCCCCAGGAGACTTGACAATGGATTGATTACACTGACTACCCACTGGAAGCCTTCTTCATACAATCATCTAATGGCATCCTCAACCACTATTTTTGTGCCTATGATCCCCAAGACATTCAAATGATGCCCAAATTCATCTGTCTGGAGATTGCATTATTCTCTGACTCACAGCTATACAACATCACCAGCCAACCTCTGGTGCAAAAAAAGAGCAACTTCTGTTTCAGGGAGCGGTATGAGGTCATTAAAAACAAAAGTATTTACTTTCCCCAAATCCATGTGACCTAACCTCCTCCTCTGCCTTTAATTCCAGGCCTAACTTACTGTCCATTTAAATTTTCTCCCCCAAACAGATAAGCTAAAGGACAAGGCTACCTACTGAACCACACAGTGTAGTGAGATGGCACTGTGGACAGAGCACTGCTTCTGGAGTCAAGAGGACCTGAGTTCACATCTCACCCCAGACACTGCCTGACCCTGGGCAAGTCATTTAACTGCTTCAAACATCCAGGGCCATCTCCAGTCATCTTGATGTATGTCTTGCCACTGGACTCAGATGGCTCGAGGAGACAATGCGGTTGGTGGCCTTGCACAGCCCTCCCTCACTTAAATCCAATTCACTGCAAGTCATGACATGATTTCAAGGTTCTCTTCATGAATAGTGGATAGAGCCCTAGATAAACAACAACAACAACTGAGGCAACCTGCAGACAATCTTCATCTACTTGGTTTTTCCTGTATGCACAGTTAGGCCAAATTATCTTGAGTAATTATGAATCCTAGTTAGGCTGTTTTTCAGTCCCAAAGCTTGATATACTGAACACAATGTCATCTGAAAAGAAGAGGACCTGAACGGGTGTGTCTCCTACAAATAATGCATCAAAATGCTGAACAGAGGGGAACCAATGGTCCAGTACAGACAGACCTACCACAAGGTCACATGATAACAGATTTAAGGTGATAAGGGTCCTTAGAGCTTCATGCTGTCAAACCTGCTATTCCCCTCTTGTGCATACAAGGAAACTGAGTCATAGTGTTTGGGGTGGGAAGACTCATGTACAGAGATGAGTAAACACAAACTAGACAAAGTGGGCCTTCTGGCCGGGCCTTGTGCCTGCTCCTGGGTCCTCCCGATGCCCAGGCACCGTCCTCTGACTTGCTCCTAAAACCCAAGAGCTTTGCCTTCAGCCCTGCCCCTGAATCCTTAGCACTTCCAGACCTTCCCAACCATCCTGAGACCGTATCACTTTCCTGTCTGTATCTCTGGGGCTCAGTGTAGTGCTCAGCACATGGGAAGAGCTTCAGCACAGGACTTGTGCAAGGCAGAGATGAAGAGGAGGAGCCCTGTCTGGAGCAGGCCTGCCATGTCCTCCCCTCTGGATGGGAGCCCCCAGGGCTCCAACCTCAGCCTCTCTCTCTCTAGGGGATCCCTCTAGAGGATAACATCAGTCCCCAGATCGAACGAATTCCCAGAGCTCTCTACCGATTCCTCCCTGTCCCACAGGTGTCTCAACATAACCTATATTCCCTCCTTCTCCTAACCTCCCAGCTGCTGGCAAAGGCTCCACTCCTTCCACTTCTTCCACTCACCCATATTCGAAACCAGTGCTTACTCCCAACCCCTGGTCCAGAGTGCACTAGATAAAGACACTGGCCTTCAGGTGGCCCTCCACTCTTCATTGCCACCCCTGCATTTCCACTTAACCGCAGAGTCCTGTCAGATCTACCATCACATCTTTTCTATTTGCCTCTTTTTTTCTACTCCTGCAGCCAGTTCAGACTCTCATCAACTCTCACCTACACAATGGCAATAATCTCCTCCTTGATCTCCTTGCATCCAGCGGTTGTTTCGACCTCTCCAATCCAGCTAAAGAAATCTGTGGCTCCTTACTGCCTCTAGGATCAAATAAGGCCCCCTTCTCTAGAAGCAGCTAGGTGGTATAGTGGATAGAGCCCTAGATCAAGAAGGCCTGGCTGGATTCAAATCTGGCCTCAGCCACTTCCTAGCTATGTGACTCGGAGCAGGCCACTTAACCCTGTCTGCCTCAGTTTGGTCAGCTGTAAAGGGGGATGGCAGCACCCACCTCCTAGGATTGTTGAGAGGATACACAAGTGTTTTACAAGCCTTAAAGCACTACAGAAATGCAAACCTTTCTGGGCTGATTATCTATTATCTTACCTCATCAACTATGGCCCAGCCAAGTCACCCTATGACTGCCCACCAAACCTCAAAGGCGCTCCCTCCTCCCCTCTACCTCTCAGAAACCCCAGCCCCACCCCACCCCCCACCCCCATGCAGCTCCAGAGCTGCCTCTTCCAGGAGGCCTTCCCGGACACTTGCCCGTTATTCATGCCTCCCCATCTTGAAAGACCGTTCCGTATTTTTTGTATTTATCTGTATAGGGTATAAGCTCCTTGCAGGGCAAAGACCCTTCCCCTGGGAGGGGCTTAAGAAATGCCTGTGGAATTGTACTGAGTGACTGTGCCAGAGACACTGACAAAGTCCAGGCATACAACTGCTCTGGGATTCCCCTGAACGATAGGGTCAACAAACCTGTGAGAATAGGAAACAATGCAAGTCCTGAGAAATCCGGCTAACCTGAGAAACACATGGAGCTGCTTTTTCTAGGTGTTCAAAAGCCATCTTTTAAAAAATAACAGCCCTGTATAGAGATATATAGATATAACCTGTATCAGATTACCTGCTGTCTAGGGGAGGGGGGAGGGAGGGGAGGGAGGGAGAAAAATCTGAAATTGTAAAGCTTGTATAAACAAAAGTTGAGAACTATCTTTACATGTAAGGGAAAAAATAAAATACCTCATACATTAAAAAAATAAAAAAATAAATATTAAATGTTTCGCTCAGGGGAAAAAAAAAACAGCCCAAAGGGAGGAAGACACAAAAATAAAGGAGAGTCTGAGGCCTGAGGCACTCACATTCAAAGGGGGAAGATAACACATTTTGGGGAGCCTGGGAAGAGAGTATGGGGCTGAAGAGTCCCAGGGAGGGGAAGCAGAGCCATCTGGTGGTATTGATTTAGTTATTGTGTCCAGAGCAAGAGGTAGCAGGGGGGAGGGGAAGAGCAGCTGGATCTCCAGCTGGGAGAGAGCAAGCCCAAGGAAGCACAATCAGCAGCAAGCAAGATGTGCTAAGCTGTCCTCAATCAGGACAACATGGCTCCAGGGCTGAGAAATGAAGGGCCAGAGAACAAAGAGAAGGAAGTGGGAGGCCAGTTAGGAGACTATTACAATAAGCCAGGAGAGGGGCAGCTAGATGGCACAGTGAATAGAGCACCAGCCCTGGATTCAGGAGAACCTGAGTTCAAATCCAGCCTCAGACACTTGACACTTACTAGCTGTGTGACCCTGGGCAAGTTACTTAACCCCAGTTGCCTCACCAAAAAAAAAACAAAACAATAAGCCAGGAGACTGTAACAGGAGTCTGAAGTAAGGCAGGAGTACTAAGAACTGAAATGTTGGTAGAGATATCAAAAGGACTTAATTAGGGAGTGAGAAAGTAATGCACTGGGAAAAAGGGAAACGGAGAGGTGGAATGGGGTAAATGATCACCCATAAAAGAAGCAAGAAAAAGTTTCTGTGGTGGAGGGGAAGATGGGGAAGGTGAGGGGAAGTGAGTGAATCTTACTCTCATCAGAACTGGCTCAAAGAAGGATTAACATACACACTCAATTGAGTGTAGAAATCTATCTTACCCTGCAGGAAAGTAGGAAGGGAAGGGCATAAGAGGAGGTATTAGAAGGGAGGGCAGACTGGGGGAGGAGATAGTCAGAAGCAAAACACTTTTGAGGAGGGACAGGGTGAAAGGAGAGAGAATAGAATAAATGGGGAGGGAAATATAGTTAGCAAGTTTCTCTGATAAATCCCTCATTTCGCAAACATATGGAGAACTGAGTCAAATGTATAAAAATAAGAGCCATTCCTCAATTGATAAATGAATTAACGATATGAACAGTTTTCAGATGAAGTAAAGCTATCTATAGCTATATGAAAAAAAATGTTCTGACTTACTATTAATTGGAGAGATGCAAATCAAAACAATTCTGGGGTACTAATTCATACCTATTAGATTGGCTTATAGAATGGAAGAAGAAAATGACAAATATTGGAGGGGATGTAGGGAAAATGCGACATTAACACACTGTTGATGGAGTTGTAAATTGTTTTGACCATTCTATAAAACCAGGCATACTCTTTGACCTAGCAATATCACTACTACTAGGTCTGTATCTAAAAAGAGATAAAAACAAAAAGGATACTACAAAAATATTTATAGCAGTTCTTTTCTTGTGGCAAAGAATGGAAATTGAGGGAATGCCCATCAGCTGGGGAATGGCTGAACAAACTGTGGTATGTGATTATGATAAAATACTATTGGGCTAAGCAATGATGAGCAAGATACTCTCAGAAAAACCCATAAAAACTTATATGAGCTGATGCAAACTGAAATGTACTGTGTACAAAGTAACAGCAATATTGTAATATGATCAGCTGTGAATGACAACTATTCTTAGCAATACAATGATCCAAGACAACTCTGAAGGTCATATGATGAAAGATCTTTTCCATTCCCAGAGACAGAACTGATGGTGTCTGAATACAAATTGAAGCATATTTTTTAAACTTTCTTTATTTTTCTTGAGGTTTTTTTTGTCTTGTTATATTTCACAATACGACTAATATGGAAATGTTTGGCATGACTACACATATAGAACCTATATGAAATTGCTTGCCTTCTCAAAATGGGGGGAAGGGAAGAAGGGAGAGAATTTGGAACTCAAAGTTTTAAAAATGGATGTTAAAAATTGTTTTTACATGTAATTGGGTAACAACAAAATACTAGAGATGTTAAAAGAACCTGTATTTTTTTATTTCTTTTTTTGCCTAATCTAATGATTAGAACTAAATTTGTGATCCCTTAGAGCCAATCATTTTTCCAATACAGATTTCAATGTAATTGCTCAATATGCAAACCAGAAAGTAATATGTATTATGAAGAACAAAACATATCTATGCGCCTCCTCTTATGAAAAATGGACCTAACATTGAGATTCATTCCAAACAAGGAAACCCTTAAAAACATAATTTCAAGTAAAATTTAGAAACCATGAAGGACCATTTTAACTACCTACCTTGCTTTGATAGTCCAATGAAAATCACTCTTCCAAAACCACATCACAATAAATAAATACTTGTTGAACAATACCAGGTTCATGGAAATGTGTTAGCTATGCTGGGCATGCTCATTACATAGCTGGAACTATACCAGATACTATACAATGAAGATCTGCAGACTTTTCTGTAAAACAATTATTCACATCTCTCATTTCTTTTAGAGAATTTATTTTAAACTACTAAAGTCTTCCACTAAAGTCCTACTCCCCCACCAAAACATGACCCGAAAATTAGCTTTAGTTCTCAAATATTATGCCAAACTCTTGGCAAATTTTCCAAAGAGGAAAGACTTCAAGTAAGGGTCCATCAACAGACTCTATGCCTGCTATCCAAGAGTTAGTCTGAGTATTAAAAAATTTTCTTACCAGAAATCTGACTGCCAAGTAATTGAATTTTTTTCTAAGCTACAATGACCCATTAAATAAAACAAAACAAAACAAAAACAGCCACCAAAAAGCGGTCCTCAATCTCATGTAGTCCTCTTCCTCTTCTTCAGCAGAGATGGTATGGGAATGACTGAAAAGAGGACAGATGATATGAAGCAACTGCACAAGTATATGTAGACACATAAGTGAAACCAGAAAACATAAAGAAAATGCAATTAAATGAAGAATAGTTACCTAGTTCTCCTCAGAAAAAGCAAATACAGAGATTGGCAATGTTAGGTTCCTCATGAGGCTTAAAAAAAGAGAAATGTCCTTCATGAGGCACTTAAACATCTCCCCTTTTAAAAAGACAATGGGAAAAGAAGAGTCAGAGACAGAAAAATAAAGTTGTGGGAAAAATATGACAGGTTCTTCTAAGCTAAGTCATATATCTTGATACTAGGTGACTTTACTGAAAAAGTGGGCAAGGGGGAGGCCACTGAAAACTCCACTGGTTAAGAAATGAGAGGCTGCAGACAACTCAGAAGGCTCACGCCTGGATGTTCTCAATACTCTCTTCAAAAAAGAATCAAAGGGTGATGAACATAGCAAACACCCAATGAAATAAATAAAAAATAAAGTAATTACAGAGGAAACAAGTGGTTACAGTAAAAACAATATTTTAAGAATCAGTTATCTGTGTGTGACTGTATCATCCTATGGCTATGGCAAAGGTCAAAGTATATCCCAAATTTAAAGTAAGGATAAAAATGACTTGAAGATAATGTATGATAGAGAATATGTGAACTCCAACTCATGCTACGTCAATGAGCTGTGAGTTCCAAACAACAAGAAGCAGACAAAAAGAAATAGACAAAAGTAAAGGCATTGACTGATTCTATCTTCTTTTTTACATAGGTTTAATTAATATAAAAGTTGCCACAATAATTTTTTCTTAAAAAGACCAAAAATCACCTAAGCAAAGACATAATCTTCTTAAACAAGTGATGCGACACAGAAGCAACAAAGGCAACAAGGATTGAGAATACAAGTTCATTTTGCAAACTACTCAAGGCAGATAGCCATAGTTAATGGACCACACCACCTCCTACTAACACTGAAAAGTAGTTAAGGAGGGGCAGCTAGGTGGCGCAGTGGATAAAGCACCGGCCCTGGATTCAGAAGGACCTGAGTTCAAATACAACCTCAGACACTTGACACTTAACTAGCTGTGTGACCCTGGGCAAGTCACTTAACCCTCATTGCCAAAGGAAGGAAGGAAAAGAAAGAAAGAAAGAAAAGTAGTTGAGGAGAAAAGGAAACATCAAAGGCCAGGCCACACTGAGGGAGCACCTTAGATAACATTCACAGGACAAGGTACATATGCTCATCAGTTGGGATAATGGAGCCCCCCCCTTCAGTCTCTGGCATGCCACATAAAGAACTGGTCCTGGAACGTAAGAAGATGAAAATGACAAGACTGCTAAAGCACACAAGAATCAAAAGATTTCTCAACCAGAATAAGATTCAAAGAAAATGGACAAGGAAAAACTGTCTTACAAGGAAAGAAAACAGATAAAAAGAATCTCAAATACCTCAGCACCTAGTGCTGTGTGATTATGACGAAACTTGGCCCCAGAGAAGAATCAATAGAGAATGAGGAGACTGCAGGGGCCAATACTGTCTACCTTGCTAGACACAGTCACTGAGAAACTTTTGTTTCTCTGTCTTTGCTGGAAGGAAGGGTTAATCTGAGAGACGGAAGTATAAACAGAAATGACTGATGTAAAAGAACAGCAAAGAGAATAAAAAACGTTGTTTTTCTTTCTAAAAGGAATACACTGGCAATTCCTGACCCAAGTACTTCCTTTTTTGTCATTCACTCATTCGGCACTAAGTGGAGCAAGGCACAGAGTGCTGGACCAAAATAGGGAAGGCCTGAGTTCAGATCAGTACTTACTAGTTATGTGACCCTAGGCGAGTCACTTAATCTCTGCCTCAGTTTCCTCATCAGTAAAATGAGAATAATAACATCCCCTACCAAAGGGGTTGGTTGTTGGGAGCATCAAGTGAGATAATACTTGTAAAGTACTTAGCACAGTGCCTGGTACACAGTAGGTGCTTAATAAATGCTTATTCCCTTCCCTTTGTGGAACATTACAACCTTGGAAAAAGTAAAATTACAGATAGCATACAGGGCAGTGAAAAGGCCAGCAGTGAGCACAGATAAGTGGCAGTCAGTTGATCATGATAACTAATACAGAATATGAATGACCAGCGAAAGAGGGCACTGGAAATATTCTGGGAATGAGGCTGGAGACAGATACCTGGAGTGAGTTACTATTAATCCGAATATATTAACAAAACAAAAAACGAGGCCTCTGACACACCAGGAGAACACACAGATTCATCAGGTTGGGTGCCCAGGAATATATCATCATGTTCTTGAAAAATTCTTTGCATCTTACCCAAAATTTAAGCTTCTTCGAGCATTTGATGTTACACTGATTCTATCTGTTGATGGGCTAGGAATGACGTGACGTCCTGGGGACATTTTCTTTACTTCCCATGCCAATGAAGTGGGTCTGCAATTCAAGAAAAACTTAATGCATGAAAAATGAAAATGCAACATTTTAGCTGCATTTTGTCGATCAAAATAGGACTGTAACTTAACTGTCTCTAAAGTGCTGCTCAACAGCAAGTTTACAAGGATGCTGGTGAGAAGCAACAAAGACTTCTAGCCTCATGTTGTAAGGGAGACTTACTGCTAGTACTAGCTAAGAGCTAGCATGGATAGATCTCTTTACCATTTGCAATGTGCTTTACACACGGTACCTCAGCTGAGTCTATTACAGCAGACCCAGGGAATCAGAAATATAAGCAATCAGCAGAATATCTCACCCTCCACCCCCAATCAGTCAGGCCTCCCTGATTATCAAGACTTGGATTTCTAAAAGCCACTCATTATCCCACTGTCATCTTCACAATTAGCAATACGCCCCATCTATCAAATAAATGAACAGTATGATACTGAGCACCGTTGCCCTTGGCACTGAAGCCTGGACATTGCATTAGAAGATTTCTAGAATTCCTAGTGATGCCAAAGTGTGCTAATAAGAATGTAAGTCTTCAAAATGCTTGCCGGTTCATATCTTAGATGCTCGTGTGCCATCTCAGAAAAATATGGGATCAAGTCCAATGATAATGGAACCTCTATCCTCACAACCAAAAAGAAAATAACTCTGTCAAGCCAGAATATCATTACCTGCTTTGAGCATCTGCCTTTTCCAGTTTTTCTTGAAGCTGTATCCAGTCAATCAGCGCTTTAAAATCTCTTACATAGTTATCTAGCATCATCAGCACCTCCTGATTAGGGAAGAAAACATTTCTTATTTGAGAAGAATAAAAATCCAAGGAAGACCCAAGTGTTACATCAAACTTCTTGGGAACCAACCATTTTTTGCACAATCTCTTCATGCAGGGGATTAACATACCCTTCCAGATTTTGCCTATTCACCAACCACAAGGGACCGGGAGAAAGGAGAGGAACAGTTTAGAGAACATATGGAATCAGTGCTGTTCTTTCTTAAAACATTCCAAAATGGTCACTCCAGCTCAAGGGATTTGGACAAAGGTCTTCTACTCTAGAAAGTGACTACAGACAAGTACACATGGGCACCTGCTGGGTCCAAGTGAATTAAGCAGGATCCTTTTAACATTCTGCTTCCTTTAAGGAAAGTACTGTCATAGGTTCAATTGATAATTAACCATCTTTAACTCCAACTCTGAAATGAAATTTGAGGGAGTCAATTTATGCTTAATTTAAAAAGTTCATTGAAAGCTCCATCCAATTCAGAAAGCATAATTCTAGAGAACTAACCAGACTGGCTAATAAACAAAACTTCCAGTTATATATTTTTTTTGGTTTTGGTTTTGGTTTTGGTTTTTTTGGGGAGGGGGGGTTGCGGGACAATGGGGGTTAAGTGACTTGCCCAGGGTCACACAGCTAGTAAGTGTTAAGTGTCTGAGGCTGGATTTGAACTCAGGTACTCCTGAATCCAGGGCCAGCGCTTTAACCATTGCGCCATCTAGCTGCCCCCCACCCAGTTATATTTTGAATACAAAATATGAATTAACAATGGTATGTAAATTGGCTAAGGTGGAAATATATTTGCAGAATTGCATATGTATAACCAGCATCCTATTTCTTACCTTCTCAATGGGTGGGGAAGGGTGGAGGGAATGAGGGAGGGAGAAAATTTGGAACTTCATTAGCCATGGGAAAGAGCTCTTTACTTGGGTGCTTGTTCCTCACCCAGAATTCAATCTAGGCTTACTGTGAGTGTCAAGTGAGATAAATGACATGAATCTTAACCAGGAAGTCTTATGGGAATGTTAGCTAGTGTCCTGAAGCTCTTCTCCTTGGTTTCTGCCCTTCCCCTAGGAAGTGGACCCTGGACAGAGCATAATATCTCTGCAGGCCTCTTGATTACTCCACTTGAACTGAAAAGAGCCCTGCAGTCAGGAGACCAGGCCACAGACGTCCTGTATGATGGCTCCTGTCACCCTGGGAGCTTCAGTCCAAGGCTCTAGACAACCACTCACTCTCTCATGTACTAGAGCTTTCAACACGCCCTATCATAAACAGCTAAAGCCTTTCACTGAAGCAGCTCAGTGTCTCTAGGCACTGACTTAGGGCTAGTCTCAAAAACATTACAGGGGCAGCTAGGTGGCGCAGTGGATAGAGCACTGGCCCTGGATTCAGGAGGACCTGAGTTCAAATCTGACCTCAGACACTTAACAGTTATTAGCTGTGTGACCCTGGGTGAGTCACTTAACCCCAATTGCCTCACTAAAAAAAAAAGAAATTACAGAGCTAAATGAACATAAATGGTATTGCTACATCTTTTATTCAGGGAGCTCTGGCTTCTTCTTCTTCTTTCTTTTTTGGTGAGGCAATTGGGGTTAAGTGACTCACCCAGGGTCACACAGCTAGTAAGTGTCAAATGTCTGAGGCTGGATTTGAACTCAGGTCCTCCTGAATTCAGGGCCGGTGCTCTATCCACTGCACCATCTAGCTGCCCCTCTGACTTCTTTTATTTTAGTAAAACAAAAAGTCTGGGGCAGATTTATTTTTCATTTTTATTTCTTCTCATTCCAAAGATCTTTTCCATGATACCTCAATAGAGCAGAGTATAGGAAGATCTTACAAGTCTCTAAGAGAAGGCAGAAAAACAGAAGCTCAGTTAAAGGTATGAAAAATCCAACCAAGAAAATGAGCTTTCAGTTAAGACCTAGGAATAGAAACAAGGCGTCACAGAGATTGCAGCCTAATGTTCTGCTGCCAAGGCCCCTCCCTGGGGCACACTGCATCCCGATAAGAGAAGGAATGTCTGGGCAAGAGGACCTCTGAGTCCCCTCCAACTCAGGGTTTCCACAAGTCTACAGCCTCTCTGTTGTCAACGAGTTTCCGATGACAGAAAAAAAAAATGAAATGAACGTCTGACAGGGAATCCTTCTAAACTGAACTTACATAACTCAGAAGACCAGACCCCACGCTCACCACACACACCAGTCATCATTACTGTGATTTTACTTTGAATTCTCTTCTTTAGATGATCTGAAATCACATCAGTGTGACAGTGCGTAATGTTCATCTGGCAATAATTACACCTTGGCCCCAATTCATACATCTATGGGGGCAAAGAGTTTTGGGGAAGGAATGATAACAGAACCTTCAACTGAAGTATCCCTTCCTGTTTCTAAAGGAGGAGCTGTGGGATTGTGATGCTGGCTACAGCTGAAACTGAAGTGCACAAGACGCTGCAAGTATTTGCGACTTGTTCATCCTTAACAGTCACACACACCATTCTCGCCATATTGGAAAAGGCTCATTTTTCTCATTTTCTAATGGAAAATATCAAGCAGGTGGGAAGATTCCTGTCATGTGGTTCAAAAACCAATGCCTTGGGGGCAGCTAGGTGGCGCAGTGGATAGAGCACCGGCCCTGGAGTCAGGAGTACCTGAGTTCAAATCCAGCCTCAGACACTTAACACTTACTAGCTGTGTGACTCTGGGCAAGTCACTTAACCCCAATTGCCTCACTAAAACAAAACAAAACAAAACAAAAAAAAACCCACAAACCAATGCCTTCCAGAAACAATTTGCAATCATCTATCTTCCCAGAAGCACTGAATTTTCCTTATAATTCTGTATCAACTTACAGATACCACCCAAAATTGTGAAGTGCAGACTCAAAGAGGATAATAAATGTAATCCAAAATTTTCAAAAATTAATGCTTAACAACATTATTTCAGATTTAAAAGTAGTACTTCTCTTAAGAAGAATTCCCAGGGGCAGCTAGGTGGCACAGTGGATAGAGTACCAGCCCTGGATTCAGGAGGACCTGAGTTCAAATCTGGCCTCAGACACTTGACACTTACTAGCTGTATGACCCTGAGTGAGTCACTTAACCCCAAATGCCTCACTGAAGAAGAAGAAGAAGAAGAAGAAGAAGAAGAAGAAGAAGAAGAAGAAAAAGAGGAGGAGGAGGAGGAGGAGGAAGAGGAAGAGGAAGAGGAAGAAGAATTCCCTCAACAACAACAACAAAAAAAAAGTATTGTTTTCACACACACACACACACACAAAAGTACTGTTTTCTTCCTATCTAAGGCAACTCTTGGTGCCAATCATTGGTAATAAACGTCTAGTACAATCAAGAAAAGAACAAATTAAGCATTTCAACAGACTACCTTCTCTCACTCTATGAATATGATTTTTACTCTTTAAATTAATTCAGCTTCAATCACTCAAATTAGAGATCAGAAAGATTTCATTCAGAATAATTTATTAAGGAAGTTTGCTACCAATTTCACTTTTTGCTAGAGACTAAAGAATACATACGCAATATAAGCAGTTGCATTTCTGATATGCCAGTTGGCCCACAGAAAGCACATTGATGGCTTAAACAACCTATTCTAAGGAATGTTTAGCTCAACATTATCAGAAGGGATCAGAGCACTACCACGCAGCTGTAATCCGAGTCATGTTTTAGGAACAAGGGAATACAAACAAGACAAGCAGCTGGAGCGGCCCCATACTCACTGATGCACATCTTTCTCCCTGAAGCTATGAAGGCCATTTTGTCGAGCAGGATGAAGCTGAACAAAAGTAGCTCTGAAAGCAACATTACAGGCATCCAGATAACGACATATAGATGTACAGCTAAAATTACCAATTAGTTTACCAATTGGCTGCAACGGATTCGATTGGTTTGTAATTCATTCTAGTTACTGGCGCATACAGCAGGCTGCTTGGCGCCATCCCTTTGTCCTACTGATACACAATACTGGTGCCCAGGCCCTGGGGCCCAGGACATCCCTACAGTAGTGAGTGCAGTGGGATATACCCTATGGTGCTAGAGCAAAGGAGACTTTCATCATGTAGCAAGCAAGGCCCCAACAAAAGAAAGCCTGCATACAAGACTCTTAAGTAAATTTTAAGAGTCATTCCCTTTTCAGAACAACCCAGGCCCCTTTCGAAAGAAAATGCCCACTGTGCATTTTTCCTAAAGGACTAATAAGAATAAACTTACCATAGATGTTTTCAACTTTAAGGCATTCCTCTGAAGGACCTCTCCCATTCATTTTGATATGAGCTTCTAAACGGGAAGGTCAGGTCGAGCCCAATCTACAAGCATTTATTAAACATCTACTCTGTTCCAGGCACTAAGATTTTTCAGTGAACTACAGCTTCTAGCAGAAAAACAGCTTGATGATTCTATATACCTGTATTGTTTTAACAGGATACATCAGTGGGTTACCTAAATGAGTAACTGCCTGTTTGCTTATGGAAACATGTTAATGTGATGCCTGATTTCACTCCATATTCTAATTTGTTCCTTAAAATTCCTTAAAGTTTGACCTGACTACTCTTTTTTTGCCAACCAGCAGTCCTACATTTACTGTCAAAATGGAAGATTCACCAGAATTCCAGAAGATCCAAAGCCATGCAGAAGCAATAATGCATTCCATTCCCACTATAGACACTCCTGGGGTGTTAAGTTGTCTAACAAGAACCAAATAACATAAACGAGAGCAGTTTCCCCACCTGAACCAATATGTGGAACCTTTTTTAATAAAAAAATCTTTGGGGGCAGCTAGGTGATGCAGTGGATAAAGCACTAGCCCTGGATCAGGAGGACCTGAGTTCAAATCTGGCCTAAAACACTTGATACTTACTAGCTGTGTGACCCAGGGCAAGTCGCTTAACCCTCACTGCCCCACTAAAAAAAAAAATCTTAATGGACCCCCCTGCCCATGACAGTGGTAATACAACTATTAGTATCTGTTGATTGAGAAAAGATAGAGGAACAAAAAAGCTACTATGAATTCACGAACATTTTAAAATGCATTTGAACGTTATTAATCAATAGTTTCTAAATACATCTGGAAAATACTAATACACGTAATACGCCAAGACATTTGATCAGTCTAAAATAAGGCAGGTCTGTTTGTTTATTCTATGGAGTCATACTGCATATTTTGTGTCAGCTTAGTACAGACCCAAAAGCCAATGCTTAGTGGGCAGAGAGATGAGAAGGTGGGACCTCATCTGGGACTTGAAAGAGTGCAGAGAAGCCAGGAAGAGGAAAAGAGGGAGAGCCTCCCAGAGAAAATGGAGGGTCTTATTTGAGGCTCAGCACGGAGGCCAGTGTCACCAGATCACATGGCTTGGGGGTGGGGGGGAGAGGAAAGGCGTGTGGGCTGGGAGTGGAGGGAGACCCTGGGTAAGGCATCAGAAGACTAGAAGAGTAGGAGAAGGGTCAGGATGATGATCAGTCTAACAGCTAAATAACAGATGAACCAGAGTGGGGAGAGACCCAAGGCAGCAGTCGGCCATGACAACAGTGGAGGAATGAGGATGAGGGCCTACACCAGGCTGGTGACAGTGTCAGAGAAGAGAGGGGGGGCAATATGTAAGAGGTATAATATAGGCAAAACAGACAGCACTTGGCAATAAACTGAATATTGGGGCGGGGGGAGGAAATGATACCTGGATTGTGTAACGATTGGAATGACACCACCTGCTGGAGACTTACTAAAGGAAAGCTCCGCCATGAGAAGGTGCCTGAGGGCAAGACATGTGGCTTTTCTTTGGCGTCAGGAAGTGACCTTTGCTTGTGGGAGGAAGAGGGGGCCAGGCTAGCGCTCTCACCTTCGTCAGGACTCTCATGGAGAGCAGAGCAGAACTGTAGTTCCCCAAGATAGATAGATGAATCTAGGCCTTTCTCTCTCTCTTCACCAAATTCTTATTCTCCATAATAAATGCTTAAAAGTCTAAACTCTTGCTAAAGCTTCTAATTTATTGGTGACCACTCATTAGATAGTTTAGACAGACCAGCTAGAATTTTAGCCCCTTAGAGATGCAAGCCTGGATGACTGGAAAAAAGGATGGTGGGACTCTCGACAATAATAGGGAAGTTTGGAAAGAGGAGGGTAGTGACTTGGGGAGAGAAATAAACAGTTTTGGAAACGCTGAGTTTCAGATATCTAAGGAACATCCATTTAGAAACATCTAATAGGCAGCTGGAAATGCAAGTGTGGAGGTCAGGAGAGAGTTTAGAGGAGAATCATCAGTACACAGATGATACTTGACTTCATGAGAATAGATGAGATCACTAAGTGAAATGGTACAGAGCGAGAAGAGAAGAGGGCCCAGGACAGAGCTCTGGGCAAAACTGATCTTTAGAAGGTGGGGCTTAGACACAGATTCAGTAAAGAAGACTGAGTTCAGAGAAGAATACAGAACATGGAACACAAGCTCTCCTCCAGGAGCTAACATTCTGTCAGAGGATCCAACAAACATGTACGCTAAGAATAGAGAGAATGAATATACAGAGAATAAATGCACACAGAAATGCTTCCTCTCTTCTTGTTTACTTCTCAATCTGGCTGCCAATCGCATAACTCCACAGAAACTGCTCTCTCCAAAGTGACTAATGAGCTCTTATTGGCTCTCATTCTTTTTGATCTCTCTGCTAAATCTAACACTGCTGACCATCCCCTTCTCCGGGACACTCTCCTCTCTGGGTTTTTATGGCTCTGCTCTCTCCTGGTTCTCCTCTTACCTGTCTGACCACTGTCCATAGCACACCCCTACTCTTCTCCCCACGTTCTGCTTATTCTCTCCAGTTTCATCTCTCCTGGTTCTTCTCCCACCTGACTGCACCTTTGCAATATCCTTTGCCGGATCTTTCTCCAGGTGCCACCTATTACCTGTGGATGTCCCCCAAGGTTCGATCTTGAGGCCTTCTGTATTATCTCTTAATCAGTCCTAACTTCTCTCCTGACCTCCAGTCTCATATCATCAATTGCCTATTAAACATCTTGAACAGGACACCCCACAGACATCTCAAACTCAAAGTGTCAAAAAGTGAACTTACTCTATCTTCTCCCAGCTCTCACCTCTGCCCAGCATTGGTATTATGATCAAAAGCACCACCATCTTCCCAGTCACTCACTCCACATAACCAATGTGTTGCCAAGTCTTGTCATTTCTACCTTCACTTCCTCTCTCGTCTATACCACACTTCTCTCTACTCACAGGGTCACTACCCCAGTGCAGGTCCTCATCACCTCATGCCTGAACCATTGCTAGAGCCTTCGGTTGGGTCTTCCTGACTCCAATCCCTCCCCATTCAGCCGCCAGAAGTACACTTCCTCAAGTGCGGGCCGACTGTCAACCCCCTATCCGATAAACTCCAGTGGCTCCCTATTACTGTCAGGGTCAAAGATAAAATCCTCTGCATCTTTGAAATCCCTTCATGTGGAGCCCCCTTTTACCTTTCCAGTCTTCCTTCACTTGATTCCACTCCCCTGGTGACACCGGCATTCTTGGTCCTCCTCACTCTCTTCATCCTCAATTCCGCCTCCTGGTTTCCCTGGCTTCCTTCAAGCTCATCCCTCAAGCTCCTGAGAAGGACCTTCCCCCGACCCCCATCTTCCCACCATAGTCGCCCTGGGCGCTCCCCTCTGAGGCGTGTCCACACCTCGCAGGTGCAGAGTGCTGTACAGGCTGTTTCTCACCCATTAGAATGGGCTTCTAGAGACTTTTGCCTCTGCTTGTGACTACAGAACTTACTTAGTGCGGTGCCTGACACATAATAAGCACTCAATAAATGCTTGTTGACTGACTGAAGACTGAAGAGACCAGAACCAAGAGAACCATTTATACCGTAACAACATGATGAGAAAAACGACTTTACCAAAGCAAAAAAGCCAACCCTGATCCTAGAAGAATAAAGAAGCACACCACCCACCCCCGACAGGAAGGGAGGAATTCACAAGGCAAAGAAAGCACACATTTCCAGACAAGGCCAAAGAGGGAATATGCTTTGCATAATGATATCTATTAGTGGGGGCAGCAAGGTGGCACAGTGGATAAAGCACCAGCCCTGGATTCAAGAGGACCTGAGTTCAAATCCAGCCTCAGACACTTCACACGTACTAGCTGTGTGACCCTGGGCAAGTCACTTAACCCTCACTACCCCACAAAAAAAAATCAAAACAAATAATGATATCTTTTAGCTACACATGTTTTCATTGTTTCTTTTGGGAGATAGGAGATGAAATAGGGTGAGGCAGAAAGAGGGAGAAAAATGCTTTTAATTGAGAAATGATAATAAAAACCAAAATAATAAAAATATTTGCTAAAAATTGACCTTAAGGGTAGTGTTGAAGGAAGAAAGAAGTCCTATGAGGGCAACATGAAGCCTTGAAGATGTTCATGGTAAAGGAAGGAGAAGAGACCTTCTTTCATAGGATGATTATCTGCACATTCCCCTCAGGCCTTGTTTACTAGCAATCCCAACTGACATTTATATGGCACTTTAAAGACAAACACAGTAGGTACTCAAGAAATGCTTACTGATTCATCGGTTCTGCAGACAGGTCTCCCTTGCTAGGCCAGCTGTTGGCAAGGCCACCCTTTCCAAAGACAGTGACCTCCTTACAGCCTACTGCTAATTGCTTGAGTTCCTTTGAAGGAGATGTCTTTGCTGCACTCACAATGGGAACAAAGATTTTTTACAGACCCTACTTTAAAAGGGAGAAGGGGAAATTTTCCCAAAAGAAAATCAAGATGGCTAATTTCCACGGCAAGGATTATTTAACCTCTGTGATGTCGACTCCTTATCTGTAGAGAACCCTGGAAATGCATTCTTCTTTGTTTCATACTTTGTTCCCCTTGTCTCAAAGAATCCTCACGTTCCACAAACACCAAAATGAAACCCAGAGTAATCTCTGGGGGCTGTTTTGTTCGAGGCAAGGTATTATTATCCCCTCCTTTACAAATAATGAAATGGAGCCTCTGAGTCTTGAAGTGCTTGGCCCAATGTCACACAGCTGAGACAGGTCTGAAGCAGGATTCACCAGGGGCCTTCTAAGAAGCAACTCCAGCCCTCCACCCACTAGGCCAAAGCTTCTTAAACTTCTTCCACTTACAGCCCTTTTTTTCCCAAGTAATGTTGGCATGACCCCAGGTATATAGGTATTTAAAATAGGTATATATAACCTTGTACTGTTGGCAAACCCCCTCCATTCAGTCAATTTAAGAAGCTTTACACTAGGCCCAGATGCCTCTCTTGCTATAGACTGGCCCACTTCATTAAGCATGAAGTCACTCGAGAGTCAATTAGCCAATGAGTTAACTAGCATTTATTAAGCAAGTGCCTACTAGGCATCAGACAATGAGCGAAGGGCTGGAAATACCCTGAAAAGGTTTACAAGGATGGGTGATGAATAACCTGAGATTCTAGTCTAGCCCTAGGACCCACCCATGCAGGGTGATAGTTACATGAGCACTGAACTTGGAATCAGGGGACTCAAGTTCAAGTCCCACCTCAGCCTTTCAGCAAGTCAAATGTTCTCAATGGGTTACTGCTCCCTCGTCTGCAAACTGAAATGATTAAGTAACACTGTCTCCAGGTTATCTTACAGATCAGCTTCTCTAACTTTCCTCTGGTGCTAGGATTCTAAGGTGTTCATTTAAGCTTTCCTATGTCTGGGTGGAATCTCAGGCAGGACAAATGTAATCTGAAAAGAAGATAGCAAGCAGTTTTCCCAATGTAAGAATGGATCTAGTTTTCCACCAATATAACAAACTTCAATTCTTTAATATGTCATCGGGTCTGTTATTTCATCAATGTGGGTACCCACTCCACAATAACAGATATTCCACAATTTGCAGCCACATGGCATCAGAAGAAAATCAACATTAAGAAAGAGGAGCTTTTGTTCCAAAGCGAAGGGCTGGGGTCCTTAAAAAACTGCCCCATTTCCCAAGTACAATCCAGCCTGCTCTCTTCTGCCACACCTCACTGTAGATCCGCAATCAATGTCTGTCCAAGACAAAAAGTATGGCACGTACGACACAGTGGGCCGTTTACCCAATTACAAATCATGTGGGTGAGATCCTTTAAAGTCAAGAATCTGATTACACTCCAAAACAGAATAAACACACAACATTTTCTGTACTGAAAACATTAAACTGTGGTAATTTAGCCACCAATTTGGAAGCTGTTAGCTACTGTTCATTTTGAAACCTGCTTTTGATATTTACACACTAATTTCAAACCTAATTTGGCTGTTCTTGAGAGATTCCTGTGATAAGATGTGAGTTCACTCTAGACCCTATTTCAAAGGCTACATAATGATTTCCAGCGCTTGTTGAGCTTTTTATTCATGTTTCATGTAAAAGGAAAAGTTGCCTCTAGTATTTCCGTAAAGCTCTCCTGTTCTGGTTTTTCTCAGTTGTTATGATCGTTTTATTCATCACACAGCAATACAGTGTATAATTTATACTTATTAAAAGGGTCACACAATTGAATTTTTATGCTTTGTGTCTCTGTTTCATATCCACTACAAACACAAGGTTATCTACAATTAGAAAACACACCTTACAATGACATCCCACCCAGACATTGTTTATGTTTGGCCATCAATCTCACTTTTTCTCCCAGCAGAGTGAATTAGAAGAGTGATAACTATCTCAGCCCAAAGGGTACAATGTACAATGAAGACATTAAACAGGAAACCAAAGAATGTGAAAATAGACAGAATCCTACTAGTGCCACCTACAGCAGAAATGGAGAATGCAGCTTAAAAACAAAACAAAACTTATAAGGGGCTGTTTACTTCAATCCATTGCATCTTACAGTAAGTCATTAGAGCGCTGTAGAAAACCTTTCACTCAATGTAGACAATAACAAGCCAGTTCAAGAAATGAAAAAGAACGAACAGCAATGTCCAAAAGATACTACTAATTTTAGGTGTGTGTGTATAAAATATAATGCATATATATTTTTCAAGTGGTAAAGGGACAAAGTAAGATACAGGGATGGCTTTGAAGTATTGGCAATATTAGTTCAAAAAATGTCAAGACAGGGCAGCTAGGTGGCGCAGTGGATAAAGCACCGGCCCTGGATTCAGGAGGACCTGAGTTCAAATCTGGTCTCAGACACTTGACACTTACTAGCTGTGTGACCCTGAGCAAGTCACTTAACCCCCATTGCCTTACCCCAAAACAAACAAACAAACAAGCAAACAAACAAAAAAAAGACAAGGCAGTAAGTAGGAAGACAACTTAAAATGGATCATTAGACTTCATAATGAACCTTACCTTACACTCCACCACACTCTGATCTGATTCACAAGTAACATAGATCTCATCTACTGCTCGTCGGAGATTGTCAAAAAGGAATGCCCAGTAGCGTGCTCTCAGGTCGATTCTGCGCGGGTGCCTCGTTTTAGTGGGACTTTTCTCAAAATGCTTATCTCCGGCTGAGGAAGATGTTATTTTACAGTCTACTGTAGCATTCTAAAGAACGTTAAAAAAAAATAAAGATTTTTATGGTCAAGAAAGTTTAACTTTTTGTAGGATACATTTAACACATTCAAATGCTTTTAGATAAAATATTTTTCTTTTCAACTTATACCATAATTAAATCTATGTTAACTGAACCAAAGTTTCTTGACATGCAACAAAAGGGGCAGTTTTGCGATTCAGTATTTTGTTTCAAATATTATTTAATTAATATTTAAGTCAGGTTCAATGTATGAAACATTCTGAAAATAAAGTCACAGATATGGTTCTTCATTTATTGGAACACAAATTCAAAGACTCCTCATGGCACTGGGAGTGACCCTGGATTCTCAAAGGCTTAGCTGGTATAACACAAACTCTGAAAGTCCCCACCATGGCAGAAAGGCTTCCAGGATGCTGACTGCTTATTCTCTAAGGACCAGACCAGCTCAATATGGAGAGGTGCATTACCAAAACAAGGCAGTGAATTTTTGGTCATAGCAATTCATAATATTATCTACTAAGGAACAGAGGGCTTGGAAATCGCATTATCTGCTTTAACTGATTAGTGTGATTATACCCAGAAATCACAAAACCGTGCCAAGGACAGCCTAGATTTCCATCTACATATGTTCTTCCTAGATAGTTGAGTACTGGGCTTGGAGTCAGAGAGGTAGGAGTTTAAAATCTACTCCATACACTTATTAATGATATGATCATGAACACGCTGCTTAAACTCTCTAAGCTTCATGATGTTCTGTGAAATAAAGATGTGAATACATGTAGTACCTACCTCTCAGGGCTCAAATAAAATAAGAATGCCATAATATTCATATCAATTATTAATTTTATATGTTAAACTGATTTCTTTGCTTTAACTTAAAAATGAGAGCTCATAAAAATCTAAAAATAAGCACTACAGGTACAGTCAATGAGCTAACTTCATCTTAAAGTATTTTTTCCCATAAGTAAAAACTACAATGAATACAGAAAAACAAACGAAATAAAACGCATGAGCACAATTAGAATCAAGAACCCTATGTAGATAACTATAACTGAATAGTGGATTGAAATTATATTCATACATGTTTAAAAAATAAATGAAACATTCAATTCATCTAGTTAAAAGTTCTTTTTTATAGATACAAAATTATATCCTATTTACAGGATTTCATAAAATTCTTACAGACTAATGGGTAAAACAGGATTAATCTGAGAGAAAAGACAGCATGCACTCCCACTCAAAACTAGTATTTCAGCACTCAATATAAAACAACTGGACATCATTCCACTGATACTTTTCAAATTGAATTAAAATGAAAGCCTGGCCTATGCCAGCACAGGCAATGTTCAATACCAGCTAGGTCTGTTATTGGAAGATACCCAGTTCACAGAAACATCTACCACAGATGTTATGCCCTTTGATGTCATGTTTCAGCCCTAGGCTATCAACGCTATGTTGCTTCTCATCCACTAAACATTCTCTTTCCACGGGGGAATCTTCTGTAACTGTACTACTGATTTCAGAACAGAATCTACAAATAAACTAGAACCACCACCACCAAAACAAAACAAATTCAAAGCAAAATCCTGTGATATGGAAATGGGTTCTTCTTCCTTCTACTACTTCTCCCTCATAGGCAATTTCATTGTCCTGGCAGAGAATGCCATCAACTCACCAAATTTCACACCAATTGGGAGATTAAATGTCAACAATTATCCTTTATTCTATATTTCTAATTAATTAGCAGATCATTATTTTATTCTAGACAGCATTTGCTCTATGCTCTTCTCCATGGTTCTCTTGTTCTTCTGACTTACTGACACCTTTGTCATCTTCTGTTTGAACTACAATGAAGTCATGAAACATGGGTTCTAATCCTGGCCCTAATGATTATTAGGAACGTGACCTTGGGAAGATCCACTGCCCCTCAGTCTCCTCAAATGCAAAACGAAAGGACTAAACTAGATGACTTCCAAGGATCTTCAAGTTAGGAAAGTCTATGATTTATGACAACAGCAAACAACACCTTCACCAGAGTACCCTCTGCCCTTAAAAATCCATCCTCTTCACCACCAAAGTTGTCATTTTTGCCTTTCACTTTGATAAGACCATCCTGTTTAAAAGTCCTACGCCGTCCCAGCTCACCGTCCCCGCTGTGGATCAGATATCAATGCTTCCAAGTGCTTTAGGACATGGCCTGGCACCTACTTGCATAGCCTCCATAGACAACAGAACAGTTTACCCCCATTCTCACCTCCAATACAAACTGTCCATATACCTCGAATGTTCAGTCCAACAGTCTGGCAAGCCATCTCTCTCCCGTTACTTACAAAGCATCTAGAATACTCCCTTATACTTCTTCTAGGGAAAAGCAGGATGCCAGAAGCTCTTGGTCAGCCCATATCCCTTCAGGGAACGTGGAATTCCAGCAGCAACTTTTCATTCATCCCCTAAGTGAGGCACCTACCATCGTCCTCCTAAGCAGCACTTTACCTTGATTTGTATAGGATGTGAATCATCCTATTCCATTTCTCCAACCAATCTGCCCCCTGACCTTTACTGTATGACTGTCTAAAACGGTAAGCTCCAGAGGGGCAGAGATTAGTCTGTGTAACTCAGTCTGCATGATACTTTGTACTATGCATACTACGACATTCAAAGAACCATTCATAATCACTGCCAACATATGCGGCTTGTATGACACCTGAGTGTAGCCAGTTCACAAGGTCAGCTTAGGACTTTCTGATTTCCCCAATACCACAAAAGACATCAGCAAGTTTCTTCACCAGCCACCTATACTCTAGGGCATTTAGGTGGAGCAGTGCAAAAAGCAAAGGACTTGAAATCAGGAAGACCTGAATTAAATTTCTGCTTCTGACACTTACTAGCTGTATGACCCTGGGCAAGTCACTGTGTCTCAATTTCCTCATCTGCAAAATGGGGATACTAGCATCAACTTCATAGGGTCATTCTGAGGACATATGTTAAAAAAAACAAACCCTTGGATTCAGGAGGACCTGAGTTCAAACCCAGCCTCAGACACTTGACACTTAACTAGCTGTGTGACCCTGGGCAAGTCACTTAACCCTCATTGCCCTGCAAAAAAAAAAAAAAACCCTTGGTAAAAGTACTATATAAGTGCTATTTATTATAATTATTATTGTCGTTATTATCATCATGAGTAGTAGCAATATTATGCAGGCATACTGGCATATTTAAAAATTCCAAAATCAAAGGCTCAATATAAAAAAAATCCATAAAACTCTTTGTGAAATGAAAAATCCATCTCCTGTAGTGGAATAAACTTGTGCTCTGACACCCTAAAACTGCTGTGCATTCAGTCATGTTCAACTCTTCATGAGCCCATGGACCATGAGGCCCCAGGCCCTTCTGTCCTCCACTGCCTCTCCAGGTCTGTCCGAGATCATACTCATTGTTCCCATAACATAACCTCTCTCTCTCATCCTCTGTCGCCACCTTTCCTAACTCGAGTCTTTCCCAATGAGTCTCATCTTCTCATTATGGGGCCAAAAGTATTTCCGCTTCAGTGGTTGACCTTCCAGTGAACAGCCTGAATTCATTTCTTTAAATATCACCTGATGTGATCTCCTTGTTGTCTAAGGGACTTGATTTTTTTTCTTCTTTTTGTGGGGCAATGAGGGTTAAGTGACTTGCCCAGGGTCACAAAGCTACTAAGTGTCAAGTGTCTGAGGCCGGATTTGAACTCAGGTGCTCCTGACTCCAGGGCCGGTGCTCTATCCACTGTGTCCCTAAGGGACGTTCAGAAGTCTTCTCAGCACCACAATTGGAAATCGTCAATTCTGTGAGGATCAGCTTTCCTTTTAGTCCAACTCTCATGGCTATACCTTGCTACTGGGAAAACCACAACTTTGAGTCCATGCACTTTTGTCAGCAAGGCGACGTCTCTGCTCATTGGTATGCTGTCCTCATCTGCCATAGGTTTCTTCCCGAGGAGAGAGTGTCTTTTGATTTCATGTCTGCAATCACCATCTGCACAGGTCTTTGAGCCCGAGAATATACAATCGGACTGCTTCTGTTCTCCCTCTATTTGCCATAAGTGATATGATAAACTGCCAAGACCTTACGTTGTTTGATAGTAAGCTTTAAGTCAGCCTTTACACTTTGCTCTTTCACCCTCATCCAGAGGCTTCTTGACTCCTCTTCACTGCCTGCAATATTGTCTGCACATTGTTGATATTTCTCCCAGCAGCCTTAATTCTAGCCTTTGACTCATCCAGCCTGGCATGCTGCATGATGTGTTTTGCATGTATGTTAAATAAACAAGATGATAATGTACAACCATAAAATTGGGTTGAGATGATTGCCAGAATCAATGTGCCCTTTTTGAACGAACAAAAGATCTAACAGTTAAACTAGAATCAAAGAATATTCCAGATGGAGAGGATCTTAACATTCATCTGCCTCAATCTGCACATGAAGAAACTGCAGACCAGGGAGGAAGGGATTTGCTCAAAGTCATCCATCCACCAAGACAACTAGGAAGAAAACCCAGGTCTCAAAATTCCTAGCCCAGGAGTCTTTTCATGTCATAGTCGCTTCACCAAGAAAGAGAGCAATAAAAGAATTCACATCTACAGAATCAATGAAATACAGTGTACTGCTTGATGGAATGTACCCAACTAAAATGAAATTCAAATCTATATGTAAAACAAAATATGCAATACATAATTTCTGAATCATTAGATCCTTATTTCAGAAATTAAGGAGCTCATTGAAAGTCATTAAGTAGAAATGTTTATACTACACCTGTTTAGCACTTTTATGTGTGCCCTGAATCGTTCTCTTGGATTTTCCTCCAGTTTGCCATTTAGATTTCCCTTCAATAAAAAAGAAAAAGGTCGTCACTTATATAGAAATCACTTCAATTAAGTCATTCAGGTATCCAAAAACTTAACCTCCTCACTGTCTTGAACATTAAAAAGATTTTCATACCACTTTTATTTGAGAGTATAGGAAATTCTAGAAATTGCAATAAGAGAGAAAAAAAAATACATTAGTGCAAAGGGTCATGGACCTCTCTTTGGCAGCCTAGTGAAAACCACAGACTCCTCAGAATAATGGTTACGGCAGATAAAATACAAAGAAAGATATAAGTTATAGGAAATAAAATTTAAAAAATTTTAAAATCCAAATTGGAAAAGATGTTAAAAAAACATCATCACTTGCAAATTATATTATGGTATATCTAGAAAATTCAGTCAACTCAAGAAAACAGATTATGTAAACAATATATATTTTTGATAAAGATGAAAGATATGAGACTAATCCACAATAATCATTATATTTTTATTTACTAACAACAAAGATAAAAAAGTATAAAAGGCCATCTATAATAACAAAAACTTTAAAAAACCTGGGAATTCATTTACTATGAAGGCATAGAGTAGATTAATAGAAATTAATATATGGGGCAGCTAGGTGGCGCAGTGGATGGAGCACCAGCCCTGGATTCAGGAGGACCTGAGTTCAGATCTGGCCTCAGACACTTGACACTTGCTGGCTATGTGACCCTGGGCAAGTCACTTGACCCCAATTGCCTCATTAAAAAAAAAAAAAAGAAAAGAAAAGAAAGAAATTAATATATGACATCTTAAAAACAAGAGTGAACAAAATTTTAAAAAACATAACTGGAGGACCATTCATCAATCAAAAATGAGTATGACTGGGGCAGCTAGGTGGTGCAGTGGATAAAGCACCGGCCCTGGATTCAGGAGTTCCTGAGTTCAAAATCCGGCCTCAGACACTTGACACTTACTAGCTGTGTGACCCTGGGCAAGTCACAACCCCCATTGCCCCGCAAAAAAAAAATTAATTTAAAAAAATGAGTATGATTAATATAATAAAAATGACAGTACCCCTCAAATAATTTATATAGTTAAATAATACCAATCAAAATACCAAGAGTTTTCTTTATTCAACTGGATAAAAACATAATAAAATTTACATGTAAAAACAAATAGATGAGAATATCAAGAGACATGCTAAAAAATAGCTTACAGATGATCTTACGTGCTTAAAATTTTAAGGTTTATTACAAAGAGATAATTATTATTGTTGTTAATAATAATAGCTAGAAATTATGTAGTACTTTAGGATTTTCAAAGTACATTTTTTCTTCTGAACTCTAACAGTCACTAAAAATGCTGGAAATTAGGCTTTTTTCCCCCTTAAGTTGTCCTTTTCTTTTTAATTTTAAACATGCAAGAAGATTGTAGGGGTTTCTTTTAAGCCACATCCCTTACATACAGCCTCTCAAAGGTCCTTCTGATTTTTTAAAATTATATTTAATTTGCTGTACCAAATTTGAAGCTATGCTATAAAGTAGCAGTACTGCCTAAGAAACAGAGTGGTGGATCAATGGAACAGGTTAAGCACAGTAGACAGTGGTAAATGACTATAGTAATCTATTGTTTGAAAAACCCAGAGACTCCAGCTTCTGGGATAGGAACTCAGTATTTGACAAAAACTGCTGGGAAAACTGGAAGACAGTATGGAAGAAACTAGACATAGACCAAAACCTTACACCTTATACAAAAATAAGGTCCAAATGGGTTCAAGATTTAGACATAAAGGGTGATACCATAGATAAATTAGGAGAAGAAGGAATAGTTTACCTCTCAGATCTATGGAGAGAAAAACAATTTATGTCCAAACAAGAGATAGAGAATATTATGAAATGCAAGATGGAAGACTTTGATTACATTAAATTAAAAAGGTTTTGTACAAACAGAATCAATGCAGCCAAAATTAGAAGAGAGGCAGAAAACTGGGAAACAATTTTTATAGCCAGCATTTCTGATAAAGGCCTCATTTTTAAAATATATAGGGAACTAAATTAAATTTATAAGGATGCAAGTCATTCCCCAATTGAGAAATGGTCAAAGGATGAAGAAATCAAAGCTACCTATTGCCATATGAAAAAAATGTTCTAAATCACTATTGATCAGAGAAATGCAAATTAAAACAACTCTGAGGTACTACCTCACACCTATCAGATTGGCTAATATGACAAAAAAGGAAAATAATAAATGTTGGAGAAGCTGTGGAAAAATTGGAACACTAATGCATTTTTGGTGGAGCTGTGAACTGATCCAACCATTCTGGAGAGCAATTTGGAACTATGCCCAAAGGGCTATGGGACTGTTCATACCCCTTGACCCAGTGATACCAAAGAGACCACAGAAAAAGGAAAAGGACCCACATGTACAAAAATATTTATAGCAGCTCTCTTTGTGATGGCAAAGCATTGGAAATTGAGGGAATATCCATCAATAGGGGAATGACTAAACAAGTTGTGGTATGTGAATGTAATGGAATATTATTGTGCTGTAAGAAATGATGAGCAGGAGGAGTTCAGAGAAACCTAGAAGGACTTACATGAACTGATGCTGACTGAGAGGAGCAGAACCAGAACACTGTACACAGTAACAGCAATATTGTCTGATGAACAATGGGGATAGACTTGGCTCTTCTCAGCAGTGCAATGATCCAAAATAGTTTCAAAGAACTCATGACAGAAAATGTTCTCAACATCCAAAAAAAAAGAACTATGAGTTATGAATGCAGATTGAACCATACTGTTTCTACTTTTGGACTGGTTTTTTTTTCCTTCTTTTTTGAGGTATTCCCTTGTGCTCTGATTCTTCTTTCATAAGATGACTAATGTAGAAATATGTTTAATGTGATTGTACATATACAACCTATACCAGACTGCTTTCCATCATAGGAAGGAGGGAGGGAAGGGTGGGAGAAAAAAAATTGGAACTAAAAATCCTGTGAAAACAAATGTTGAAAACTATCCTTATATGTAACTGGAAAATAATAAAATACTTAAAAAAAAGACCTTTGCACTAATCCCTATTAAATTTTACTTATTAGATTCAACCCCCCCAAAAAATAAATAAATTATAATTTTTTAAAAAATCAGCAAAAATCAAACTTTTCACCCTTTTTCTCTTCATTTATGCACCCCACTCCCATCTCATTGAGAAGTAAGGAAAAACAAGATCCTTATTATAAACATGTAAAACAAATGTCCATACTGGTCAAGTCCAAAACATACATACATATGTGCACACACATATACAAATATACACATATATACATATACACACGTGTATGTGCACAAGCATGTATCTACTTTTATGTGTGTGTGTGGCTATAGGTCTCATTCTATGCTCTCAGACCCTCACCTCATTAGTCCTCTGGAATCATGGGTGGTTATTACACTAATAAGAGTTTCTAATTCTTTCATAGTTGTTTATCTTTACTTTGTGATTCTCTTATGATAAATTTTTCTCCAGGTTTCTCATGCTTCATGAGTTCATGTGTTTTCCCAGGTTTCTCTGAAACCACCCCCCTTCATCATTTCTTACAATACAACAGCATCACATTTATTCACCATAACTTGTTCAGCCATTCCCCAAATGATGGGCCCCCCCTCAGATTCTCATACTTTGGCTACCTCAAAAAGAACTATAAATATTTTCATACATCCTTAGGGTGTGTTTTGCTTAGGACTAACCATTCCCTTTTATCTACTTTCTAATTCCCCCTTCTCTCCTTTTACCTCCTATTTTCCAAATGAAAGAAATATATTTCTATAGCCAACTGTGTATACATGTTCTTTCTTCCCTTCTTCAAACCAATTCAAAAAAGAGTGAGGTTTCAAATGTCAGCCACTTCCCCTCATGCCCTCCTTATTTGTCTAAATGTCTACTTGTTCACCCAAATTATGTGAGATGATTTTCCCTAATTTTCTTCCCCCCCAGTTTATTCCTCTTCCCCTTCCATTCCATTATTCTTTTAAAATGATCAAAACATAACCATACCCAAGCCTTTTAATTAAACTCCCTCTATGATCCTGATATAAGGTTCAGAGGGGACACATATCTTCACCCCATATTAGAAAAACAGTTTATCCTAGCTTAGTGCTTTATCTTTGTTCATTTGTATTTAAATTTTTATGTTTCTCTTAACTCCTTTGTTTAAACTTCACAGTTTCTACACCGCTCTAGTCTTTTCATCAGGAATGCTTAGAAGTACTCTATTTTGTTAAAGATCCATTTTTCCCTCTGAATGATTAAACTCAGTCTTACTGGGTTGGCTGTTGTCTTTCATTCTCAGAGACCAAAATGACATCATTACACTGGAATCAGGGTACAGAGTGTCCAACTGTGAATCAGACCAATACAAGCTTGGAAGGCTCTAACACAGGTCAGGCACACATGGTCCATATGAAGATTGGGAATGGAGATGCTTCTAAATTTGTATATCTCATGTTTCTTTGGAGCTACTGCAATTCTGCTTTGTTCATAGAGCATAGCACCTTATTTGATGTGGGTACAAGACCACAATGGGAGGTCTTGTGCCAGTGTCCCCTATGTCTCATAATCAATGCCAAAATTCTTCTGACAGACCTTGAGAGTGTCTTTATATCACTTCTTCTGACCTCCACGTGAGCACTTGTCTTCCGTGAGTTCTCTGTAAAAGTCTTTTAGGCAAATGAATATTTGGCATTCAAGCAACGTGGCCAGTCCATCAGAACTGCATTCTGTAGTAGTGTTTGAATGCTTGGCACTTCAGCTGGAGAGAGGGCCATATCTTGCCAGGTAATCTTCAGAATCTTCCTAAGACAATTCAAATGGAAGTGATTCAGTTTCCTGGCACAGCACTGGTATACTGTCCAGGTTTCTCAGGCATACAACAATGAGGTCAGCACAAAAGTCTAATAATTCTTCTCTCCCTCACTTTTCTTCAGAGCCTCCCAAACACTGAGCTAGCTCTGACAATGTGTGTGTTAACCTCATCATCTTATGTGTACATCTCTATAAAGTATACTGCCAGGGGCAGCTAGGTGGTACAATGGATAAAGCACCAGTCCTGGATTCAAGAGGATCTGAGTTCAAATCCAGCCTCAGACACTTGACATTTACTAGCTGTGTGACCCTGGGCAAGTCACTTAACCCTCATTGCCCCACACACAAAAAATTAAATAAGCCAAAAAAAAATTTTTTTAAGTATAGTGCCAAGGTGAGTAAACTTATCCATAGCATTCAAAACTTCTCCATTTGCTGTAATATGTGGTTCCATGTATACATGGTATATTGCTGGCTGGTACAGAACTTCTGTTTTCTTGCTATTAATTGTTAGGCCAAAATTAGCACAACTAGCAGAAAACTAATCTATACTGTTGCATCTCAATCTCAGAAGCTGCACTGAGTACACAAAGTCATGCACCAACTCTCCCTCTGCTTTAGGAAGTTCAGGAAAGCCCTCTAGTATGAGAGCTGCTGAGCCCTTTTCAGGGCTAATTTCTGCCTTTGGTGTCCTTGCTGGATAATTCTTGACTCTAAGTCCATATTCTTTGCCTTCAGGAATGTGGTATTCCAAGCTCTCTGTCCCTTAATTGTGGTGGCTCCTAATCTTGTGTGATCCTGACTGACACTTCAGTATGCTAAATCTTTCTTTCTGGTTAACTTCAGTATTTTTTCTTTGACCTGGAAGGTTTGAATTTGGGCTATAATGTCCCTAGGAGTTTTCATTTTGGAGCTTCTTTCAGGAAGTAACTGGTGAATTCCTTCTTTAGAAGCATCTCCATTGGTTCTAAGAGATATGAGCATTTGATGGTGCATCTGACATTGTTGATCACCCCTATCTACCTGGATAATTTATCCTCTCTGGGATTTCATGGCATTACTTTCTTCTAGTTGTCTTATTTTTCTGAATGCTTTTTCAATCTCTTTTGCTGGTTCATCAGGCATATAACACCGGGACTATGGGTGTTCCCTAAAGATTCTGTATCCTAGATCCACTTCTCTTCTTCCTCTACATTCTCTCTTATCAGCTCCCATTGGTTTAACTATTATCTTTATGCAGATGAGTTATGCACCAATTGCCTATAGGACAATTCAAAAAGGACATCCCAGAGACATCTTAAACTCAACATCTCCAAAACTGAAATCATTATTTTCCCCACCAATCCTTCCCTTCTTCCCAATTTGCCTATCTCTATCAAAGGTACCACCATTCTTCCACGGTCGAAGGCTCATAACCTTGGTATTATCCTGAACTACTCATTTTCTTTCAACTCCCACATCGAATCAGCTTCCAATTCTTACCATTTGGACCTGCACAAGATTTCTCACTCCACCCCCTTTACTCCACTTACACAGCTTCCATCTTAGATCAGGTACTTATCACCTCTCACTTGGACTCTCTCTAATCCAGTCTATCCTACAGAATGGGAAAACATAATGTTCCTTAAACATTGATCTGACCATGTGACTGCATAATTGCCCTAGGGCAGCTAGAGTGTTCAGCAGAATGTTGGCCTTGGAGTCAGGAAGATCCAAGTTCAAATTTAGACTCAGATGCTGACCAGCTGTGTGACCCTGAGAAAATCACTTCATTTCTTTCTGCCTCAGTTTCCTCTGTAAATGGGTATAATGAAAGTACCTATCTCAAAGGGCTAATATGAGGATCAAGTGAGACAATGTATATAAAGCACTTTGTAACCTTAAAGTAGTATATAAATTCTATTACCATTATTATTATCTCTCAATCAACTCTAACTACTTCCTATTGCCTCTAGAATAAAACAGAACCTCCTCTATTTACTCAGTCAACAAGCATTTATTAAGTGCTTATTGTGTGCAAGGTACTATGCTAAACTATAAAGAAAGATAAACACATAATCCCCTGCCCTCCAGGAGCTCCCATTCCAATGAAGGAGACCTCAGGCAAACAACTATGGATGTATAAGACATATATAGGGTAAAAGGGAAGAGATGAAGAAAGACCACTTGAAGAAGGTAAAATTTGAGCTAAATCTTGAAGGAAAGCAGGAAGCAGAGGTGAGGATGGGGCGAGTGTTGTATGTTAGGAAAACAAGAAGGCCACTGTCACTGGTTGTCTAGTATGTACAGGGGAGTGAAATATACGAAGATTGTAAAGGTAGGAAAGGGTCAGGTTGTAACTGTTTGATCGATAGACCTATGACAGTGGAAGGGATTCAGGAGATCTTGGCAAGGGCACAGCCACAGCCAACCTGCAGACAGATGTCCATTTTCCCTGTCCTTGTCCATAGCTGGACATACAACCCGCCTAGGGTTCCCTAGGCATGCCCACAGACAGACAAGGAGAGACACTTACAGATACCCTGCCTTCTTGCCACACTGCTGTGACAGGATCCTTATTACATCCTACACAAGCATCACTAAGGCCGGTTTCAAACACTAGCCAGAGTCAAAATGGCTACATGATTTAGACATGAAGGATAATATCACAAGCAAATTATGGGAGCATGGAAGATTTTACCTGTCATATTTATGGATAAGGATAAGGGAAACCAAAACAAGAGACCAAACAAGACTGAATAAGAGACAGAGAGCACCACAGGATGTAAACCGGATAATTTTGACAACATCAAATTTTAAAACTTTTGCACAAACAAAATCAGTGAAGGAAAATTAGAAAGAAATCAGGAAACTGGGAAAAAAACTTTTACAGTGAATTTCTCTGAAAAAGGCTTCATTTCTCAAATATGTAGAGAACTGAGTAAAATTTACAAAAATACGAGCATTCTCCAATAGATAATTTGTAAAAAAAAAAAAAAAAAAAGAACAAGCAGTTTTCAGAAGAAGAAAAACCAAAGCTTTCTAAAGTCATATGAACAAAATGCTTTAAATCACTATTGATTAGGGGCAATTAGGTGGGGCAGTGGATAGAGCACCAGCCCTGGAGTCAGGAGTACCTGAGTTCAAAATCCAACCTCAGACACTTAACACTTACTAGCTGTGTGACCCTGGGCAAGTCACTTAACCCAACTGCCTCACTTTAAAAAAATCACTATTGATTAGAGAAATTAAAATGAAAACAACTCTGAGGTACCACCTCACACCTATCAGACTGGCTAATATGACAGAAAAGGAAAATGATACATGTTGGAGGGGATGTGAAAAATAGGGACATTAGTGCACTGCTGGTGGAGATCAATTTAGAACTATGCCCAAAGGCCTATAAAACTATGCAATACCCTTTGACCCAGCAATACCATTACTAGGTCTGTACCCCAAAGAGATCAAAGAAAAAGGAAAATGACATGTACAAAAGTATTTATAGCAGCTTTTTTGTGGTAGCAAAGAATTGGAAACTGAAAGGATGCCAATCAATTGGAGAATGGGTGAACAAGTTGTGACAATGATTGTGACAGAATACTATTGTGATGGGGGCAGCTAGGTGGCATAGTGGATAAAGCACGGGCCCTGGATTCAGGAGGACCTGAGTTCAAATGCAGCCTTAGACACTTGACACTTATTAGCTGTGTGACCCCTGGGCAAGTCACTTAACCCTTATTGCCCCATTTTTTTACAAAGGAGGAAAAAAAAAGAATACTATTGTGCTCTAAGAAATAATGAGCAGGATGCTTTCAGAAAAACATAGGAAGACATATGAACTGATGTGATGTGAAGGGGGGTTGTCTATGTTTTCTTCTACAATATGGCTAATATGGAAATGTTTTGCATGACTGTACATCCTTTTGCTTAGACAGGGCCTGTGCCTGGGCTGGGGGTGGGGGAAGGCCTTTGATCATGTATCAAGAAGCAGCAGGTGTGTGACTCTGATCCAGGAGCAGAGTAGACTCAGCCCCAGGGTCCAGGTCAGTCTGAAGCTTGTAGGGGGAAGAATCAGAGCAGAAAGTCCAGACTAAAAGAAAACCTGCAGTTCTGTCTCTCTGAATCAGCAGTGCTCCAGCAGGCTGAGGGTAAGAGCCGCTACTAAATCTAAAAAGACTCAAGACACAAACCAGCAGAGAAGGATTCCAAAACATCTACAAGCAAAGCCTCAAAGAAAATCACAGCTTGGGCACAAATTCAACTAGAAAGAAGGTAAAATATTTTCATAAACAAAATGAGAAAAGGAAAGAATGTAAAAAGAAATGAGAGCTATGGAAGAAAGACTAGAAATGAGAATTAACAGCCTGGCAAGAGTGGTACAAAACTTTGCTCAAGCAACAGACTCCCTGAAAATCAGAATAGATCAAACAGAAGTGAATGATTCCATGAGCCAAGAAATATTCCAACAAAATCAAAAGACTAAGAGAAGAAGAAAACCTAAGGTATCTTATAGCTAAAACAACCCAGAAAACAAAAGGAGGAGAAAGATTTAAGAATCAACGAATCAATAGCTTGAAAGTTATGAACAAAAAAAGAGCCTAGACATCATACCTCAAGAACTACAGAAATACAGTTACAAAATACTCTTCCTATAAAGAAGGACAAACATAAATAATTGGAGAAATATTAATTGCTCAAGGGTAGACCAAGTCAATATGATGAAAATGACAATAGCACCTAAATGTATATCCTTATTCCACTGCACACTAAACTACCAAAGGATTATTTTATAGACCTGGAAAAAACACAATAACAAAATTCAGATAGAATACAAGATAGACTCTTGTATAGAAAACAAAAATAAAAGACAAGATGAAGAATCTCATGGGAAATAACCAGAAGAAAGAAAGAAGAAGAAAGCAGGTGCCTAGCAGGGCAACAGCCAGCAAACCAATTTGGCGGGAATGAAGAAATAGAGATGATGATCAGTGGGACAGACTGGGTATACCAAATACAGAAGTAAAGCCAGTGCAATAGTCAAGAGTTCAATATACCCAAAGAGCCCAGAGTTGGTGGTAAAACCTCACTATTCAACAACAACTCCTAGGAGAACTGGAAGCTCGCTATAGACTAATACCTCACACTGGATACTAACACCAACTCCACATCGGTAAGTGACATGGACATAAAGTTCAAGGCCAAAACAAATTAGAGAAACAAGGAAGAAATGGCCTGTCAAATCCATGGAGAAGGGAAGAATCTGTGACCAAACAAAAGAGAGATTCACAAGAGGTAAACTGGAAATTATAAACAAAACCAAAACAACTAAAATCAGAAGAAAAGGAGGGGGAAGAATCTTTGTAGCCAGGTTCTCTAATAAAGGTTTCATTTCTAAGATGCATAGAGAACTTAGTCACGTTTACAAGAAAAAAGCCACTGCCAACTGATAAATAATCAAAGAATATGCACAGGCAATCTTCAGAGGAAGACACTCAAACTATCAATGGCCGTATTTTTAGAATGCTCCAAAGCACTAATAATTGGAGAAATTCAAATCCAAGCAACTTTGAGAACCCCCTCGAGGAGCTGTGGGAGAAATAGCTACTGGTGGAATAGTATCCAGCCATTTTGGAAAGCATGTAGAATAATGCCTAAAACATTATGAAATTGTGCATACCCTTGAACCAAACAATACTAGGTCTGAACTACAAAGGCATCAAAGAAAGAAGAAAATAACCCATATGTACAAAAATATTTATAGCATCTCTTTTGTGTGGTGGCAAAAAACTGGAAATGAAGGGGGTTTGCCCATTAATCAGGTATTTAGCTGAACATCTGTATAGGAATGTGAAGTACACTATAGTGCTATAAGAAATGAAAGGAATGGTTTCAGAGAAACCTAGGAAGACTGGTAGGAACAGAGTGAATAAGTAAGACCAGGAAAAGAAGAGAAAACTAGCCTCACTCTCTCCACTGTGACCATCTGGGTCCGGTGGCAAGATACATTATCAGAATGACTGGAGATGGCTCCAATGCAGTGGAAGAACTTGGCCTTTTAAGCAAAGGCCTTTCACCTGAGGCAACACCCATTCTGTAATTAAGGCTAGGAAAGAAAGGAGGTAAAGAAAAGGCCTCTTTTGCCTAGTCAAAACAAAACAAAAAACAAAGATAAAAGGGGAAGGGGAGAAGACCCTCAGGATTTCTGACTTAAAGACATATAATTGCTATTTAGGCCCAGCCAGAGTTACTAAGAAGCCAAACAATGGCAGAATCTAACTGAGGAAGGATTTGGGAGGAGTGAGAGGAAGAATTACCTGGAGTAGAGCACAATGATGGATTCCGGCCCAAAGGACTACTGCCAGTTGAGAAATGAAGAGATGGTTGGCTTGGGGCCCTCTTTAAATGGAAGCATTGGGAAGAAATCCTTGCTGTGCCACCTAGCCCCCCAAACTGAGGGGTACAGGGTGCTGGGAGTACTGATAAGGTGTGAGTACTAAGGCTGATGCAATCTGGCAGAATGATGAGGTCCTCATGATGAGTTTTCTGGGGGGATGATGGAGTCTGATCTGAAGGAGAGGGGGTTGGCCATTAGGTGAGGAGTTCATTTTGCTGTAGTCTTTTCCAGGCTTATACATCAACCTCCCTCATGTAATTTGTGGTCAAGTCACATGAGTCTCTTGCTGTTCCTCACATGCAGTATTCCATCTACCATCCCACTATCTGGTTTAATTTACATTTATTTTATTTTCAGTTATCTCCTTCCCCTCCCCCTTTTCCGACTCTTTGAGAAGACAAAAGTAAGAGTTTTGTTTCTTCCTTGCCTGAATTATTCCTTTCATTTTTTTCTTTACTGCTACAGCTAGCATTTCTAGTACAGTATTGAATAGTAATGATAATGGATGTCCACCTTTCATTTCACTCTGACTGAAAAGGCTATTTATCCCCAGCAGAGATAATGCTTGTTCTTGCTTTTAGATAGATACTAATTGTTTTAAGAAAAGCCCCATTTGTTTCTATGCTTTGTTGTTTTTCACAGGAATGGGGGTTGCCTTTTGTCAATAGGTTTTTCTGCATCTACTGAAATGATCACATGATTTTTGTTCATTTTGTTCTTAATGGACATCCCACTAACTCTGCACAGGCCGCTCCTTCCATGACCAGAATGGACCCCGTCCTCAACTATACCTGTTAGAATGTCTGGCTTCCTCCAAGCTCACTTCAAACACCACCTTTTACATGAGGTCTTCCTTTACCCTCCTATTCTGTATATACTTCTATATGTGCACATTATTTCTCCCTATAAAATGTCAGCCTCTTGAGAGATCACTTTTGTCTCTGCATCTAGAGGGCCTAGCACAGGGTCTGACACAGAGTAGCTACTAAGTGTCTGTTGACTTATGGAAGCAAGTGATGAAACAAAAATCATAAATAAAAATGAGCCTCTTGTGTCCAAACTGTGATGATGGAGAAGCAGAAACTAGGAAGCAGAAGATAAGAATTCAGCACATCGTTCCATTATTCTATAAACCCTGCTTGAGCTCAGCAAGGGGGCAGTGGAAGGGTCGGAAAATGAAGTTCTCACCAGACAGGAGGCCAATAATCACAACAAAGGACATTCATAAAACACTAAGGTTCACAAAGTACTTTGTATCCATCATCTCTGCTGGGAGCCTCCCAACACCTCTGCCAATAGGCATCTAGTGACACTGAGCTGAGTCTCGGGAAAGACTGGTGCTAGCATCACCACAGAAACCTGATGGGAGGACCCAGAACAAGGCCTTGGGCACACTCACACTGAAATATGATCAAAAGGGACAGACTGGGGAAAACACTAGGTTTGGAGCCAATGGGCCTGGTTTCAAATCCCAGCTCTGCTACTCATTTTCTGTGTGACCCTGGGCAAGTCATCCCCTAACCTCTGCACCTCAGTTCCTCAGCTGTAAAATGAGGGGGCTGGAGCTAGACTAGAGAGCCTCTAAGGTGCCTTCTGGCTTTAGATCCTATCATCCAGCAAGGGAGACTGAAGAGCAACTGAACATGTAGGAAGAGAATGAATGAACGAAAGAAGGAATGAATGAAAGAAAAGAAAGCAAAGCATAGTCATGACATGCTGGCCAAGCAGCGTTTATAGCACTGGGGATACAAATGGCAAAAGCCAGCCGGTCCCTGCTGCCCAGGAGCTGGAGGAGAGGACGCAGCTACAAGGAGGACTGCAAGGCCCATGGATGAATCCCAAGGGGAATGGTAGAACTGGAGGCTCCGGGTGCTTGAGGACCCAGTGGCTGGGCACAGGGTCCTGGTGGTTCTCCATTTCAACTGAAGGCCCAGCTCACCCAAACCCTGTGAACAGCCATGTTGTTAGTGCCCTTCCCCTGCCCCAAATTACCTGTATCATTATTTGTTTATCCGTGTTCTGTTTGAATTCTCTCTTTCTCTGTTAAACTATAAGCTCTCTGAGGGCAAGGACTGTTTTTTGCCTTTGTATCTCTAGCCTAGCACCTACCACAATGCCTAGCACATAGCCAGGGCTTAAAAAATACTTACTGAATGACCTTTAAGACTGTGGCCTACCTAATGGCCAACCCCCAACCCTCATCAGTCTCTCCAACTTGGCGAGGCTAGTCCCTGCACAAGAGACACTGATTCTGGAGAGGGACGCCTCCAGTGTGGTGAGACAGACTGTGCAAACATTCATATAGCACTTCCTATGGGCCAGGCACTGAGCGCAGCACTTTACAAACATGATCTCAACTGATCCTCATGACAATCCTGAGGCAGGTGCAACTATGATCACCCCCATTTTACAGATGATTGTAGAAATGATTTTATAGATGTCACAGGTAACACCATGTCACTCCTGTCTCCTAGATACTCTGTGGGTTTTGTGACCCTCCCCTCCTGGTTCTCTGCCAGCCGGTTGGACGACGCTCTCAGTCTCCTTTGGGAACTGCTTTGGATCACCATACGTACCACTCCCCCTAACCAGAGGGGCCCCACAAGAATCTGTCCTGGGCCTGCTCTTCTCTGTAGCTCTCTCTCACCTCATTAGCTCACAGGGATCTAAACAGCATCTTTGCTAAGATAAGAGCCAAATCCGTGCACCTAATCCCAGGCTTTTTCCTGAACTCTAGTTCTGTGTGACCAATTACCTCCTGGACATCTCAAACTAAGCACAATCTCTTCTCTCAACCACGCCCTCCTCGAAATTGACTCTCCGGTGGCTGAGGCCACCGGCATCCCTCCAGTCATCCAAGCTGGCAGCCTCAGAGTCTTCCTCAACTAGTCACTTCCCTCCCCACCCACAAGGCGTATTCATTCAGTTGCCAGATCTTGCACATTGATCCCCTTTTCTCTACTCTCACAATTAGTACCACCCTATCTGGGTCCTCTTGCTTGGACTGGTGAAATAATCTCTCTCTCTCTTTTTTTTTTTTAGTGAGGCACTTGGGGTTAAGTGACTTGCCCAGGGTCACACAGCTAGTAAGTGTCAAGCGCCTGAGGCCAGATTTGAACTCAGGTACTCCTGACTCCAGGGCCGGTGCTCTATCCACTGTGCCACCTAGCTGCCCCGTGAAATAGTCTCTTAATTGATGTCCCTGCCTTCCAATCTTTCTGCCCCCCAATCCATTCATCTCCAATCTTGTCACTACATTACTCAAAATTAACTCCAGGGATTAAAAAGAAGTGGGGAAGGCGGCAGCTAGGTGGCGCAGTGGATAAAGCACCGGCCCTGGAGTCAGGAGGACCTGAGTTCAAATCCGGCCTCAGACACTTGACACTTACTGGCTGTGTGACCCTGGGCAAGTCACTCAATCCTCATTGCCCTGCCAAAAAAAAAAAAAAAAGAAGTGGGGGGGACAAAGGTTGGGGCGGGGAGGGTCAGGGAATTAGAATCTATAAAGGTACCTTAGCTAAATTGCCTCTTAGATAATTGGGGAATGGCTGAACAAATTCTGGTTTATGAATGTAATGAAATATCGTGCTCTAAGAAAGTACAAAAGAATGTCAGAATGTAATACAAACATAAAAAATTATTTCAGAGAATCCTGGGTATTATGAACTATGCAGAGTGAAGTAAGCAGAATCAGGAGATTAATTTATAGAATGAGAACATTGTGAAAAACAACTTTTGAAACATTTAAGAATTCTGATCACAGAAATGGCTAATCATGTATTCCTGAGGACCTGTGATGAAGCATATTACACAACTCCTGACAGATGGGGACACAAGGCACAGAGATATACATTTCCATTGTTTCATTTTCTTTGACTGTGCTCATTTTTTACAAGGGGGGGTGGGGGGCTGGTGTTTCCTTTTGCCTTCTCTGGGGGGGGGGGAGTTCCTAAGGGGGTTTAACAATAGTGATGCCAGAAAAAAATAAGGGGGGCCCACTGTAGCATTTTTAAATGCACAGAAGAGAACAAGTTGAAAAAAGGAAGAAGTCAAGCAAAACAGTTTTGAAAATAACATGTATAAATTAAATATACCATATATATATTTTTTTTAAAAGCAAATGATGTGAAATAGAAATCCATGGTTTCATACAGGACCCACTTTTTGTCTTCAGTCGTGTATACAGAAATGTTCCTTTTTGATGTTCAGAATAAAAAATGAAACTGATTTTTAAAAAACTGAATATTGCAAAAATACAAAGAACAAACAACCCAAAGAAGAAAAACAAGAAGATACTTGTATCCACTGCTTTGCAGAAGTGGGAATGGCCCAAGGGTATGGAACATTACATACAGTTGAATTTTTTGATGTATTGATTGGTTTTATTGACTTTTTTCTCTTCCTCTTTTTAAAAAAATATTTAGGTCTGTTGTCTCGAATGAGTTAACATACATATATATATAAATAATGTAATATAACACTTTGTAATGAAAAACTTATTGTAATGTAACATTATATAATGTAAGCCTTAAGGCACTATATAAATGCTAGCTGCTATAATAACTATTATATATTAAAGGCTATATTTGTCCAGGAAGAAATAAATGGAAAAAGTAGGGAAAAAAATAAGGGACAACTCCCTGGGGAAAAGGGATACAGGAGAATATTTAGTTAGTATAAAAAGCCAATAAAAAGATATTTTTAAAAATACTCCTAGTACATCCCTTATTACCTCTAGCGTAAAATACAAATCCCACTGCTGGGCACTGAAGGGCCTGCACAACTTGGGTCCAACTGACCTTTCCAGCCTCACATCCCCTCTGTACAAGCCCTGGGCCAGTCATCTTCAAAAAGAACATGCAACCTCTACCCCCAGTGACTTTGCCCAAGCTGTGCCCCATGCCTAGAGTGCACTCCCTCCTTCCTTCTTCAAGAAGTCATGGTTTTCTTCACAGCTCCTCTAACACAGCAGCTGTAACAAGAGGGCTCTCCAGATTCCTTCCCACCTCCCCAGGTGCTGGTCTTGTCATGATGTCCTCCTATATAATCTAGCAGGAGTGTGCGCATATGTGCGCGTGCACACACACACACACACACACACACACACACACACACACAGAGTCTTACTCCACAGGGGTAAATTCCTTGAAGGCAGGGCCTGGTCCATGTCTATCTTTGCATCCCCAGAGCCTGACCCGGAGCAGAAGGGTCATCAGTGCTTGACCGATTGGGTGCTACGAGAATGAAAAGGCTGTTTCCAATGTACACCTTTTAAATGAGCATTTTTTTCTTTGAGACCTACCATCATCATCTTTGTTTTCCAGGGGAACGCTCCAGGCGATCAGGTTTCTCGCTGTGCGACCCTCTTCTGCAACAATTCTCCTCACTTTGTCATGGCTATGGGAACGCTGGAAGGAAGCCTAAACACAGGAGAAATGGTCAGTCGACTTCCAGTCAATATAGGCATTTGACAGTCTACATGTTTTCTCAAAAGACAGACCAGACCATGAAACCTTATGGGGAAAGCAGCAAAAATCAAGATAGAGTTTCTAATGTCTATCCTTCTGCTAAATAGCTCCAAGATCTTCTACAGAACGCTTCAACTCCTTCGAATGTATTTGTCCCCAGTTCTAAGATTCTAAGCCAATTTAAAGGGTTTTTTGAGTAAATGCTGTTTAATCACATTACAGGAATAAGCAAACTCAAGACAGAATGTTGTCAAAAGGTTCATCCCAACCCGCTTAAGAAACAGCAGAATGTAAGAGCCATGAAGACAAGCCTCTTACATTCTGTCACTCCATACTGAGTGCCTGGGGCCTTACGGATGCACAGAATAAATACTTGAACCGATCTGAGTGAATATCGTATGTAAGAGTATTAAGCTGAATTATATTTTTTCCACATAAAAAATAAGTGCTACTCAAAAGGAAGTCTTCTTAACACGCTTATTAATATTTCCCCTATAATCTTATTCAGATTTTAAACATTTCCTCCTTATTACTAGTGTCTATTTTGCCCTAGCAGGATGACCCAAAAGTCTTGGAGAAGTTTTAAGCACTAGTAGCTTAAATTAAGCCTTAGATAGTGTAAAAGCTATATTAACATATAAATGCAGCAACAATTATCTAAATTAAGATTTAGATAGCTTTATTAAACGTTAGCAGCTTAAAGCTGCCTCAAGACTTTTGGAACACCCTGCATTAATGCCTACTTGGAGACTCAGATCACAAATTCTAGGGAGTTGCCTGAGGTACAAAAAGGTTAGTTAAATGATCTGTGCAGGGGCACACGGGTCAGAGGCAGCATTTGGAACCTCGTCTTCCTGACCCCAAACCCAGCACAATCCATTGCAGGTGCCCCATGCATGTGTATGCAGAGTAAACAGATATAGTTATTTAGATGCATACACCATTAGCAGGTCATTAATAACTAATTATCCTAATATTATCATAGACTAATCATGGGATTTAGAACAGAAAAAGATCTTAGAGGCCATGCAACCTATGCCCTCAAATTTAAAGATAAGGAAACTGAAGCCTGGAGAGGTTCAGTAAGTTGCCCAAAGCCACAAATATAATAAATGGCAGAACCAATATCTGAACCTGTCATCTGCCTCCAAATTCAGGGCCTCTTCCATTACGCTATGCAGCCTCATATTTAAAACCATCCTCTAAATTTTAGACCTTCAGTCACTATGGACATGCTGCAGACAGTTGGCTGTGCAGATGCACCAGACCCTCACATCACAGCAGGGTGCTGTCAAATGCGACATTTTTAAAAAATAAATGTGATCCTTGAAAGGACAGTGCCTCTGAAGAGTTTTATTTGACCTTCCCCAAAACCTCTGATTCTGCTTTGTCATGTGGGTATGTTTTACTCCAGAGGAACCTGTTCTGTTACGGCAGCAAAGGCTGCCCAATAATTCCCTACTAGCTTTTGGTTGTAACTGCATCCCACTAACACACCCCTGGCCACAGGGATCTTAATAGTCTAACATCTTCAGTGCTGGAGAATTCGGAGAGGCAGTGACAAAAGTACCACGCAGAAGGCTTCGTGGGAGTAACCAACTCGGTGGAGGCAGACCACATCCAACTGGGGAGATTTTCTGGGCTTTCAGGAATTGGGACAACAAAAAAGGTCAAGGGCCAAGACAGATCAGGACTCTTAGGCCCTCCCTCCTAAACAGGAAATTAAGTATTAAAAGGAAAAGAAATCTCAGCATTCTGATGGCACAAAACTCAGAAGTCTGACTAAAGCAACTTTCAGTTTGAGGAGAAATTTTCAAATGCTTTACCTCAAACCAAAAGCATTTTTTCCAAAATGTGAAAAAAGTCCTTTAGCCATCTCAGAATGAGACTACTCACTTCTTTAGACATCCTCAGAAATATTCTGTCATGTTAAACAACTAAAAATTAGGTGACCCTCATAACAGCAAATCTACTGAGCTAGAAAACGACTAATAATGTGTACAATGTACACAGAGGAAAAACAAAGAATTTACCTCTATCTATACTTCCGAACATGTATCTTTATTGTACAGTTTACAACTGGTTGAGAAGTATCATAGAATCATTCCCACAATGAATGGAGTGCACATATAGTAATTAGAACATAATGGTCATTGTTGTTTGTCCTTCATCCTTGAAGAGGAGGACCATGACGCCAGGCTGATGTCATCACTTGCACCGAGTTGGATTTAAGTGAAGGAGGGCTGTGCAAGGTCACCAACCTCACTCTCTCCTCCAGAGCCATCTGGGTCCAATGACAAGATAAAGATCAGGACAACTGATATTTAAGGCAATTGGGGTTAAGAGTGACTTGCCCAAGGTCACACAGCTAGTAAGTGTCTGAGGTGAGATTTTAACTCAGGTCCTCCTGACTCTGGGGCCAGCGCTCTATCCACTGTGCCATCCAGCTGTCCAAGAAAATGATGGAGATGGCTCCCAGAGATAAGATGTATGTGAATTACAAAACAGATGAGTTCATGAAAATTTACATGTAAAATAAAGCACTTTAAATGCAGAAGGTGGAAACTGCTATACTTTTCCATGAATTTTTTTTGGTAAACTGAAGAACACTTTTGTAACAAATAATCATCCTCTAATTCATATTTTGTGATTCAGATTTCCATCTGTTTTATCAATGGTAGAGGTCACACACATACACATCTAAAGAAGCCAAGTTATAGACTGCAAACAATTAACACCATTTTAACTTCAGTGAATAATTATACTAAACCTATTGTGGTAAAAAGTTTTAACAGTCGGTTAGATAATGGAGAGACGCCAGTTTTTTTTAGGACCACCCTTTTGGGGAGGAGACCAACAGCATGAGCTACACACACCAGTCCGCCTGCAACGCAGGCCAGATTGCCTGCTGAGCACTCGACTTCCGGGGTGCGAGCTTAAAAGGCAAGGAGAGAACGGAAGTGGGGCCTTTTTTCCTGCTCTGCTGGTCTCCTGGCTGCGCTGCACAGACAGACGGGGACTGGAGTTTGACTCGGCCCGGCTCTCGGTTAACAGCACGTGCTTGACTCGGTCTCTCGCCCCAAAGGTGGCCTTCCGCTTTTGGTGAGCTTTATACGGAATATAGACTAAGCCTAGACGATTTGTATTGTATTTCTACTTTCCTATCCTTCTAATCAACATCACCTTGTGACTACCATACAATAAAAGCTCTATCTAGAAAACCAGAAGCTTCTTCCATTTACTAGTCTGGGAGATAAATTAAGGGAAAGGTTAAGTAGGGTAGATTTATGATCTAATATCCAATTTTAATCTCACACTATCAAGAAATTTTTCTAGAAACTAGCTACTAAAAGCTTAACAATTAGATAAAAGCATAAATTTGTGGATTTAGTCATTTTAAAATATAAGTTTAACATACAAAAAACTTTATAAATGAAAACTTTTAGAGAATAGTTTGCTACTATTGATACTTTGTTTTGTAATTAAAGCATTTATATGTATGTAAAGTGTTTGTTTTATATGTAAAGTGTTTAATACTTTATTTTGCTATTATTAATACTTTTATTTGCTATTAATATGCTATTTAATTTTAATGGTTTTTATCAAAACCAATTTTTAAAACTTCTGTAATAAATAAAGGAATCTCCAAAATTAAAGGTTTCATGATAACATAGAACAAAATACAAGAACTACAAATCAACAAATATTTAGGGGGTACCTATTCCGTAAAAGTCTCTCTTTCGAAGATAAAGTATAAAACCTGATGCTTGCCCAAAGAAACCTTCGATCCAACTGGGGAGATAGGGAAAAACAAGTAAAAACATAAACAATGCAAGAGTTAAATAATACTGAAAAGAGCAGTGTAAAAGACTTCAACAAGTATTTCATGATTAATTGTCAAGTGAGCATATGATTGAACAATGAGTACTTTGAGTTCAGAAAAGGATAATAAAAAGTGGCTGCAGTCAGGTGTGACAGCCCATGTATATAGTCCCTACTGCTAGGAGATTGTTTGAGTTCAGGAGTTCAGAGCTATAGTAAGACTAAAGCCAATTGGTTTCCCATCCATACCAAGTCCTGCACCAATACGGCAAACCCACGAGAGTAAATGGCCACCAGACCGCCTCAGAAGGGGTGAACTAGCTTAGGTTAGAAAAATTAAGCAGATGAATTCCATACCAAGTATTATTGGAATTTGAACTGTGAGTGGCTCCTGCACTTGCAGACTGGGAGAAAAGGAGTCTCAGTCCATCCCATCCCAACTCCACCCCCTGCCCCATCCCCTTCTAGTCTCCAGCAGAAGAGGGCTACAGTAGCCTGAGACAGCTTAATGGAAGAGCCTGAGCTTGACCCTGAAGCATTAGAAATTTGAACTAAGGCTTCAAGGATGGGAAAGATTTGGCTAAAAAGAGCAGGAAGGAAGGAAATTCCAGGTAAGGGAAATGCCATTATCTATAATTAAGTGGAAGGAAAAAATAACCTCCATTAGGAAAACAGGGTATGTAAAAATGACCTTTTTCTACCATCATGTATTCTACTTATGTGCCCTTTGCTTAGATAAATCCCAAGTTTCAGCAAATTAAAATAATTCCATGTATGTGTAACTTCCATAGAACAATTATGTCAAGGTTGTTATATCTGGCAAACATATTTTCCAATCCGAAATTTGGGGATTGTATAAATTGTGACCATTTCTGACTAGCACAATATTCTCTCGAGTCACACACATCCCTTGATTACTTTATCTTCCATCCCCACATGCTAATAACCTACGAAGCTTGAAGGCCCAGTTCAAATTCTATCTCTTCAATCAGCTAGCGAGTCAATAAACATTGAGTAAGCACCTACTATGTGCCAAGTACTGAGCTAAGTTCTAGGAATGCAAAGGTAAAAGACAGTCCCTGCCCTCAAGGAGCTCCCAGTCTAATGGGGGAGACAAGAAGCAGACCACTTCATACAAAAAATCATATACAGAGTAACTTGGCTATAATCAACCAAGGGAAGGTTAGAATTAAGGGGGACTGGGAAAGGCCTTGAGGAGAATGAGGAAGTCAATAGGCAGGAAGGACAGTCGCTGAAAATGCCCCATCGGGAGGCAGTGTCTTGTTTGAGGAACATCTAGAAGTCAGTGTCAATAGATGCACAGAGTGCACAAGACTGGAGGGGTTTTAAGGTGTAAAGGGCTGGAAGGGTTGGGCAGGGAGTGTTAGGAAGGACTTTGACTATGAAACAGAGAAAGGAAAGGAGGAGCTGGAGGCACCTCTCCTGGACAGCCTCCTCAGAACGTTTCGCCACAAGAGGGAGGAAAGACGAGGGGTGACAACAAGGACAGGTAGATTGGGAGCCTTCTGAGTCTAGGGGAGATGTGGCCATATCTGTGGGCAGCAGGGACTCAGTTGGTAGGAGGGGAGGGTGTGGATGATAGAGAAGATAGGATGGGATGGGATGGGATCACTTGGGGAGGGGGTGAAGGAAACAGTGGCAGAAGGAGAGAAGGGAAAAGAGGGAACTCTCTGTGAGTGACCAATGAGAGTCAACAAAACATGGGCCAGTTTCTTAGAGACTGCCATGGAACATTTGAGAAGGGATAAAAGGTTTCTTAAGAGCCACTGCGGTGAGTTAATTAGCAAGGTGTAAAAAGAATGGCCTTGATGTCATGAAGGCCCAGTTGAGGTGATGGAACTCAGAGAACTAGTAAGCTCGCTTTGGTGATTTTCTCCAGTTTTGTTCCCAAGTATAGGAGTGAAAGTAATGGATGTTGGGGGTGATCCAAGGCTGAGGCTTCCCAGAGCAAGTTCTGTGATATGATAGTGGGAAATCGAGGGACTCAAGAAAACAGGAAAATGTTGAAAAGAACTGGTTTTCCAAGGGGTCAAGATGGAGGAGAGGGGAGAGCGCAGGGGTGATGGCCCAGAAAAGACGGAATGGCAATAGATTGTTGTTGCTATTCAGTCTTTTCAGTTGTGTCTGACTCTTCATGACCCCACTGGGGGTTTTCTTGGCTGATACTGGCATGGTTGACCATTTTCTTCTTCAGTTTACTTTATAGATAAGGAACTGAGGCAAATAGAGTGAAGTGACTTGCCCAGGGTCACACAGCTAGTGTCTGAGGTTGGATTTAAACTCAAAGGTCTTCCTGAATCCAGGCCCAGTGCTTTATCTATTGTGTCACCTAGCTGCCCCTGCAATAGACTGGGATCAGACAAAGGCTCATCCATGGAGATAGAATATATGTGAGTGACAGCAAGATCAAAGATATGACCATCTTTGTAGGTGGCTAAGGTGGGATGGAAGAGTAGCTCATGTGAATTGAGCAAATTGAGAGATTCAGATGTTTGAGGGACTATCCATCCATATAATCTATCTATATAAAGACAGGAGTTGAGGGGGAAAGACTTGAGCCTGGCACTGAATTCACTGAAGGAAGAGGAGCGACCTAGAGGTCGGCAGACAACAGCTCCCAGAATCTTGCCTAGGTGGTAGATAGGGATTGAAATCAGCCTGGAGACTCAGTCTTCCTTCTCTTCCCTGGAATCAGAAGCTTCTGGTCGTCAATAGAAGGTTATTTTTCCTCTTCCATTAGGAAGCAGGTGACCTGGCAGGAGACCTGGCATCCGTGCTCAAAGGCAAGAGCCTGGGGCGAGCTAGAAACTGGCAGTTCTTCCTTCTCCTGGGAGGCTGCAGATGCCTCCTTAGTGGTCTGAGGCTCATCTAACTGGAAGTGACCCCTCGCTCCTTCAGCTCACTGCATTTTCTCCTCTTTGTATGTACTTATATTTTAATAATATTTATTTATTAGTCTGACTAGGCTAGAATCTCCTGGAGAGCAAAGAATCTTTCTTACCTCTGTATTCCCCCAGTGAAATGTTAATGAAAACTTAATGTTTGCTGCAGGAAACAAAGACTTTACACGTCCAGTCTGTACCTACTTACCAAGTTCTCTGGGCTTTTCCTACTGTCTGTCAATAGTTAACTGACTCCCTAACACCTCCCAGATCTGTGAACATTTCTTACCTCCTACGCCAACTCCTGTATCACACCAAGCACAATTTCTTACTAACCTACACTGACTTCTAACTCCCAATCACATGGGGTCTGTAGAAATATCTTGGGTTACTTGGTTTAAGAATTCCATCTCCTAGATATTTGAAGAAAGGCTTGGCGAAGTCTACATAGGTGAAGTGGATAATAATTTGCCTCAACAGATGCAACCCACTGTCTAATAATAGGAAAAATTTGAGTCTTACACCCAATTACATAACTGGCTGGGTTACAACTGGTAACACAACTTTAAGTTATAGCCCCAAAGTCACACGGTGGCACCACAATGCATACAGTGCCAGGTCTGGAGTCAGGAAGGCCTGAGTTCAAACCTGGCCTCAAACATTTACTAGCTATGTGACTCTGGTGAAGTCATTTCACCCTGTTGGCCTCAGTTTCCTTATCTATAAAATGTGGATAATAATAGTGCCTCCCTCCCAGAGTTGTTGTCAGGATCAAATGAGATAATAATTACAAAGGGCTTAGGCCAGTGCCTGACACATAGCAAGTGCTATATAAATGTTGTTGCTGTTATTACTGAAAACCTACCTTCATGCCTTTAACTCTTTAGCTCCATTACACTGAACCATTTCCTTTTCCATGCACGAAAAAACAACATTAAAACAAAAAGCTGCTGGTGGTTTGTACTTTTTAATAAAAAGTTAGCATTTTTATAATCTACTTTTTCTTTTATTCCTCTTTCCTCCATTTCATATGCAATAACATTAAAGTTATTGGTTTTATCAAAATGTTTGAATAGCAACTGTTTCATAATATAAATCCCACCTTTATTTAAAGTCCACACACATATTGTGTGGACTTGTTTCAGTAGCACATTCATAAGTCCTGTCATTTTTAATAATCTAGTTCTTGTAAAAATGTCAGGAACATCTGAGGCATTAGAGTTTTAAGCAGTTTTATCTATGTGAAGCAAGATCTGAAATGCGATAAATGAGTTTGAGAAACAAGATATCATTTTGGCTACTTATAACAAAGTTATTTTCCCCTGGGGTCTTCTTTCAGGGTGCCTAAAGAAATCTGTGGTTTTATACAAAGCCCAAGTGCGCCACCTGGTGCCAGGCAGAGGACAGGTCGCATTAGTGACCAACATACTCATTTGCAGTGAACATTTGGATGTTGTGTGACAGCATGCAATTGGAAGACCTTTCTATGCATTTCTGAGAATGTGTCTAACATGGAGACTGGGACACAGGCACTTGTTTCTACATTTCCTTTCTGGATGAGCAGAGTTCCATGGACTTTTGAAAGAGTTAAATGTTTTGATGGTTCATACTCAAAATCACATCCTTACTTCTCTGTAATATTTCCAGTTTGTAACAAAAATTTTTAATTACTTGAATTGCTTAAATATCGGATGCAATTCCACAGTTTGAATTTCTCATGTTTTTCAGGTATTGTCACTAACTATGATATCACGGGGTAATAACAATGTATTGAGAATTTAACAAGATGAATATAAGCATGTCTACAAAATGTTTGTTTCAGAAACATGGTCATTAAAGTATCTTCAAATTTAGATTGTGGAAATGAGTACTATCCATTCAAAGAAATTAATGGAAGGCAGTGTGGCACAGCAAATAGAGCACTAGACCTGGAGTTGGAAAGACCTGGTTGAAACTCCACCTTGGCCTGTAGCTACCCAAACATGGGCAAGCTCTGGTGCTCAGCCTTTCCAAACCGACGAAATCACAATGAACCTACAGTGACTCTGGTGACACAAAACCAAGAATGAAATCAGACTTGCTTCCAAGGAAGAAGCGTGCCATGGGAGATATAATCGCAAATTAAGTAAGAATGAGCAGAAGAGGGGCGGCTAAGTGGCGCAGTGGATAGAAACCTGGCCCTGGACTCAGGAGGACCTGAGTTCAAATCCGGCCTCAGACACTTGACACTTACTGTGTGACCCTGGGCAAGTCACTTAACCCCAATTGCCTCACCAAAAAAAAAAAAAAAAAGAGCAGAAGAAAGGCAGGGTGATCTGGGGAAAGAGGGCCTCATGGAAGAGAAGACACCAGGGCTGAACTCTGCAGGAAACTTGGATCTCTGAGAAATGGCTCCTAACTACAGGCAGCAGCAATACAAAGTGACATCATGGGAGGGAGGGAGGGAGGCCACCAGTGACTGGAAGGAAGAGCCAAGGCAAAAGCCCAAAGCAAGGAGAGAGGATGTGGTGAGTGAGGAGTGGGAAAAGGCCAAAGACTTGAGGCAGGGAGGCCAATTAGGAGGTAAAAACAACAAAATTTTGCTATTTATTTGATATGTGGATGAGAGAGAATGAAGAGTCAAAGATAACAATGAGGTTGTGAAACTGAGTGCCTGGAAGGACAGGGAAGGAGGGAATTTAGAAGTTAAGAAAGAAAATTTTAAAATGTTAAAAATTGATTTTAAATGTAATTGGCGGGGCAGCTAGGTGGCGCAGTGGATAGAGCACCGGCCTTGGATTCAGGAGGACCTGAGTTCAAATCCGGCCTCAGACACATAACACTTACTAGCTGTGTGACCCTGGGCAAGTCACTTAACTCCAACTGCCTCACCCAAAAAAAAAAATGTAATCGAGGGAAAACAAAATATTAAATCATAAAAAAGAAATAGTGAAATTCAGAAGAGGGGTTGGAGAGGGAGAATAATGGATTTTATTTTGGACATGCTCAACTGAAGATGTCTAGTGGGTCATTCCACCTGACATATCCAATGGGCAACTGAAGGAAAAACTGAAACTATATCTGTAGATTCAGGAGTCATTTGTGTGAAAATGATCATCGAGTCCATGGGAGCAAATAGGTCACTGATTGAGAGAGTGTAGAGAGAACACACAAAGGGTGTTCAGGACAAAATCTTGAGGTACAAGTACAGTCAGGGCCATGATGTGAATGGTGATGAACCAGCTGAGGAACAGAGGTCATCAGGGCAGGAAGAAAACCGAGGGAAGACAATGTCACACAGTCCAAGACATGAAAGAGTCCAGAGTCCAGAAGGAGATGGTCAGGGGTGTCAAATAGCAGATGAGGATTAAGAAACGGTCATCAAAAAAAGGGCCATCAGATATGGTCAATAAAATCTGACATTCAGATCAAAAGTAAATGCTTTTAATTTACCTTACCATGGATAGAATATAAGGCATGTCTTTGTAGGTCCAGTGCCAAACCTAGGGCCTAAAACAAAGCAAGTGCTTAATAAATGCTTGCTGATTGACTAATTTACATGGAGTTTCTCTTCCATTTGGGTTTTGTGAGCAATTTACAGAAAGGGTAATGACACTTGTGATTTTTTTATCCAGTATAGTAGTTAGGCAGATGAGGCAGTGGAGAAAGACCTGGACCTGAAGTTGAGAAGACACCAGTTCAAATCCAGCCTCAGACTTCTTATCCATAAAATAGGGATAATAATAACACCAACTTCCTAGGGTTTGTTTCCCCCCCCCCCAGGGCAATAAGGGTTAAGTGACTTGCCCAGGGTCACAGGGCTACCAAGTGTCAAGTGTCTGAGGCCAGATTTGAACTCAGGTACTCCTGAATCCAGGGCCAGTGCTTTATCCACCGTGCCACCTAGCTGCCCCTAGATTAATTTTTCACTGATACCTGATAGTTTTCTAAGTAATTCATCATATTGTCTGAATATAGAAATAATTTTTTCATCTTTGCCTGTACTTATTTCCTGAAATTTCTTTTTCTTATGTTTCTAGAACTGTCAAAATTGAAAAATGAGAATCTTTACTTTAGCCTGATCTTATTGGAAAAGCTTTTAGTGTTTTTTTTGTAAATTATGCCAACTCTTGCTTTTAGATACTTTTGGTCACATCGAGATTCCTTTTATTCCTATGGTTCACAATGTTTTTAACATAAAGGAGTGCTGCATTTTATTAAAGGCTTTTTCTGCTTCTACGGATACAAACAAATATGATTGTATTACCTTCATTTATATTATTTGTGTTTATCGTTTTCCTAATATAGAAATATCCTTGTATTTATGGCATAAAACTGCAACCTGGTCATAGCGATTATTTTTAATACATTGCTTTTTTCTCAGCAATACAGTGGTCCAAGATAGTTCCAAAGGACTCATGATGGAAAATGCTCTCCAAATCCAGAGAAAAGGAACTGTGGAATCTGGATGCAGATTGAACCATGCTATTTCTATTTTGGGGGGTTGTTTTTTATTTTTTGAGGTTTTTCCTTTTTGCTCTGATTCTTCTTTCACAGCATGACTGATACAGAAATGTGTTTAATGTGATTGTACATATATAACCTATATCGGATTGCTTGCTGTCTTGGGGAGGGTGGAAGGAAGAGAGGGAGAAAAATTTGAAACTAGAAATCTTATAAAAACAAAGCTTAAAAACTATCTCTGCATGTAACTGGAAAATAATAAAATACTTTTATGGGGGAAAAAAGGGAGGCAGAAAGCTGGGAAACAATTTTTATAGCCAGTATTTCTGATAAAGGCCTAATTTCTAAAACATATCAGGAACTAAATCAAATTTATAAGAATCTAAGTCATTCCCCAATTGAGAAATGGTCAAAGGATATGAACAGGCAGTTTTCTGATGAAGAAATCAAAGCTATCTATTGCCGTACAAAAAAATGCTCTAAATCACTATTGATTAGGAAAATGAAAATTAAAACAACTCTGAGGTACCACCTGGCACCTATCAGATTGGCTAATATGACAAAAAAGGAAAATAATAAATGTTGGAGAAGCTGTGGGAAAATTGAAACACTAATGCATTGTTGGCAGAGTTGTGAACTGATCCAACCATTCTGGAGAGCAATTTGGAACTATGCCCAAAGGGCTATAAAGCTGTGCCTTTGACCCAGCAATACCACTTTGGGGTCTTTTCCCCAAAGAGATCATAAAAAAAGGAAAAAGACCCACGTGTACAAAAATATTTATAGCTGCTCTTTTTGTGGTGGCAAGGAATTGGAAATTATGGGGATGCCCATCAATTGAAGAACGGCTGAACAAGCTGTGGTATATGAATGTAATGGAATACTATTGTGCTGTAAGAAATGATGAGCAGTTGGAGTTCAGAGAAACCTGGAAGGACTTACATGAACTGATGCTGAGTGAGAGGAGCAGAACCAGGAGAACACTGTACACAGTATCAACAACATTGTGTGTTGATCAACTGTGATAGACTTGATTCTTCTCAACAATACAATGGTTCAAGATAGTTCCAAAGGACTCATGATGGAAAATGCTCTCCAAATCCAGGGAAAAAAAGAACTGTGGAATCTAGATGCAGACTGAATTGTGCTATTTCTATTTTGTTTTTTGAGGTTTTTCCTTTTTGCTCTGATTCTACTTTCACAGCATGACTGATGCAGAAATATGTTTAATGTGATTATACATATAACCTATATCAGATTGCTTACTGTCTTGGGGAGGGGGGAGGGAGAGGAGGAAGGGAGAAAAATTTGAAACTAGAAATTTTATAAAAAGAAATGTTGAAAACTATCTCTACATGTAATGAAAATAAAATACTTTTATGAAAAAAATACATTGCTTTTATCCTATTTGCTTATAGTTTATTTAATATGATACATTAGTATTTCATCAATAATCTTGGTCTATAGTTTTGTTTCTCCATTTTCTCTCTTCCTTAGTTTAGGTATCAGTACCATAATTGTCTCATTGGAAAAACTGGTGATACACCATCTTTCTTTATTAAGAAGTTTACCTAACAAAGGAATTGTTTGTTCTTTAAATATTTTAGAAAATTCACATTTAAATTCATCTGTTCTAGCATTGTTTCTTTTCCTTTTGGGAGATACTTACTCCTAGATCAATTGTTCTTTTTGATAATAAATCTGTTCTACTAATCTAGGTAATTTATATAACTATTCAACCGTTTTATGTAAGTTTTTAGTTTTGTTGGCATATAACTGGTTATAATATGTTCTTGTAATTTCATTTTCTCTCCACTTGTGATCAATTCCTCAGTTTTTATTTTGATAATTTGGTTTTCCTCTCTCTTATTTTTAAATCAAATTAGTTGATGTATTATATATCTTACTGGGTTTGTAACTTGGTATCGATTTTTACTTCTGGGAAGCCATTTCCTAATCTGCAAACGAGGATGTTAGAATAGACGACCTCAAAGGTCCTTTCTAGCTCTAACTCTATGACACTAAGATCTCTGCTCTTACAAGTCCAAGGCCTGACTGCACAAAGACAGTTGATTTGGAAATGACTCCCACGGTGATAAGGAGTCATTTCTTATCTCTTAAGAGGTAATCAATTTCATTTTGTGCGGGTTATTTGTTGTTTGCCATTTCAAGCATCTTCCAACTCTCCTCTTGAAGAAAGTACTCATGGCACACAGGCATAAGACGTCTTTTGTAATCTCTAAACTTTTGGCCTCTTAGATTTCTTGATCCCAGACGTATTTTCTGTCATCCTCCCCACCTTACCTTTACATTAAAGTTTCCAAGACCAAAAGTATACAACAATTAAATTGGGAAGGTCTTAGTGAGTTGTCTGTAGAATCACTCTACCTGCTCATTCTCTGCAAATTGGTGAATTAGCCATAACTATCTTCAAAGGAGACAGCTTACACATTTCATCATAAACAATGACTGAACATCCCATAAAATTCAGTTTCTTGTTGCCTCTGGAAGTGCAATTCAGTTAAATGAATATTAAGTATCACTTGTTGGTTAGGAACTGAGGACACACAAAGACAAAGGAACCAGTGTCTCCCCTCCACCAGGATATAATAAAGTCAGTTCCAAATATCCTCTACTTGCCACAGGGGGAGGGGGAGGCGGAGAGGGAGGTGCTTCGAGCCAGCTCTCCTTCCATTCAGTTGCAACCTCCTTTTCTCTCCAAACTTTCTAAGATTCATTTCCTCCAGCAGTCAGTCTGCTGGCCCATTCAGGTGGGTAAACAAGGCTCTCCCATGGAGGATGCCTACTGAAGAGCAACTGTTTCTAGACAGTCTGAAATTTCTGTCACTTCTAACACCTGCGGCTGACCCGCACCACGCCCCTGCTCCTACCACCGAGGACATTCTGTATCTTTCGTCATTTCACAGGATGCCACAAATTATCCCCCAATAAGCCAGAACACTAGCAATATACCTTTCCTTACATGTTTAGCTAGGCAGACAGTCTCTTGCTGAGACCATACGGATCAGATCCTTTCCAACCCAACAAAACTTGTCCAAAAAGAATTCTATTTTGCCCTCTGAACTCATCCCTCCTGCAAACTGCCCAATTTCCTTCCAGGATGCTGCCGTCTCCCCAGGCACCAAGGTCAGCAGTTATGAAGTTGTCCTCCCTCTCCCTCAACCCCACATCCAATCAGCTGCCATGCTGCCAAGAGTTTCCAAGTTAGAGTTAGTCAGTCAAGCAGCTATTCTGTGCCCAGCACTATTAAGCAATGGGTGTGTGCGTGTGTGTGTGTGTGTGTGTGTATGTGTATGTGTAGAGAGAGAGAGAGAGAGAGAGAGAGAGAGAGAGAGAGGGAGAGGCAAAAACCAGTCCCTGCTGTCAAGATGAGCACAGAGAAGACAATATGCAAACACCTGTGTGCAAACAAGCTCTTACAGAATAAACTGGAGATAACAGAGGGAAAGATCTGCAAGGAAGGAGTGCTGGGTTTTGTGCAGAAGAAAGGTGGGACCTTCTTAAAGCTGAGCCCAGTGTTTATCGCGCTAAATTCTAACATGAGCTCAGACAAACCAGGCTTTCGTGTCCTCATTTATAAGACAGGGAGAACACTTATCACACCTACCTCACAGGCTTGCTGTGGAGAGGAAAATACTTATAAAGCCTTAAAGCACTATGAAATGAAAATTATAAAGTATTTTGCAAGATAAATCTTTATTAAAATTCAATGAAGTAAAAACCACAAAGAAAAATTTCAATATGCGACCCCCATATAACCCAAAGGAGTTTCAAAACCTTTGTGAGATTTCCTCCCTCCACTAAAGTCCTGTTCATGTCAATGAGGTGACCCCAATTTCTCAAATACAAGACCTGGCAGGTTCTACTAAGCTGGAGAGGCTCCAAGATGGAAAGGCCCAGAGATGAACAATATGTCTACTGTCACAGGGCAAGTGAAGTTCCAAGAAGCTAATCACCAAGTCAGCTGCATTACAAGGGATTTTTCAGCCACAGCAACTCAAAAAGATCAACTAAGCTGCAAAGGGGCTGCGATCTGTGTCATGGAGGGATTAACCCATACTGGGAAAATCATATATCGACTATGAAGTCGAGATTCTCTCTCACAATCCAAAGGATATTCTGGACCATGGGGCACTAAAGATTTTTTAAAAGCACAGCCTATTTTTTCCTTTCAAATTAAGAGCTGTTTTCGAGTAGGGATTTCCCGGTCTCTTACAGCTTTGCCCTCTTTCCCCGGCCTCCCAGGCTCACTCAATTCTACTGAGTTTGTCCTACACCCTGGAGACTCCTCCACAGATCTGGGCACTGTTTCTACCACTCAGACAGCCTCCCTTCATCCAAGCCCTCCCAACCCCACACCCCCAGAATGCTCTTCAGCTCTGTCCAGAGTCACAATGATGGGAGAGCTTTCCTAAGGAGATACTAACCCAGGGGCAGCTGGTCATACCTTAAACAGCACTGAGCTACGAGTCAGAGCTTGGTCTAAGTCACAGACCCGGCAGTGACAAGTTCTCTGGCCTAGGGAGGAGAAAACTCGCTTCTTGGGGCATATGTTTTTCATGTGATGATTAAGGCATTATGAGGAGATGCACTATCTGGGCAATGGACTGTTGTCTGAAACAGTCTGCAGCTGGGGGTGGAGGATTTGGGTGGGGGTGGAATATTGAACGTACTGTCAGATAGGGTATATAGGTGCTGAGTTTTATAGAAATGCTATTTTCTCCTTTTAAAATCTTGATAGCAGACTGTATAGGAGAGGGGAAGGATATATTAGGAAATTAATGTGATATAAAAACAAAATGTGCCAATAAAAATAAGATAAAAATGTTCAAATAAAATAACCTGTAACATTTATGGCTTTTTTCAATGACTGACCCTGGGTGATATAAGGAATGGTAAGGCAGCAATCACATGCATGCAGAAGAATTTTAGGGTCTTATCCCACTGGCTTCCCAGTTTGTTCAAGAAGGCTATGCTACTGGTCATAAATCTACCAATACACTATACCCAGGGCACTGACGTCGAATGAAGCCAAAGCCAAAGATGTCCCTGAAAAAGAAGGGAAATCATTCCAGAACAACACAAGGGAGAGAACACGCGTTTTTGAAGGGACCTAGTCATCATGGCAGATGTCAAACAGTCAAAGGGCTAGACAAACTTCAGACAGGCCTCGAGGAAATGAACGATGGTCAGATAACTTTGGGAAATACTGAATATACTTGTTCCATAAAGATATAGCAATACACAAACACCTATATACCTATGTGCATATATGTACGTATATCTGTATAAATGTTTGCCCATATGCACACATACGCATACACAAATATGTTTTAAGTATATAATATATGAGTATACCGCATTATTACATATTATTTGCATGTAAATATATACACACATGTGTAAAATAATTATACACACATGCACATAAGCATATGGTAACTTTCTTCTTCCCATGTAAATAAAGCCTCTCTAAGAATATGCTAACTCATGTGGAGGGGCCAGGGGGGACACTGAAAGGCAAGCTGACAGCAAGGCTGGGGTTCAGGAAGCTACAGAGAAGGTAAACAGGGAATAAGGTTGAAGACTGGTTGGAAGTTCAAGCTAGAAGAACAGTAGCAGCTCAGGACAGGATCCCCCTTGGGACAAACCAAGCTGGGACCTGCGGAATCATCAGGGCCCCAGAAAACAGCTTCTCACGAGAGAATTACACTAGCTGGTCTCCAAAGTTCCCTCTCAGCAATGTGGGAATTCTATGATTCTGGCCATTTCGGAGAACTCGCTAGTGAGAATGCTGGGAGAACACTGAACAATAGGAAAGATTATCCAGCAGCACCAAAGTCCATTATTGCCAACACACACATTGGTTTATGTTCAACCTGAAAGTCTCCTACAGTATAGGAGGGCAGCTTCAAAGCCTTGGAATCCCCAGCTGCCTTCCCTCCTAAGATGGGAATAACAAAGAATGATGAGAGTACAATGAAGACAGCAAACTTTATTTTTGTCTCAGCACACCCAGATCCTCCCAGGGCCTGGGTCCCTGGGGAAGGCAGAGACTTAAACAACTCATCAGGCCCAGAGGACTCCATCCTGTCCAGGGTTTAAATTTACACAGCGCTTTTCTCCAAGAAAGCATTTATGTATAATCATCTTCGCAACTAGGAAAGAAGGCTTTAAACAAACATAAGAACAAGGAATTTTTAAAAATCAGTCATGAAGCATTTGTAACAAAGCAACAGAATACATGACTCATATATGTACACACATTTGTGTGTGCTAGTGTGCACATGCATACATGTGTGTATAGCAGCAAGATGATGCAGGAGACAAAGGTCTAAACTTGGAGTCGGGAAGACCTGGGTTCAAATTCAGCTTTAGACACTTACTAGCAGAGTGACTCTAGGCAAGTCACTTAACCTCTCTAGGCCTCATCTTCCTCCTTGTAAATTGGGGATAACAGCACCTAACTCCCAGGGCTATTGTGAGGATCCAATGAGATCATATTTGTAAAGTGTTTTACAAACTTTAAACTGCTACATAAATGCTAGCTATTATTTTAAAATGGAATAAAGTATTAACAAATAACAAATACTTTATGGACAAACAAACAGCTATTTATTATTCCTACCCTCTCCCCAACTCTGGAAGCTCTACTGACTTTGACTAAGTTGACTATCTGGTCTAGAGTGCGTGACTTTGGAGGGCCCAATACCAATCTTAGAAAAGCCACAGGAGACACAGTTCTGAGACAAAGGAAGGATAACTAAAGCAGACAAGACTGAACGTGTATCTGTATTCCAATTTAATATTATATTCCAGGGCAGCTAGGTGGCACAGTGGATAGAGCACTGGCCCTGGCGTTGATAGGACCTGAGTTCAAATCCGGATTCAGATAGTTGACACCAGCTATGTGACCCTGGGCAAATCACGTAACCCCAACTGTTTCACAAAAAAGTAAAAAACAAAACAAGACAAGACGCCCAACCCTATATATAGGCAATACAGTATCATTATATGATTTACTAAGAAAACCTGATGTACAATATTTAAACTTACAAAAAGAAGGGATTGAGATATTTTTTCTGGTCTTACAAAAGGATTCATCATAGAATAGTTTTAAATAGAAACTTCCCTCAAGTCTATTTAAAATAGGACTCAGGTCACATCATACACATGCACACACCCCAAATGAATAGAACCATCTAAAAGTAATCACCACCAACTAATTAATAATATAAATTTAGTAAGTGCTTACTTATAAAAAGAACTGTGTGAACTAGATAACTTCACTTCTCTTGATTTTGTTACCAAAAAATTAAACATTTGGGAACAAAATGTTCAAGTGATATATTAAGTTTTAGAAAAGGAGCAAGAGCAGTCAAAGTTTTAAAAACAATTTTTTAAAAAATAACTTTAGGGGGCAGCTAGGTGGCACAGTGGATAAAGCACCAGCCCTGGATTCAGGAGTTCCTGAGTTCAAATCCGGCCTCAGACACTTGACACTTACTGGCTGTGTGACCCTGGGCAAGTCACTTAACCCCCATTGCCCCACAAAAAAAACAAAAAACAAAAAAAATAACTTTAATTGCACAAGGCAAATAACCTTATTTTCAAATAAATATAATTCACACTTTTTAAAAAACTTATTACTGCCTACAAGAGAGAATGACTTACCATCATTAGAAAATCTTCTTCTACTTCAACAGGCTCACTTATCACATTTTTGGCTGAACCCATGGATTTTGATCCCTGCAATAAAAGATAGCATCAGGCATTAATGTCATCCTTTTTTTAAAAAACACATTCAAAATAAAGCAATTTTATCTTCCAACACATTAAAAATCCATTAAACAAAATTGTTCCACTCATACATCAGGGGAAAAAATGACTCTTTACATATGTAGCTAATGAACATTTCATGGAATTTAAGACTTCCCAACAGACTTTAGAAAACATTGAGTCCAATCCCCTCATTTTGTAGATGAGGAAACTAAGAGTCAAAAGAACCAAATGACAGCCCATATCACTAGTTAACAGGGGAGCTGGGACCAAAATTCTTTTTTTTCTGACAGAAAAACATTCTGCACATATCCACGTTCTTAAAGCAAATCAGAACATTTTCTTTAAAAACATCCATTTGAAATTATCGGGGGGCGGCTAGGTGGCGCAGTGGATAATGCACCAGCCCTGGATTCAGGAGTTTCTGAGTTCAAATCCGGACTCATACACTTGACACTTACTAGCTGTGTGACCTTGGGCAAGTCACTTAACCCCCATTGCCCCACCAAAAGAAAAAAAAAAAGAGAGAGATCATTGAAATTATCAATAGAAACATAAATACCAAAGCTGGATATTTTAAAGAAACAGGGGCCTGCCCAAAATGTCACTACCCATACCTTCGATTCAGCAAGGCCACCACACTACTCAGCCCATCACCCCCCAAAGAAAGAGCAAGAAGGCCCTGTATGTATATGTAGACAGACTGAGATATAAAGCTGTATATCTGTATATACATATATTTTATACATATCTACATAAATGGCACCTAAGGCTCTTTTTTTTTAGTGGGGGAAGGGACCAAGAACTAGAAATAAGGGAGTGCCCATCAACTAGGGATGGTATATGAATGTGACAGAATATCACTGTGTTGTAAAAATGATAAAAGGTTTCAGAGAGACCTTGGAAAACTTGTATGAGCTGATACAGAATGAAATGAGCAGAACCAGGGGAACAACAAATATAATAATAACACTCTAAAGACCTTAAACAATCAATTCAATGACTGACGGTGATTCCAGAAATGGAGGATGAAGCTGACCACCCACCTCCTGACAGGGAAAGAAAGGACTCAAGGTGCAGAATGACATTTCTGGACATGGGCAAGTCAGGAATTTGTTTTGTTTGATCATACAATTTATACCTGTTACAAGGGATTTTCTTTTTTTTCCCAATGTGATTGGAGGGAAGTGGGGAGAAAAAAAAACCCAACTGCTTCTTAATTGGAAAAATAAAATAAACCTTCAAGAAATAAGAAAGAAACACGCTACACACATAATTAAGAAAACTCTTGGCAATCAAAAAGAAGAGACAACACGACAAGCAAGAATGTCCCCTCTTTTCCCTATATGGATTCTGACACTCCATCTAGGAATAAAAAAAAGAAACACCCAAGAATAACACCCAAACTCTTGAAATCTTCCAATAATCAGTCTTGTACTTAAGTGACAAGGCCAGGGCTTTCTCTAGGCCTTTCATTTTGCTTTGCAGTTCAGCCATCCTTACTGGGCCACCCAAAGACACAGAAAGCTCAGCACCTTAGGAGCAAGTTTGTTCGATGCCACCCATGTGATCTGGTGTTTCCAGTAGGACAGAGGGAGCATTATCCACTCTTTGGCCCAAGACCTGAGAAAAGGTTTACTACATGCAGGGGCACATATACAACACCACTTGCTCTCAAGAAGAAAACAGACCAGGTGTCATTTGGAACATGGATTCAAGCCAAAGCTCCAACACTTGTTACCAGTTTCCTAATCTGCCCCTTCCAGAGCAGCCAGAAAAGCATCTTCCCAATCCTCCAGGCCCACAGCCTGGTTTGCCTCTGTAACATCGGTCACACAGGCCCCCTTCTCTCCTATGACATGGCCACCACACTGGAGCAGGGCCTTAACCTCTCACGCCTGCACCCCTGCAATAATCTGCCGGTGAAGGGGGCAGCTAGGTGGCGCAGTGGATAAAGCACCAGCCTTGGATTCAGGAGTACCTGGGTTCAAATCTGACCTCAGACACTTGACACTTACTAGCTGTGTGACCCTGGGCAAGTCACTTAACCCTCATTGCCCTGCCCCCCAAAAAACCAACCAACCAACCAAACAAGCAAAAATAATCTGCTGGTGAGTCTATGGGCCACGAGTCTGTCCTCATTCCAGTCCCCCTCCATCCAGCCCTCAAAGTGACCTTCTAAAGCACAGGTCTGATGAGCCATCCCTCTCCTCCACTCAATCAACTCCTGGCTCCCTGTTGCCTCCAGAATCAAACAAAAAATCCTGTTTGGTGTTCAAAGACCATCGAAACCTGCTTCCCCACCTTCTCAGTCTTTTTACGCCTCCCATTCCTGCTGCAGTCTCTGCCATTCAGTGCCATGAGATTCCTTGAGCAAGAGTCACGTCCCCCCTCCATCTCAGCCCCCAGGCTTGGGGCTCTCTCCCTCCTCATCTCCCTCCAGACCTCCCTGATTTCCTTCAAGGTCCGGCTGAGCTCTTGCCTTCTCTTTTTAATATCAGTGGCTTCCATCGATTGATCATTGCCAATTTATCCTATCTATAGCTTGTCTGCTCATAGCTGTTCAAATGCTGTCTCCCCCTCAAGGGCATGGGTTGTCCTTTCTTTGCACCCCCAGTGCTTAGCACAGAGCCTGGCACACAGTAGGCACTAATGAATGTTTATTGACTGACTTAGTAAACTTTAAGCAAATACATAAATGTAAGTTATTGCAGGTGGGTTGTTATTGTTAGGGAGAGAACACATGTACACAAAAATAAAACAGGAAGAGACAAAAATGTGAGAGGTACAAAGTACTAAAAGACTTCAACATGGCAAAGAATTGGAAATTGAAGAGATGCCCACCCATTGAGGAATGGCTGAACAAGTTGTGGTATATGAATGTAATGGAATACTATTGTGCTATAAGAAACAACGAGCAGGTGGATTTCAGAAAAACCTGGAAAGACATGAACTGATGCTGAGTGAAATAAGCAAAACCAAGAGAACATTATATACAGTATCAACGACATCGTGTGAGGATCAACTGTGATACTTAAGTCTTCTCAGCAATACAATGATCCAAGACAATTCCAAAAGACTCTTGATGGAAAATGCTTTCCACATCCACATTCAGAAAAAGAACTCTGGAGTCTGAATGCAGATTGAAGCATACTATTTTCACTTTTGCGGTTGGTGTTATTTCTTCTTTCTTGTGGTTTTTCCCTTTTGTCCTAATTTTTCTTTCGTGGCATGACTAATGTGGAAATATGTTTAACATGATTGTACTGTATAACCTATATCACACTGGTTGTAGTCTTGGAGAAAAATTCATTACTCAAAATCTTACAAAAGTGAATGTTGAAAACTATCTTACATGTAATTGAAAAAAATAAAATAAGATACAATTAAAAAAAATTTCAACAGAAAGAAAAATCACTTCTGCAATTAAAAGTTCCAATGCTCTTAAATTATAATAATCAAGCTTAGTCCCAAAGAGATGATATAAATAAGGCAGCAGATTCCCTGTGGCTTCTTTGCAGAAGTGGGGGACTATAGGGGAGGAACAATGGATAATGCATGCATTTTTTATATGTTGGTTAGTGGGGGTTTTTTTTCATCTTTAATATTCTGTGTTATAAGGAATTGTTCTCTAAGAAGAGAATGGGAGGGATGTGATGGGATTTGTAGGTAATTCAAAACAAAAGCTCTCTAGCAACAGGATCCATGCTGCCCAATCTTTGCACTGGCAGCCCAGGACCCTGGCACAGAGGTCACTTAATGCTTGCTGACTGGCCTTGGTGCTGGGATTTGAGCAAGGGGTAACCATGGAGGCACAAAAGGCTTCCTGCTCAAAGCTCATGCTATAAGCATAGGGAAGAAGCCCAGGCAAGGCCTGGCTTTGTATCTTAAGGCACCTCAACAATGTTCAGTTCTGTTACTTATGATTATCCCCTGTATATCAAGAGTCATGCCTTCATCCACATGGCAGACTCTCCTAGCAGGAAGTCTTCAGGACACCATGGCCAACACTGAGATATGACAGGCCTCTCCAGACTTTGGGTCCTCAGACAACAGTGCATCACCAGGTCTATTCTGAAATCCCTTCCACCCTGGAAGGACCTAGCAGACTTGAGATTCCACTGTCATAGATTCAAGAAAACTCAGGATTCCACCATGATGAAGTTGGTGGAGGACTCCCTGAGTGGAACAATCAGCAAATATTTAATAAGCCCCTACCATTTGTTTGTCACTGTGTTCAATAATGTGAGAGATTGCCCAAAACCATCTCAAGAATGTGTGGTCAATGGACTCTCCCGATATTGGTCAAAAGCAAGCTTGAGAAACTTATTACTTTAGACTCATTTTAACAGAGCTTCAAGCTAATGGTTTTTTATGGGACAGGTGGCGGGGGAATTTTTCCCAGCTTATCACGTCATACAGGAAAACATTTTCAACAAATTGGTTACTTCTAGTCATTTTCAAAGCTGTTCCTTACAGGACTAAAGGATTTTCTTCAGTATCTCTGGTTGGGCAGGAGGGAGGGAACAAGCATTTATTAATCACCTACTATGTATGTACCAGGTACTATGCTAAGCGCTTTATAGATATTACCTAATTTGACTCTCCCAACAATCCTGAAAGGTAAGTGCTAGTATGAGCCACATTAACAGTTGAGGAAAATGAGGGTAAGTAAAGCAAAATGAGGTGAAGAATGATGATGACCTCGGGTAATGAGAAAGAAATCACTGAATATTCCTTAATGTCAGTTAAAATACACACAGCACATGCCCACTTATTGGTAATTGTCTAGGCAGAAAGCTCCAATTCTTTACAAGGCTCACCCTAACCTTGTTGTAATAACACAATTAACACTATAGAAACCCTGGCAGGAGAGAGAAGAGCCAAGCTGCACCCCTCTGCTCTAGCTGAGCCCCTCCCTTCAGGCTTCTCAGGACAGACAGTGCAGCCTGTGCTCGGGCTCTGGTCCCCTGGAACCAGCAGCCCCCCTTCTCTAGATGTGCACTAGGCACCTGTCTCAGAGCCACAGCCTCATCCTCTAACAGGGATCTGTGAAAGCTTCCAGGAAACACCAGGGCAGCCAGGGTCGGGAACCTGGAGTGGGCAAAGCACCCTGGAGAAGCAGCCCAACCCGGACAGCTTGAATCCGGCAAAGGAGGCAGCGGTTTTGGTGAATGAAGAGATGTCGTTCTGTAGTAAATGCAGCCTAGACCAGAAGTCAGGACACGTGTTCTCACCCCAGAGGCTCCACTGACTTGCTCTGAAACCTCAGGCTTCAGTTAATTCTGCTCACATAAGGTGGACAGTAACCTTTGTGGGGAATGGGTGACTCATTTTACAACGGGTGAACTGAGGTTCACAGAAGCAGACTTGTTCAAGATGCACTTATTAAGCACCTATGATGTGCAAAGCATCATGCCAGCAGACACTGAGGAATCCTAATACAAAGAATGGCACAACCCCTATCCACCTGGAGCTAGCATTCCAATCAGGAAGACAAATACAGATATCGTTATGAAGGACAAGTCCTGGAGTCCAAACCCAGTCTCAGACACTTCCTAGCTGTGTGACCCTGGGCAAGTTACTTCACCAGCGTGCCTCAGTTTCCCCATCTGTACAAAGGGGGTGATCACCCTCACACCTCCCTCGCAGACCTCAGAGTGCTATATGAATGCTGGTTATTGATGGTACTGATCGTACACAGCCTGACTGCGAAGTGGATAAGCACAGGTGGCGTTCTTTCTCTTTATCATGCCAATGCCCACCCCCACCCCCACCCCCGTTCGAGGAGGGCACGACCCGAGGGCGGGGTTGGGGTCAGGGTCTGGGCCAAGGCCGGCGCGAGCTTCACGGGGCTCGGAAGGGGCTGCAAGCACTCAAAGACCTGGCTGAAAGAAGGGGTCCAGGGCCGAAGGAGGGTGCAGCCCCCCGGGGTCTGACGTACCTTGGACCCCCGCCCCTCCGCTCCCCACCCTCCCGGGGCTCCCCCTTCCTCCGCCCCGGCCAGGCTCGGACCTCCCGGAGGCGCAGGGGCATACACGTGGCACTGACAGCAACCCGCCCCCTCCCCCGCAGGAGGGGAGGGGGACCTCCCCTCCGGCGGGGAACGTGGGGGGCGCGGAGGGATCCCCCCTCCCTGCCGCCCCTTTTCGCCCCCTTCCCCTGTCACCGCGCCCCTCAGGCTCGGCCCGCCCGGGGATCTCGGAAGCGAAGCCCGACCCGGCGGCGGGCGCGGGGGCGGGCCCGGGGCGAGCCCCGGGGGGAGGGGAGCACCCCGCCGCCATCTTGTCCCCTCAGCCGCGGGAGGCTGTCACCGGCCGCCTGCCCCGCCCCGCAGCCCCCCCACCCCAGCGCCTCGCAGCCCCCGCCCTCCCCCAGGCCCGCGCGCCCCCGCGGGACACTCACCCCCGGCCCGCCGACCTCCCGCCCGCCTGACTTCCAGCCAGGCTGAACGTCCCGGGGCCGCCTCCGAGCGTCCCGCCGGGTTGGGGGCGGAGCGAGGACGGATTGGGCGGGGAGGGGGCGGGGCGAGGGCGGAGCCTCCTGGCGTGCCCACGTGACGTGTCCACAACGCGCACGCGCGGCGGCCCGCTGCGTCCGGGTCTCCCCAGGCCGACTCGTGCGGCGGGCGCCGGGGGCGGGGCGGGGCGGGGCGGACTGCGTCTGCGCCCCGGCCCCCTGGACTGCACTTGGAGCCCGACTTGGGCTCTGAAGCTTCCCGCCTTCCTCCTGGGCAGAGTCTCGAACATGTGCCGGGCCAGGCGCGTAGTCAGGAATAAAAGGAGATGCTTTCAAGAAGGAGTTCCCATCAAGTCAAGGCAGCAAGCACTGATTAAACGCCTGCTGTATGCCAGCCGCGGGGGACACAAAGAAAGGCGCTCACGCTTAAGAGCCGGTGGACAGGCACGAAGTCTCTGTGCAGTCTTTGGCTGCAATAGCGGAGGATTCCCCGAAGACTGAGAAGTCAAGCAGGACTGGGAAGACTTCCTGCCGGGCCAGGGGGGATTTAAGCGAGACCAGGAGGGAGCGGCCGTTCAGCAAATATATTCCTGTGTGCTACATGTTGCAACTGTAAATATATATGTGTATATGAGTGTGTGTACATGCATATGTACATATAAACTTAGAGGGCCGTCGATTTAGAGCTGGAAGGGAGGATCGATATTAGAGTCTGAGATGGAATTTGAACTTCCTGACCCCAAGCCTCCAACACGGACATTTCAGGACAACAAAGAAGGACAAGGAAGAAGATTGTCGGGTTACCGGAGCACCGTCTAGGCTGCGCTCCTCCTGAAGCCTCTCGGATATGATTGGACAAGCCCGGCATGCCTGCATTGGGGCTGAGTCTCAGTGAGGCTCCGGGACAGGACCGTGCAGGACTGTCCCCATCCAGAAAGAAGGAAAATAAGAGTTGTGACGGACTTGGAAGACCAGAGTTCTGAGGACCTAGTTCAGCTGTGTCCTAACTGTCCCTTGAGCAAGGTCTTCCTTCTAACTTCTCTCTAAAGGGGGTTGGAGGACAGGGCTTCTTCATGAATTTTGTGTGTGTGACTTTTGTGAGGGAAAAATCCATCCTCTTCTCAATAATTCTCAGGAACTCAATAGGGAAGTGACAAAGGCTTTATTTTCTTCTCATGGGAAGGAGGCACCCTAGTGTGCAGCTAGTGGGTGCCCAGAAAGGGGGCTCGAAGACCCTGTTTTATACCCTAGTCCCTAACGCAAATAGGCCCTCCCCTTTTTCATCATTGGTCCGATTACTCAAGGGTTACAATCTACAAGCAAAAACTAGCTAATCCGAATGCAGTATTCCCACCCCTCTTCCTTGTGTGGGCATGACTCAGGAGTGGACCTTATACTTCCTTATATGGACACAACTCTGGATTGGACCTTATTGAGACCAGGGCTCCTTGAACCATGTGACCCTGCTAACCTGAGGGGGAGGAGGGGATCTGAGACCTTTGTCCTACAAACTGTTCAGGGGGAGTATGACTGACTGTTATATCCACATTGAGAGGAGACAACTACCCATTTCTCACAACTTTTAATAATCCAGCCCCAAACTTCAGCAGCCTAACCCTAAACCTTAACCTTACAAATTGTGAGGACACAATAATGTCTTTAAAGGAATAAAATAAAATACTTAGGATTGCAAAGGAGGTCAATTAGAGTGCATAAAATGTAATTTTTTTCCTCATCCATATTCATGGACCCAAGGTTAAAACTAGATGAACGACAAGATAGCTTCTAGTTATCTTGGCACATAGTAGGCACTTAATACCCATTGAATTAAATTAAATAGCTCTCAATCCTATGACACCATGAACAAATATTTAAAAATATGAAGGACTACACAAAGCAAAATTCCCTGTTATCTAGCATCAATCAATCCATTTTTATTGAAAGTACACTCTGGGGGGTAGCTAGGTAGCACAGTGGATAAAGCACCAACCCTGGATTCAGGAGTACCTGAGTTCTAATCCAGGTTCAGACACTTGACATTTACTAGATGTGTGACCCTGGACAAGTCACTTAAACCTCTTTGCCCCACCAAAAAAGAAAGAAAATATACTCTGAGTAATAAACTATGCTAGGTGACTGTGGCATAGAGTTCCCTCATCTAAAATTCTATAAATCTAAAGACACAAAGATGTATAAGACTCCAACCTCACTCTCCAAGAACTTATGAGACAGAGGGATACTATGGAGGTATAACAATTGGAGTGACGCCACCTGCTGGAGAGTTACTGTAGGAAAACTCCTCCATGAGGAGAAGTCATCTGAGGGCAAGCCATATAGTTTGCAAGGTCATTTCCTTGGCATCAGGAAGTGATGTTTGCTCGTGGATACTGTCATCAAAGCTACCAGCCAGTTAGCTTGGAGCTGTGTCTGCACATGTGGATGGGATGTTCCTGGTTCCACAGGAGGCTTGTGGGAGGAAGAAGGGGCAAGGCTTGCTCTCTTGCACTCAGGAGGACCTGGGGGGGTGGGAAGCAGAGCAGGAGACTTAGGCTCCATGAGATAGATAGCTGAATCTAGGCCTCTTTCTCTCTCTTCACCAAATTCTTATTCTCCTTAATAAATGCTTAAAAGTCTAAACTCTTGTTAAAGTTTATAATTTATTGGCTATACTAGCTAGAATTTTAGCTCCTTACAGAGGAAGCAGATAAAGCACAAGGGGCCCCCATCCATCCCAAGTGTAATCCCCAGAAAAGTTACCCCAGATTCAAAGTCTGCATTCCCTCAAAACCTTAACCCACAGGGAAAGAAGGAAACAAGCATTTATTAAGTGTACACTACATGCCAAGCACTGTAAAAAGCACTTTATATATGTTATCTCACAATAATTCTTGGGACATGGGTGTTCTTTTGTTGTTATTTAGTCATTTCAGTCAAGTCTGACTGTGGCTCCTTTTTTTTTGGGGGGGGGAAGGGGTCTTAACAGAAGTACTGGAAGGGTTTGCCATTTCCTTCTCCAGCTTATTTTACAGATGGGGAAACAGAGGCAAACAGGGTTAAGTGTCTTGCCCAGGTCACACAGCTAGTAAGTGTCTGTGGTCAGATTTGAACTCAGGGAAATGAATCTTCCTGACACCAGGCTTGGCACTGTACCCACTCTGCCTTGGATACTGTTATGCTCATTTTTCAGTTGAGGAAACTGAGACAGACAGGTTAAAGTGACTTGCCCAGGCTCACACAGCTAGTTAAGTGTCTGAGGCCTGATTTGAATTGAGGTTTCCTGATTCCAAGCCCAGCTTTCTGTTTGCTTATACCACAACAGTGAACTATGTTGGCTTAGCTGCCTCCAAGACTCAATTTGGAGGTTGAATACTGAGAGAAATTATTATTTTTCTATTATCAATGACTAGTTAATAATAGGTTAGGGGGCAGCTAGGTGGCACAGTGGATAGAGTACCCGCCCTGGAGTCAGGAGGACCTGAGTTCAAATCCAGCCTCAGACACTTGACACTTACTGGCTGTGTGACCCTAGGCAAGTCACTTAACCCCAATTGCTTCACAAAAAAAAGAAAGAAAGAAAGAAAGAAAGAAAGAAAGAAAGAAAGAAAGAAAGAAAGAAAGAAAGAAAGAAAGAAAGAAAGAAAGAAAAAATAATAATAGGTTAGTGACTAGTAGGGTATTTTTTCTTTCTCTTTCCTTGTCCAAAGACCAGTCCTTGAAGTCTCAGAAGGACAGGGCTGATGATGAGATTGGCCTAATCAGCCAGGAACTTTCTTAAGCCAGACCCCACCCTATTGGGAGAGCTTATTTCTGATTAAAGTGTAAAGAAAAAGTTGAGTTCCCACCCTAAAAAAAGCATTAGACTCAAAGCCCTCGAAATCCCTCCATTATTCAATTTCAATGATCCAAGTGGAGATGGATTCTTTTGTCCACATGGCTGGAGGTAGCAGAGTCTCATCTAGTCATCTTCTCCGCAGAAAGAGCTGAAGGCTTTTAGCTCACCTTCTCACCCAACCCCCTCACTGGTTGTTCACCAATCAGGGTTGTTCTCAGCCTTTGAGGGGTGGGTACCCACTTTTCCAAAGGTATTGAAGTATTCAAGATCTCAGTGATTAATAAGCTGATTATTAAATATCCAGAAACTCTGTCTCTGGGTTTTTCTTTCATCTCAGAAGACAAAATATGGTTATTTTTATTCAGCCAAGGAACCCAGTCACTTCATTCCATATCACTTCATATAAGTCTTCCCATGCTTCTCTGAATTCTTCACATACATCATGCTATTGTGTTACATTCATATTACCAAAACTGTTTAGCCCTTCCCCAGTGGGAAAGAAATCTACTTTGTTTTCCATTCTTTTCTTTTTTTCTTCTTTGTTTTTTTTTTAATAATAAAAATTTTTATTTATAGCTTTGGGTTCCGATTTTTATCCTTTCCCTCCTTCCCCTCCCCGAGGCAGCAAACAATCAGATTTTCCATTCCTTTCTCTTTTTTTGTTTTTCTTTTGTTTGTTTTTGTGGGGCAATGGGGGTTAAGTGACTTGCCCAGGGTCACACAGCTAGTAAGTGTCAAGTGTCTGAGGCCAAATTTGAACTCAGGTATTCCGGAATCCAGGGCCAGTGCTTTATCCACTGTGCCACCTAATCGCCCCTTTCCATTCCTTTCTAACACACACAAAAAGGTACCATGAATATTTGGGTATATATGAGAGCTTTCCTTATATCAGACTTCTTTTAAAACATTTCTTCTCTATATTTGCTTCTCCCATGGTAGGAAAAAACCTGAACGCTTGTAAAGGCCAGAAGGGGGGAGGGGGGGACACATTAGGCTGTTTCAGCAAAGTAAACATCTGACCTAGGTTAACAAAAGCGCAATTTACATCTGGAAGTGGCTATAAGAAGCTATTAGGCCAAACTGGTTGTAAATGGAAAGCTTTGGGGGATAGAAAACATCTGAAAAGGAGGATTAAGTCCAGGCATTCCTGAGTCTGAGATCATTCACCAACATCCCAGAACAGAAATGTCTTCCCTGAAGAGATGGATTTAAAATAGAAACATTAGTACCAAAAGACAAGAATTACTAACATTGACCTGGCCTTGGGGAAGTACCCACTTTTCATGCTTCTCTGGAGTTCCTGTGAATGAGTGGGCTCAATGTGGAGGCTCTCAGGAGTAAAGTTAGCCCAGACCAGAACATCTGGGGTGGAAGAAAATCCTCTACTTTGTGTCTAAGATACAACCTTCCTGAGACAAATTGTTAATTAGATAAATTCAAAGTTTCTCTGCTTAGAGAGTGAAAGTGACAGATATGGAAATCCATCCTGCTTTTGAAAACTTCCCCTCCCCCCACAAACTCCCCCAACTCAAGCCATTTTCTACAAACAATTTATAAAGTTCAAGAGCAAAGCTGAAATTCCCAAATGAAAGACATAATTCCACAACAAAATAAAACCTAGTTACAAAATTCAAGCAGAATACTAGTCACAACTTTTGGTGCACTCTGGAAAAGCAGATTCCTAAAATCATTTAATCCTTCTTTATTCACTCCCTCCAAAGGGTCTTCTTTCAGCGTGGTCAAAGGCAATTGAAGAGGCATTTCTATTAATTGAATTAATCAAAGATATTTTCCTTCTTTTATTCTGAACTTTACCCTAATCACTTCCTGGTCTAATGAAACTTCTCCATGTAGAAACTGATCACATTTTCTTTTCTTCTTTCTTTCTTCCTTTCTTCCTTTCTTTCTTCCTTTCTTTCTTTCTTTCTTTCTTTCTTTCTTTCTTTCTTTCTTTCTTTCTTTCTTTCTTTCTTTCTTTCTTTCTTTCTTCTTCCTTCCTTCCTTCCTTCCTTCCTTCCTTCCTTCCTTCCTTCCTTCCTTCCTTCCTTTCTTTCTGGCGGGGCAGTGAAGGTTAAGTGACTTGCCCAGGGTCACACAGCTAGTAAGTGTCAAGTGTCTGAGGCTGGATTTGAACTCAGGTCCTCCTGAATCCAGGGCTAGTGCTTTATCTACTGCGCCACCTAGCTGCCCCCCACATTTTCAATAGGAATCATGTAAAAAGATTTCAACGTTGGTTGAGAATCAAAGTTAAAGAAAGAATTACAAGGGTTTCTTGTTCAGATTAGGCTAAGAACTTCAGACTAAAGTGTTGTCTTTATACCATTTTTACGTGGAATGGGATTTGGGGTCAAATTGATTGTGAGTGGTCCCAAAAGAATTATAAGACTCAGTGACTCAGTTTCCCAAGTTTTATTGCAATACTGTGGGTGACCACAGGGAGAGAACCAAAATAGTGGAAAAGTATCTCTCAAATAAGGAAAGGAAATATAGTTATATTTATAGTATGGATAAATTGATTATCAGTCTCATTATAATCTCCACCTAGGGGTGTTACAGGGGAGGGCTTATCCTAATTTGGAGTTCATGGGGTCCTAAACCAACTTCCGAGGCAGGTACTTTTTTTCAGTGGAGGTGTGTTTTTGAGGTTTACACATCATAAGGTGAATCTGGGGACAAATTTGGCCTTTTCGGCACATGTCTCTTTCTAATTCCCATGACTAGTTTCAAAATATCTCCATTTTTCATTAGAATTTCTATACCCTTGTCATTTCCTTTATTGTTATATGACCTGACCCTTTATGGTTCCGTTATGGGTACTGATCACTGTGGGTATTATAACCTAGCATAAGTTATCCATTAACTGGGGTCTAACTCCCTTTTGGAGCTAATATCTGAATTAGAACTCCGATCTTAGGTTTTTCTATTAACCCCTTTTTGCCTCCTACATCAATTTTGTCATATTGTAATATTTGTAATAATTGTGACTTTAAAGTGCTATCCTTAATGTCATTTTGTAATACTGTAATATTTGTAATTTGTAATCATTGTAATATTTGTGGTATTATAATAGGGGCATCTAGGTGGCCAGTGGATAGAGTGTGGGACCCTAAGCCAGGAAGACCTGAGATCAAATTCTCCCTCTAATATTATTAAACCCATTTTACAGATGAGGAAACTGGGGTTTGTGGTAGTGAAGTGATTTGGCCAAATTCACAAAGTTAATAAAGGTCTGGGTCAGGATTCAAATTTAGGTCTCTTCTGATTTCAAACATACTACTCGTTACCCTACCTCATGAAATTTCTCACACTGTTACCATGGGTGTCACCACCACCAGTAAGCAGCAATGAATGGCCAAAGGCATCCAGCTGGATCCCTTTACAGTTACACTCCTGTGGGGACTTAGACCCTGCAACTTGTCACCAACTCAGAATTTCAAAGTAGATCAGAAGTAAAGAAAGTCTTCGGGGAAATGCATGATGAGCTGGTCACCAGGTGAGAAGAGGGACTCTGGTAGACAGCCTGAGTGCTCTTCAAGGATTGTCTCAATGTCAGAGAAATCAAGAAAAGCTTCTAGCCTGTTGGACTCATGGGAGGACTTGGACAAGTGTCACCCACCTGGGGCAGGAATGGAGGGACTGTGATCAGCATTGGTGGAGAAAAAAAAATCCGCATTTATTTGAGTACTTGTATACTCATTAAAATGATGATGGTGGTGGTCCAGGCAGCTCCCTGTATAGAAACTCCCTCCACCAATACAGATCCATAACATTGTTTTAAGAGACTTTCCCAGGGTCTTCCTGACTTCAAAGCCAACCCTCTACTCTACCATACTGCCTTCTCCCAGGTCATGATAATGAGCTGAAATCCACATGGACAAAACAAATTGAATTACAAAGTCACATGACCTTGAAACTGGAATATCAGTACTATTTTCCACCAAAATTGACATATATCCCAACCAGAGATATAACTGGGGAAGGGACTTTGCCCAAGGAAGCCAAAATGCTTCATGTCAGTTGTACTCCTTCACAAGAAAGCCAAACAACTAGCTAGCTAGATTAACTGTGTGACCCTGGGTAATTTCAGCTAAAATCACACCTTTTCCAGGAAACCATTCCTGATCCCAATTTGTTGTGAGATTAAGTTTTAGAGGGGGGCAGCTAGGTGGTTCAGTGGATAAAACACCAGTCCTGGATTTAGGAAGTTCAAATCTGGCCTCAGACACTTGACACTTACTAGCTGTGTGACCCTGGGTAAGTCACTTAACCCTCATTGCCCCACAAACAAAACAAAACAAAAAAACATAACAATGACTTAGAGGCAGCTAGGTAGCAAAGTGGATAGAGCACCGGCCCCGGAGTCAGAAGGACCTGAGTTCAAATCCAGCCTCAGACACTTGACAAATTACTAGCTGTGTGACCCTGGACAAGTTACTTAACCACAATTGCCTCGCCCCCACTCCCCCAAAAAAAGAGAGATTAAGTTTTAGAACCTTAATAAGATAGTAGGAATAACTTTGTCAATTTATTATAACTGATAATGTAGTAAGAATAAATTTTATTACCTTAATAAGATAGTTTGCCAATTAGAATAACTGATTCCATCTTTTACACTTCTGTTTTATGATTGTTTGAGAAACTCGGTTTTTCAATAAAAAAAAAAAATAAGGTTGTATGTGATATAACATGGTAATAGACATTTTGGAGGCCTGTCAAATAACCATGCCAGAGGGAGACACGTGGACTCTGGTGGCCAGAGAGGCAACATTGGGAAGTCCAGTAAGAGACAAGCCTTGAGAAGCTCAAAAATGTCAGAGAAGTAATTGTTATTATTTATTTGTTTGTTTTTGTGGGGCAATGAGGGTTAAGGGATTTGCCCATGGTCACACAGCTAGTGTCAAATGTCTGAGGCTGGATTTGAACTCAGGTCCTCCTGAATCCAGGGCCAGTGCTTTATCCATTGCACCACCTAGCTGCCCCATGTCATTTGTTTTTAAACAGTATTATTTGTCCAATTTAATTAAGAAAGTCTGATTGCATCCATCGAGGAGTGTAAGTCTAATTAGTGATTCCATTGCACTAATTAGTATATATAATAATAGTAAAATGGCTATCTGCATGCTCTCTCTATTACACCCTTCAATCTACCCTCTGTAGATTATGTTTGTGCTGAGTTGTTTATATGTTGTCTCCCCAATTAGACTGTGAGCTTCTGGAGACTCAGCCTGCCTTTTACCTTTCTTTGTGTCCCCTGGGCTGCCTGGCTCAGAGTAGACACTATAAATTTTTAATCTCTTACTACCTTGACTTCTCTGAGCCTCAGATTCCTCACCTACTTCACAGGGTTCTTGAGGGGAATCAAATGAGGTAACACATTTGAAGTGCTTTGCAAACCTTAAAATGCTAGTTATTATCATCTCCCGAGACTTCTCCCTTCACCCCAACCCCAAGCAGAATTTCAATAGTCAATAAACATTTATTAAGCACCTACTATGTGTCAGGCACTGAGTTAGCCCAGGAAATACGGGTAAAAACAAACAAAAAGAAAGTCTCTGCCCTCAAACAACATACAGTCTAACGGGAGAAGACAACACAAGAAAGAAAGCTGGAAAGCTAATTTACCATAATATGTTAAAAGAATGTCCACCCCCACCTTTGGAGAGGAGACAAGTGCACTGGAGCCAGGTCAGTCTTTACTGTTGTTCAGTTGTGTTGGACTCTCTGTGACCCCATTTGGGTGTTTCTTGGCAAAGATACCATATTAATTATCATCAGCTCCATAATGTACCTTTGCCCTCAATTTGACTGTTGCTCTCACCTCTCTTTTATCTCTCTGGATTTTTGTTTTTAACACCCTCCCTAGACCTCTTTCCTTTGATTAGGGCACCTTCTCAGCTTAATCAATCAACAAGCATTAATTAAGAGCCTATGCTGTGCCAGGTACTGTGCTCCATGCCCAGGTGTCTTCTCTCCCTGCTCTTAATTGACCTCAATTTCCAGCATGCCTTTTACCCAACCCCAGTGGGGGTGGGGACCACCATCTTCCAGTGCTGACCTCCTGTGGTTTGCAAATCAAGTTGTCAGAAGATGCCAGTGACCGCAAACAAAGGCTGTACACCTGTAACCAGAGAAGAGGAAGGTTGTTGGGTTGCTAGGCAACAGTCGTTCCCTGTGCAAAGCCAGATTTAGTTAGAGGGAAGAATTTCATTGAGAGGACAAACGTTAGATTCACTTCTGGCTGCTGGAAGTCAAAGGGGAAGGGGGGAAGGAGGAGAGAACCATTGAGCAAAGGGAAAATGTCTGGGATGCTAATTTCTCCAACGAGCCTTTCTCTGATTTAGAAAAACAAAACCCTTCTCAAAACCTTATAATGATTTTTCTGCTACTGAGGATATTAATTTATTATTGTTTTGCCTTTTTTGTTTGTTTTGTTTCCCTCTCTCTGTAGGACCCTCCCTTGTAACGAGCAAGTATAATCAAATAAAACTGCCCCACATATTACACGATGCTCTGTACTCATAATCCCCCCCACCCCTCCACCGTGTAGAGAGATGGGAGTTTCCTCCTCTGGTATCTGAAAAAGAGTATGATCATTGCATTTGATCTGAGTTCTCCCCCAAAGGCTTAGTATTGTTTTCATAACAGGGGATTGGCCAAGGAGTACCCAGGACCTGGGATCTCTTACAACACCCACTCTTCTTGATGCAATCACTCCCCTGGGCATGGTGGTGAGCCTGCTTCTGGGCCAGGGTGATGGAAACTCTCTCCACCAAACAGCAGTCCATGACTGTTTCTTATATTTATTTGATAGAGTTTGGATAGAAACTGTCCTGGGACAAGACACTGTATTATTTTTCTTCTGGTTCAGCAGTCAAATTTGACTGGTTGGTACCAAAAAGATACTTCAGGGGGCAGCTAGGTGGCGCAGTGGATAGAGCACTGGCCCTGGATTTAGGAGGACCTGAGTTCAAATCTGGCCTCAGACACTTGACACCTACTAGCTGTGTGACCCTGGGCAAGTCACTTAACCCCCACTGCCCTGCAAAAAACAAAAAACCAAAAAAACCCAAAAGGATACTTTAGGGTCTTCAGCTGGGTCATCATGAAGCCATGAGCTTACGGCCCTTCTATTGTCTCTGTTCCTGTTAGCTCCATTCTTTTTTTCTTCGTTGGGTGAAGGGATATTGAAGCTGGAATGTATTAATGACCATCTCATGAATTTTGAAAGGTCAGAAAAGAGTATTACCATCAGTCCAGGCACCAGAATCCATGCCAGAGTTTTCCAGCAACTAAACGTAGGAGAAACATGGTCACTGTCCTACAGCAGGGAGCAACTGTCCAGAATTTGGAAGTGAACTTGGAGAGGCAATTGCCTTGTAAAAATCCATGTTATGTTAAAGTTCACTTTCTCCAGGGACCAAGGTAGAAGGGAGGAAAGTGTTTCTCCTCCTTTGGGAGGGATGGGTTTTTTCCTTTGTTCTTAAGTCTTTTCAGTCAATCTCTCTGTAAAAAGCTACTTGATGGGGGCAGCTAGGTGGCACAGTGGATAAAGCACCGGCCCTGGATTCAGGAGTACCTGAGTTCAAATCTGGCTTCAGACACTTGACACTTACTAGCTGTGTGACCCTGGGCAAGTCACTTAACCCTCATTGTCCCACCAAAAAAAAAAAAAGCTAATTGATGATGATCAGTTAGATAGATGATATTGGGTAAATCAATGGTATAGGAAAGACACCAGCTGCAATGCTGTTTGATATTGGGGAGGGCATGCCAGAATTGGGGCTAAAGTTGATAATTTTACAGATAAGCCCTTGGCGTTACCCTAGAACCCTGGGAGGGAGAGGTAGCCAGCCCTTTGGAGGATCCTACCTACTCTACAGTGTTGTGGTGAGTCAAAATAAGATCAATTCATGCAAGTTTTCTCTAGTTTCTCCAAATTTCTCTTTTTCCTCACTACTTACACTCATATGCCATAATTCATTTATCCTTTCTCCAGTCAGTGGGTCCCAATTTTGTTTCCACCACAAAAATTCCTGCTATGAATGTTTTAGTTTACATGGTATCATGTTTTCTTTCTTTCTTTGGACTTATCGGAGTATATGCCAATAGTATGATCTCTGGGTCAAAGGGTATGTACATTTCAGTCACTTTTTCCACATAATTCCAAAATGTTTTCCAGAATGGTTGGTCCAATTCATAACTTTCCAACAACAGATTAGTTTGACAATCTTCCCACAGCAGTAAGGGAACTTACTTTCATCACCATAATATCACAGTCAAATGTTATTCATCTTAAGGAACTTTATCATATTCACTTTGTCCACCGACAATATCAGATTGTTCATGAACTATTTTAAAAATCCTGACATTTCAGGGTGAGGAGAAATCAAAATAATGCCTAAATGTGCGTAGTTGAGACATGGGACGCTTTCTCATGTGGTCAGTACGTGCCATTGGAGTCATGGGAATCTGGCTTTGTTTGAGAAGTGTGTTTATGTGTTGGAATAGAACCAAATGGACCCTGTTTTTGATTTGCACTTGTCTCCTCTCCAATGGTGAGTGTAGACATGCTTTTAGCACGTTGTGATAAATGTTGCCATGATTAAAAGCTCAGCTCACAATGCCTACATTTGTTGTCATTTCCTTGCTAGGCCCCTTCCTGTGGATAGGAGGTGAAATGATATAAATTGAAACTGATGGCACAAAACTGTATTGGATAGCTAAATATGGAATGACAGAGGCAGGAAATGGTGAAAATAATAACTAACATTTGTATAGCTTTTCCTATGTGTATGCCAGGGACTGTGCTAAGTACTTTGCAATTTTTATCTCATTTGATCCTCACAAAAACCCTGTGAGGTAGGTGCTATTGTTATCATTGTCATCTTACAGTTGAGGAAACAGAGGTGAAGGGGCTTACCTATGGTTACACAGCTAGCAAGTGTCAGAGGACAGATTTGAACTCAGATCTTCCTGTCTTCAATTCTTGCATTGTACCATCTAGCTGTTTCTATAATAATAATGATGATGATAACTAGTGTTTATGTGGCCTGTTAAGGTTTATAGAGCACTTTGCAAATATTGATCATTTGGTCCTCTCATTAACCCTGAGAGGTGGGTGATGTTATTATTCCCATTTAACAGAAGAGAAAACTGAAGCAAATAGCATTTAAGTGACTTCCTTAACAGATGTAGGCTTAATGTAAGGGGAAACTTCCTTACAACTGAAGGAAAAGAATACTTAGATGGAATGGGAAGTTCCAACCAATCAGCCAATCTTCAAGCCTTCTTAAATGCTCACTATGTTCCAGGGATGAATGGGATGTTCAGGAGGACTAACATTTCTGGTGTGAAGGCTTGCTGAGCCCTTTTCAGAAGTGTTCATCCACCTTTGGTGTCTACCTGGTACTCAATTCTCACCTGTGGCATGCACATCGGCCATAATTCAGTAAACCATCTCAGCAGACAGGCTAAGCCAGGTAATGGGTAACCACTGGGCCTCAAACCTACAGGTGAGTTAGGGGGACGTCTACCCCAAGCATGTGAAGACTTCCCCTAGCAGAATGGTAGATGAGAACAATTTGTTCCAACGGCTACTGAGGCAGCTGAAGCAGGAGCTATGGAGCGCCTAGAACATTGTCAGACATCGAAGACACCAAAGGTCATCTACTGCATCCCAGGCCATTGCCAGTTGTCCTGATGTTTGTCCTGCCACTGGACTTCAATGACTGGAAGAGAGAGTGAGGCTGATGATTTGGGGCAACTCTGCCTCACTTAAATCCAATTTAGGGGCAAGTCAAGATGTCACCACAGGATGTCATTGGTCCTCTTTTCAAACAGCTTGCTCATCATATATATATATATATATATATATATATATATATAATTTTTTTAGAGAGGCAATTGGGGTTAAGTGACTTGCCCAGGGTCACACAGCTAGTAAGTGTTAAGTGTCTGAGGCAGGATTTGAACTCAGGTCCTCCTGAATCCAGGGCCGGTGCTCTATCTACTGCTCATCATATCTTACAGCACAATAGAATTCCATTGCATTCATATACCACAACTTATTCAGCCATTCCCTAATTGATGGGCATTCCCTCAGTTTTGTAAGGGCTAAAATTCTAGCTAGACTGTCTAAAATATCTAGTGAATGGTCGCCAATAAATTATAAGCTTTAGCAAGAGTTAGGCTTTTAAGCATTTATTAAGGAGAATAAGAATTTGGTAAAGAGAGAGAGAAAGGCCTAGACTCCTCTATCTATTAAAGGGAGAGAGCATTCCTAGCTCCGTTCTCTGCCAGAGTCCTTAGGAAAGAGAGTGAGCCAGCCCACCAGCCTCTCCTTTCTTCCTCCCACAAGCAAACATCACTTCCTGACGCCAAAGAAAAGATGCATGGTCCTGCCCTCAGAGGCCCTCTCCTCATGTTGCAGCTTAAGTCTCCAGCAGGTGGCGTCATTCCAATCATTCCAATTTCCAATTCCTTGCCACCACAAAAAGGGCAGCTATAAATATTTTTGTACATGTGGGTCCTTTTCCCTTTTTTATGATCTCTTTGGGAAAAACTCTCAATGTAACTGGAAAATAATAAAATATTTATATGGAAAAAAATGAAAAAAAAAAGAAGGGTACCCAGCAAGTCCCTCTTTCCTGGGTGCCACACCAGTAGTGTGCTCTCTGTAGCACCCCAGTGATGTTCAAGTCCTCCCAAGCAATATGGTGGTGACTGTGGGTTCTGAGTAGGTCCCGAAAGGTCTAGCAGGCTTGCTGCAAGTAATGACCCTGGGACTGAGTGCTTGATCCGGTGAGCTAGCCAAGCTCAATCAAAAAGCATTTATTAAGTGCCCACTGTGTACCAGGTACTGTGTTTAAGTGCTGGAGACACGAAGACAAACATGAAACAGCTCCTGCCCTGTGGGATGACTCCAGAACAATCCAGGCTTATTTGGGAAGAGAGAGCATCAGCAGCTGGGCTGCAGAAGAGGGAAGCCAGGGGTGCTGGGAGGTCGAGGTGGGGGTACCTGCAGGCACGGACCACCAGGGCAAAGGTTTGGAGCTGGGGAATGGAGCATTATGTGCATAAGCCAGGAAGCAAGTCTATTTGACTGGAGGGGTGACGGAAAGGTGAAAAGGGAACACATTGTAAAGAGCTTAAAAAGCCAATTATTTGGGGTGGCTAGGTGGTACAGTGGATAAAATACCGGCCCTGGATTCAGGAGGACCTGAGTTCAAATCTGGCCTCAGACACTTGACACGTACTAGCTGTGTGACCTTGGGCAAGTCACTTAACCCCCATTGCCCCGCAAAAAACCAAAAAAACAAACAAAAAGCCAGTTATTTGATCCTGAAGGAAATAGGGAACCACTGGAGTGTGTGAAATGGGGTGGTGATGTGGCGCATTACCAGATGGCTTTTTGGCCACATCAGCTCCAAGAACCATACACATCCTAAGGGGCAAAGGGCTCGAGATCAGGGTTGGTGGAGGGAACACCCACATTGGGGAGATCCTGGAGATTTGGGGGTTACAGTTCCTCACAACAACCCTGAGTGGGAGGCAGGGAGCACAAGTATTATTATTTTTTTTTGAAGGCAAATGGGGGTGAAGTGACTTGCCCAGGGTCATACAGCTAGTAAGTGTCAAGTGTCTGAGGCCAGATTTGAACTCAGGTCCTCCTGAATCCAGGACCGGTGCTTTAATCACTGCACCATCTAGCTGCCCTGAGCACAAGTATTATTATCCCCATTTTTATAGAAAAAGAACAGAACAGTTCAGAGCATCACAGATTTAGACTTAGAATAGAACCTGGGGCTGTCTACCCCAGCCTTCCTCATATTACAGGTGAGGAAACAGGCCCAGAGAGGGGAAATCATTCACCCAAAGACATGCCACTATAAAAAGGCAGAGCTAAGATTTGAACTCACATCCTTTGACTTCAAACTCAGCCCTCTTTCTCCTGTAGAGGACAGGTTGTACAGCTGGTAACTTGTCACTGGGAGCTTCTGACATCAGGACTGATGCACTTTTCCCTACATTATATTGCCTGGGGGCAGCTAGGTGGTGCAGTGGATAGAGCACCGGCCCTGGATTCAGAAGGACCTGAATTCAAATCTGACCTCAGACACTTAACACTTACTAACTGTGTGACCCTGGGCAAGTCACTTAACCCCAATTGCCTCACCAAAAAAATATATTTTTAAAAATTAATAATACATTATATTGCCTCTCCACAGCTAGAGGCTCCCACTGAGTCTGTGATCTGTCTCATCTTTGGTGGGTGACCCCAGTTTCCAAGGTGACCAAATGAGGCCAGCTCTTCTTGTCAACTTGCAAGATGATACAAAGAGTCTTTATCCCAGAATTCTGCCCTGTGGGGAAACACCAGGGCAAGACTATGGCTGAGCTCAGCATATCAGCCCAGGATCCCTCTCACCCACTCTCACTGCTCTTTCCCTGCAAGAACAGAACGAGGGAGCCTGGTCCAGTTACCAGCAGGGAGCCTCAGCTGCTCTCTTATGGGTTATTTGATCAGCTTCTGGCTCCGTGACTAGCCTCATTGCAGCTGTGAGACACTTCAGACATTCTTCCCTCACAAACCTATTTCCATTTCCTCTGTGCTGACTGCCAATTTCTCTGTGTATTTATCACCCAAGTAGAGACAGCCTCTTGGCCAAGCATCACCGTGTAAAGGTGTGTGTGGTGGGGGTCTAGATAATGATCTTCTCCTGTCTCCATAGTTCTTTGTGGTTTACAAAGTACTTTCTTCACCATAAGAGACAGACTGCCCAAGTCCTCCACAGGCATTGGCCTGCCTGAGCTGGTTCCCAAGGAGCTGGTTGGTAAATTTTTAGTGTGAACATTTATGCCTCGGAAATTGGCAAATGCTACAAATCAGGGCTTGACATTGTTTTGTTAATGTAAGACATAAGAAAATGATGAAGAATATGTTAATGATGCAAAGTCAACTTAAAAGTGTGTGCTGCTACATCTCCCCCAACCCCCTCGCCAAGAGAGCCAGTTGTAAAATATTTGCTGGCACATTCCTAACAAGTATCCTTGCGATGTCCAGAGAAAGAAAGTTCTTGGTATGTTCAGTGAACGCCTTGTGTTCAATTTGTGGGATGATATGGAAAAAGAGTCACACTTGAATAGGTCTTATCACCATTGTTGGAGGTGACTTACCCAGGGTCACAAAGCTAGCCATTGTTCCATCTGGGATGGGATTCCAGAGCTTGTGACTCACAGTCTCATATGATAAAGTGAATAGAACACTAGACTTGGAGTCAGAAAGACCTGAGTTGGAATTGCACCTCAGGGGGCAGCTAGGTGGCGCAGTAGATAGACCACCAGCCCTGCATTCAGGATTACCTGAGTTCAAATCTGGCCTCAGACACTTAACACTTACTAGCTGTGTGACCCTGGGCAAGTCACTTAACCCCAATTGCGCTGCCAAAAAAAAAAAGGAATTGTACCTCAGGCTCTTACTATCAGGGTTAGTTATTTAATTAATCTCTCTGGATCCTATTTTCCTCATCTGCAGAATGCATATAATAATATCACATGCCTTAAAAAAACATGAGGTCCAAATGAGATCACCTATGGAAAACACTTTGCCAATGTGAAAGTGCTACATCTATGGGGGCCATTATTGCTACTTACTCTGGGCTGAGTTGGACCTTTCCCATATAGCTGGCGGCTCCTAAATGATTATTTACTTAGCCAAATGGGGGACTTGGCAGCCCCCTCTCACCACCAAAGGGTTTCTATTCCCAAACCAGAGCCTGATAACTAACTCTGCAGAGAGATGACCGCAAACACCTTATTTATTCAACTATAAATTATACGCTTTTATGCTGTATAAACAAGTTTTGTAATGTATCTCTAAATCAATTGAAGGACAATATATAGCAACCAGTTCTTCAACTTTTCTTTCACAAACACTGTTCCAGTCAAAATAGACTAACTTCACTCCACTTCCTGCCTTCAAGTATTTGCATATGCCTTTCCTCGGGCCAGGAAAGTGCCTGTCATGCTTGAGGTCCAGTTCCTGGCACCTCAGGGCTTCTCTGATGGGCTGACTGTCCAGCATCCCACCTGCAATCCTGGCTCCCGGGGCCATCAGGGCTCACAACACTCACAAGTCCAGTGGGGGATCACTACTGGGCACTTGAAACTGAGAAGGCAAACAGAGCAAACAGAGACCCCAGGCCCATTTCTCAGAGCCAGGATAGAAGGGGTAGAGGAGCAGGGGAAGGTATTTTCCTCCTCCTGGCCTGTGGGTCAACTGTGTGATGTTCAGCCTCAGGGACCAGCAGCAAGAGAGCAGGAGTGCTAGTTTTAAAGCCACAGCCTGTTCTAGCTATGCAGTCAGCATTTTTTTTTAAAGATGAAGTGCCAGAGTGTCCTCTGACCCGGATGGGCTTACTTCCATCTGGGCCGGCATGAGACAATTCTTACCTCAGGCTGCCAACCTGATCTCCCAACTATGATGTGAAGAATGCCCAGTGTAAAGAGGAGCCTTCTACCTCTTGCTGCACTTGTCCCTTAAGGGGAGAGGAAGAAGAAAATCAGTGGGGAGGGGGACTCCCTTCTCCTGCTCTACCATTTCTTGCCTAGTTTACAGCCTTCGAAGGGAAGAGGAGTAATGAAACAGAGCCTCCCGTTGAACCTTCTGAATGTGTCCCTTCTATCTCATGCTGCACTCGGCTCCAGCCTCCTTTGGGAACAGGAGTAGTCCCTTTCTCCCAACAGTGAATATTCTCATCCTCGGTCATTCCCTACTTATCCTATCCCTTCTCCACCCCTGCAGTTCATTGTCCAAGCTCCATCCCCCACCACCTGATTCTTTATTCCCATCCCCCTCATCCCTCCAACCCCAAAGTTTCAACCAAACACTACCTACCCCTTTCACTGTGCCCTCTTAAATACTGTTCCATAGGCAACAAACTTCCCTTCATCCTAAATCTTTTCTTCCCTGACTCCTTCCGTCTTCCAGCTGTTACTGCAATAATCCCCCTGATGACACAGACTCTTCGCCCACCTTTCTGGCACTAGATGCACCTTCATTCATTGCCCTTGGCTTACTGGGCAAGGGAAGGGAATTGGAATCCTCCTTCTTCTCCATTGCCATTGTTTCTCCTACTATTCCTCTCCCTACCTCCATCACTCAGGAACTTCTCCTTTGAGGAGTCCTATCTGGCATCTAATCAAAATCCTGCTAACTGCGGTATACAGACTTCCAGATCACTCCCCTTCCTTCCCCAATGAGTTTGGTACCTGGCTTGTGATTTCTCTCTCCTTCACCTGCTCAAGTGATCCCATTGTTTCCTACCTCCTTCCCTGTCATCTCTACTCTATCACTTCAGTTCTATCTCTCCTGTCTCATTCCCTACCGCCTGCAAACATTCCCATGTCTTCCCCATCCTGAAAAAAACCTCTCCCTTGATCCTTCCATCCCTTGCTATTGTTCTATCTCTTCTGCCCTTTGTAGCTAAACTGGAAAAGGTGGTCTGTTAGGGATACCTACTTTCTCTCCTCTCACTCTCTTCCTAATCCTTTAATCCTTGTCTTCCAACCTTATCATTCACAGAAACTACAGTTACTGATGATCTCTTGTTGACAAATCCAATGGCCTTTTTTCAGTTCTCATTCTCTTCACCTTTGATACTATTGATCGCTGTCCTCCTTGATACTCTCTCCTGGATCTCCTCCTACTTATCTATCCTTTCTCTGTCTCTTTTGCTGGATCCTCATCTAAATCACACCCTCTGACCACAGGTGTCCCATAGAGGCCTGGCCTGGGCCCTCTTCTCTTCTCCTACTATACTGTTCATCTGGTCATATCATCAGCTCTTGTGGATTTCATTACTTAAGTTTTGGGGGTGGGGTGGGGCAATGAGGGTTTAGTGACTTGCCCAAGGTCACACAGCCAGTATGTGTCAAGTGTCTGAGGCCGGATTTGAACTCAGGTCCTCCTGAATCCAGGGCTGGTGCTCTATCCACTGCGCCACCTAGCTGCCCCCAATTTAATTACTTTATGCTGGTAATTCTTAAATCCAACTACTCTGCCCCATTCTCTCTACTGACCTCCAATCTCGTGTCTCCAACTGTTTTTCAGACATATCAAACTGGATGTCCAGTAGACATCTTAAACTCAATATGTCTAAAAACTGTCCCCAGGGGCAGCTAGGTGGCACAGTGGATAGAGCACCAGCCCTGGAGTCAGAAGGACCTGAGTTCAAATCCAGCCCTCATACCCGAGCTGCGGCCAAGGTCCTCGAATATGCCCCCTTCTCTCCTTTGACATGGCTCCTACTCTGGTGCAGGCTTGTCCCGTCACACCTGGATTATCACAATAGCTTCCTGGTGGGTCTGCCTGCCTCAAGTCTCTCACCCTTCCAATCTCTCTTCTGTTCACTCACTAAAGGGATTTTCCTAAGGTGGAGGTCTGATCATGTCACACACACACACACACACACACACACACCCTCCCCCCAGTAAACTCCAGTGGCCCTAGGAGCAAATACAAATGCTCTGGTTTGCATTGAAAGCCCTTCTACCTCTCCAGTCTCCTTACACCTTACTCCTTGACACATAATCTTTGATCCAGTGATGCTGGCCTCCTAGCAGTCCCATGAACAAGACCCTTCCTCCCCCAGTTCTGGGCACTGTCTCTGGCTGTCCCCTATGCCTGAGAATGCTCTCACTCCTCCACCCTCACTTCCCCATTAAAGTCCCACGTTGTTTAGGAAGCCTTCCTCATCCCCTCTTCATTCTGGTGCCTTCCCTCTGTTAATTATCTTTTATTTATCCTGAACAGAGCTTGTTTCACATATGTGCTTGCTTCTTGTCTTCCCTGTTAGAGTGTGAGCTCCTTGAGGATTTTTGTTGTTCAGTCCTTTTAAGTCACATCTGACTCTTCCTGACCCATTTGGGGTTTTCTTGGCAGAGATCCTAGAGCAGTTTGCCATTTCCTTCTCCAGATCATTTTACAGATGAGAAAACTGAGGCAGAGTGAAGTGACTTGCTTAGGGTCACCCAGCTAGTAAGTGTCTGAGGCTAGATTTGAACTCAGGAAGAGGAGTTTTCCTGATTCCAGACCCTGTGCTCTATGCACTATAGTGTCCCCTGGCTGCCCCAACCTCAAGGGTAGGGCCTACCTTTTACTTTTCTTTTTATCCTTAGCTCTTAGCATAGTACTTGGCATGTACCTAATGAATGTTTATTGACTGACTGAATGAGCTATGGAGGAGTAACCTCCCTTTACCAAGGCAAGTCAGCACCTTCTCTGTACTCTCATAGACTTGGAGCATTTCCCCAGGGCAGTGAGAAGTTAAAAAGATGACCAAGATCACATAGTATGTATCAGAAGTGGAAACAGAACCCAAGTCATTCTGACTGAAGGAGGCTCTCTACCTACTATGTGCCATGGCCCAGCACATAGTAGGTGCCTTAATAGATGTGTGCTGAGTTGAATCACATAAAATTATTTTCATAGATCTTAGAGCAAGAAAGGAATAAAGGGGGGCAGCTAGGTGGCACAGTGGATAGAGCACTGGCCCTGGAGTCATGAGGACCTGAGTTCAAATGCAGCCTCAGACACTTGACACTTACTAGCTGTGTGACCCTGGGCAAGTCACTTAACCCCAATTGCCTCACCAAAAATAAAACAAACAAAAGAAAACAAACAAACAAAAAATCATTGAAGAAAGGAATAAAAAGAACATAAATCCTTAGAGACAAGGAAACTGGGGCCTGGTGGGTGATGTGTCCAGGTCACTAAGGTGATGGAGCCCAGATTGGAACCCAGTTCCTCGGACTCCAAATGCAGCCTTCTTCAGACTGTGAACTTCTTGAAGGCGGGAACTATTTTTCTTTCTTTGTATCCCTTCCACTTGGCACAGTACCTAGAACACAGTAGGAGCTTAATAAATGCTCATCGACTCGTTCTCACAGTGCTAGAAATAATAATGTGATGATTTGCTCATTCACAAAGCTTTTATCTACCTTCTTTTTGCTATATCCAGTAAGAAAGGAAAGGAACACCAATAGGGTGATGTCATAACTTTTTTGGGGAAAAACCCCCCAACAACTGATACTAGCAGGGTTAAGGGCATTCTGGGCTGGAAGGCCAGGCAGTTGGTTGGTTTGTTGTGAATCATGAACAGCAGGGGGCAGCAGAGGCCTTCAGAAAAAGCTAGTGAATGCCCTTGCCTTCCTCTGAGATCAAAGAAAGCAGGGGGTGAGAGGGGCTTGGAGACTCAGGGTAGCTAGAAGAACCGGGTACCAGTGATTTGAAGAAACCAATCAGGGCAGGTGGGGGGGGGATGGGGCGGAAGTCCAAGGTTCTGGCAGGGGATCCAAAGATAAAGCAGGTAGATGGACAGGAGTAGGAAATAGAGGACCACATGAAGTTGATGAAACCATTATTGAGATCCGTATCTTTTCCATAACAGCAGAGAGACTAGAGAGGAGGGCAAAGGGGACCACGGGTGCTCCAGCCAGGGCAGGGTCAGAAGCCTATCTATGGGAAAAGAGCAAGAGGAGGCAAGGACAGGGATCAAGAGATCAGGAGCTAATTTCTACTGGAGATTCACTCGTGGGACACCTTCTGTTTTCAATGGGACCTCAGCAAGAGGCTGCTGATTTCTCTTTTTTTTTTTTTTTCAGGGCAATGGGGGTTAAGTGACTTGCCCAGAGTCACACAGCTAGTAAGTGTCAAGTGTCTGAGGCCGGATTTGAACTCAGGTACTCCTGAATCCAGGGCAGGTGCTTTATCCACTGGGCCGCCTAGCTGCCTGACACATAGTAAGTGCTTAATAGATGCTTATTGATTTGACTTGATTCACTCAACAACTAAAGTCTTAGCAAGTGTCAGATAGAAAGTCTACTCCCATCCCCCCCACCCCCCACCCCCCCAAAAAAAAGTGAGCTAAGAGAGCTAGCAACAGGAATGACAGAAGCTAGAGAATCTTACTTCCAGGAAGTATGAAGAGCAATAGTAATTTTTACAATGATTCCAAAAAAGTCTAATGTTTAGGTTCCTGCTGGGAATAAGTAATAGTTATGTAACCCTGGTTTCAAGCTAAGCCTGAGGTATTTGGCATGCTGTCTGTGTGACTTTGATTGGCAGAGAGAATGCTGAGCAAAAAGTGATGTGTAAGGGAGGTGAGGGATGAATTTAATTGATCAAATTGATCGTGAGGTATCCCAAAGAATTACAAGACTCAGTGACTCAGTTTCCTAAGTTTAATTAAAAAACTGTGAGGCCACAGGGAGAATCACCCAAAGGAGGAAGGTATCTCAAATAGGAAGAGGAAAAATGGTTATATTTATAGTGAGAAAAGTAGGTTACTTCCTCATTATCTTAATTTCCTCCTTAGGGAAGTTCATATCCTATTCTGGACTTCCTGGAGTTCTAAGCCCTCCTCCAAGGTAGGTACCTTTTCCCCTAGAGGTGTATTTTGGAGGTTTAAACATCATAAGGTGAACCTAAGGACACATTTGGTCTTTCTGAGCATGTTCATAAAGACATGTTTAAACTTGTCAGACCCCAAGAGTCTCTCTGTTTAGGATATGGCTTTAAGATCTGGTTTCTGGGAGCAGTTTCTGTTTCCTGTCATCCAGGAATATTAATGGCTATTAATGGTTAATGGTCCCTGGTTACTGTCCCTAAGCTTCTGTTGATAGTGTTGGTTGGTAGGGACTCGAGCCCTCTTAGTTCCTGTATTATTGATAAAAACTCAAACCTTAGTTTCTCTGTTACCTCTCCTAGCTACTATTGATCAAGTCTTAGGTTATCTGTTAAACCCTATTAGCTTCCTTCATCATAAGGACTGGAGTTGGTGTAAGAACTTTGGACTAGAGAGACATTTTTCTTCAAGTGGACTTGTATCCAGACATTCTTTTACACTCTAGATATGTTGGGGGGGGTGAGAGAGAGAGAGAGAGAGAGAGAGAGAGAGAGAGAGAGAGAGAGACAGAGACAGAGACAGAGACAGAGACAGAGAGAGAGACAGAGAGATTATGGGAACTGCAAACATGTAAGAGAAGCTGGCTTTTCAATATGTCCCTGACTTGCAGCTTGCCTCTCTAAGAGATCTTGGGGACTCTCCCTTTAAGTGAGGTCTGGACCTCTTCTTGGTTGAGTTCATTCTCATCAAAAAAGCTCTATTCACCCTTTGTATTTTCTGGCATATTCTAATCCATATATCTTCTCTAATTTCTATTTGCTTGGATAGATGAGTTTACTCACTATTTACTATGTAATGGTTTTGTGTGTGTATGTTTTACTAGCTGTTTGGTGGGAAGGTGCCAAGGTGACAGGTATAAGTTTGGGGCAACCCTCCCTCTTTAGAGTCTATGATGAGGAAAATGTTTTTAATTGAATCTATTGTAACCACAGAACATCACTATGTAGTGTGTCAAATAGACATCATTCTAATCCAGAGCTCCCTTCAAGGCTGCAGGGGAGGGAGTCCCCAGCCTGATGGTGCTCCCAAAGAGATAGCCTCCCTCTTCCCCTTCAGCTATTGTGTTGGCCCTCCTCTTTGACTCAAGGGTGGTCCAGACCTGGGGTCATCAGTATGAAAATAAGCTGGGAAAATAGGGATGGCTGTTCTGGAGTAGAGCAAATGGATGGAAGCCCCAGAGAAATAAATTTAGGCTTGATCTAAACAATTCCCAAGAGTTGGAGTGGTCCACAAGGAAGGATTGGCTGCCTCAGAGGTAGTGAGTACTACCTTATGGGAGTTCTGGCAAAATCTGGATGACCAGTCATTAGAAATGTGGCATGGGGCGCAGGCACAGGCTGGACTCGATGGTCTCTAAGTTTCCCTCCAAGTCAAAGATTCTGTCATTCTTTTCTGGATCTTTCATTTCCCATCATGCCATGACTCGATGAAGCCTCAAGGAGGCAACACAACATGGTGGGGTAGGGAAGAGAGAACCCTCAGCAGCGACTTCTCTACTGGCTTCCCTGTCATTACTCTTGCCCACCTTATGGAATGATTTGTTGAAAGAATGGATAAAGTATGGAGCAGCAGAATGAGTCCTTGATTTCCAGACAGAAATGTCAGATTCGAATTCTGGCTTAGCCACTGAGTTTCTGTGTTACCTCGGACAAGTCACTTAACATCTTTGGGCCTCAGTTTCCTTAGCTATAAAATGATGGGGGTGGGCTAGACATCCTTTAAGGTTCCTTCTAACTTAAAAGCTATGACCCTGTAATACTCTAAGTGCCTCAAGTAAACACAGACTAGTAAACATTTGGAGCTGGGTAAAAGGTATGAGAGCATTTCTATAGAGAACAGAGCTAGACTTCCCGAAGAAGAAGGAATGATGGATGATATGCCTAGCACCAAGTACCATCAGGTGAGAGGTCACCCAATAATGACCAGAGGAAAGAGAGAGAAGTAATAGAGTTAGGTGATTCTCTGCTGAGCAGTCCTGGGGCAGCTAGTTTCAGAACTGTGGGGCTGATGTGAAAAATAGATGCAGTCACGGGACTATGTCTAACTAAAAGACTCTCTAGACTTGTCAGACCATTCTCCAGTCCTAGTGATTCATGTGAGGACAAATCAAGCCATCCAACCAAAAGGGATCTAGAAAGTATTGCTAGAGATTATAACTCCCTTAGATAAGAAATTGGAGCCCTTGGGGGGCACAGGTGGTGTTTTCACCACTGGTGATGATTGAAGGCAGGGGGTTTGGAAGAGAAAGGCAGACTTGGGAAATGAACAGCTGGTTCAGAAGATGGGGTCTAAGAATGGGATTTGGAATTCTGGGTCATGGACTTTAAACGTAAGAATGATGGGCCCTTGGCCAAGGATGGAGTAAACCTAACAAATTCATAATTGTCTGCAGTCTTGGTAAAGCAAAGCCAACAGGAAGACTTTAGACTGAAAGTGGAGAACAGAGCAAACTACCTACATATATCTGCCAAGTCAGACACCACAGAGAGTAACAGATAAAAAAGGGAAGAATATCTGTAAAGAATCTAATAACTCACCAAAGACAACACACAAGAAGAGAACCAGAAATTTGAAACAAAACATGGTCTCAGATGACTACACACAGGAGCAGAAAGTATTGGCAATGAAAAAGGGAAACTGAAGAATCTTGCTTTTTTTACTTGACTTTTAGCTCCTTAAAGTGGGGCACTGTTTCAAGGCTGCACTATGCCAAGCTTTAGAAGGTCCCAGGTGGTATGATTTAAGGAGGAGCAGGTTCTTCACTCACCTGGCTTGTTCCCTGGTCCATAGATGACCCCAGAACAACTTGCTAATCAACCAGCTTTGGGTGTTGTGGTTGTTAGCTCCGATGAGTCTGTGCCCCTCCCCGACCTGGGCCACTGCTACTCAATCCTACTTCCTGGTTCTCGGCAGGGGTAAAATATCCAAGTTCTGCCTCAGCACCAGGATAGACCCCTGTAGTCTCCCCTCTGCCAAGGGCTCAGCCCTCTCACCAGACTGTGAGCTTAGTTCCAGAATAAAACAAATAACCAACAACTTTTACTATTCATCTTGTTACCATAGAGCATTAGTATTATGGAATTAAAGGAAGAAAGTCTCTTAGTAGAACGTTCTTCTACCTAGAGTGATCTGACAGGAAGAACATTGAGCTAGGAGGCCAAAACTGAAGAATCTAATGCAAGGGGGCAAGTTTGACCTCATCGTTGTCTCTGAAACTTGGTGGGGGTAAAGACTCTTGCCTGGAATAAAGCTATGGAAGGGAACACCTTTTTCAAAAGCAACATAATAGAAAAGCACTGGAGAAGAGAGGAAGTAACCTTGTACACGATGTAATGAAATCCAGGGACAAGAGAGGGGAAACATGGTAGAGGGAATTTGGGTGAAGATCAGCAGAAACAGAAGGAGAAAACAATATTGTCATCAGAAGAACCTAAAAGTCCACCAGAGCAGAAAGAAGAAATAGATGAAATGTTTGGAAAACAAATCACAAGTTGGCTAAGAGTAATAGGGGACTTCAATTATTTACTTATATTTATTTATTATTTTAATTATTGGGACTTTAAACTCTCCACCCAAAGCAACTCATAATGCATTAGTTTTTCCTACAGATAATTTCACACTTCAAAGGGTGAAGAAAGCAAGGGGGACTGGGATTCTGGGTCACATTCTCACCAAGGAGAAATGTTTGTAAAAGTAAAAATGATGAGATACTTGTGGGGCCATGACTATTGCATCTGAAAACTTGATGTGTCTTTCTTCAAGGTCTTTTACATGAAGGACAGTTTTTTTCTCAGTTTTTCTTAGAAGTCTTAATTTCTCCTTAAGCTGCTTTCTGTGTGTTTCTCACAGATGTCCTTTTTCTTTCCTCCTTTCAATAAACAAAATGTCTACATGGGAAAAGGGCAATATCTTATGGCATTAAAAAAATGGATATAGATGTAATTTATTGTATGTAAACATAAGATATTGCATATATGTTATAATATTTTATATATTATGTTTTGTCATGCCCCTTTTAAATATGATTTATTTTTCTTCCAATTACATACTAAAACAACTTCAAACTTTTTTAGGTTTTGAGTTCTAAATTCAATTCCTCCCTCCCTCCTTCCCCTCCCTCTTCCCTGAGATGGTAAATAATCAGATACAGGTTATACATGTGTAATTATGTAAAATATTTCCATATTAGACATTTTGTACAAGAAAACTCAAATAAAAGAAAAAGAATAAAATAGCATGCTTCAGTCTGTGTTCAATCAATATCAGTTCTTTCTTTGGAGCTGGATAGTATGCTTTATCATTAGTCTTTTGGGATTGTCTTAGATCATTGTATTACTCAGAATAGCTGAATCATTCACAGTTCTTAATTGAACAATATTGCTGTTACTGTGTACAACATTTTCCTGGTTCTGTTCACTTCACTATGCATCAGTTCATATAAGTCTTTCCAGGTTTTTTTCTGAAATCATCCTGCTTATCCTTTCTTATAGCACAATAATATTCCATCATAATTATATACTACAGCTTGTTTAGCCATTCCTCAATTGATGGACATCACTTTGGTTTCCAATTCTTAGCCACCACAAAGAGAGTTGCTATAAATATTTTTGTACAAATATGTTCTTTTTCCTTTTTTGGGATGTATTTGAAATATAGACCTAGCAGTGGTATTGCTGGATCAAAAGGTACACACAGCATACTTCCAAATTGCTCTTTAGAATGGTTGGATCAGTTCACAACTCCACCAACAGTGCATTAGTGTCCCAGTTTTCCCACATCCTCTCCAACATGCAACATTTTCTTTATTTTGTCATATTTTATGCTAGGTTTTAAAAAATCAGATTCCATAACATACACACTCAATTGGGTGAAGTAATCTATCTAACCCTGCAGGAAAATAGGAGAAGGGGATAAAGAGAGAGGGGCAAAAGAAGGGAGGGAAGACAGAAGCAAATCCCTTTTGAAGAGGGATAGGGTGAAAGAAGATAGATAATAGAGTAAATATCATGGGGAAGGGAATAGGATGGAGGGAAACAGTTAACAATAGTAATCATGAAAAAGAGAAAATGGGGAAAATTGTACAAAAAAATATTTATAGCAACTCTTGGTGGTGGCTAAGATTTGGGAATCAAGGGAATTTCCATCAATTGAGGAATGAATGAAGAAGCAGTGGTATATGATTGTAGTGGAATGGTATTGTGCTATAGGAAATGACAAACAGGACAATCCCAGAAAAACCTGGAAAGACTCACATGAACTGATGTATAGTGAAGTGAGCAGAACTGGGAGGACATTGTGCACAGTGACAGCAGTATTGTTTGATGAGCAATTGTGAATGACTTTACTTTCAGCACTACAATGATCCAAGACAATCCCAAGAGACTAATGATGAAGCATACTATCCACTCCCATAGAAAGAACTGATAAAAACAGCACTTGTGGATTGAACATATATAACCTATATCAGATTGGTTGATGTCTTGTGGATGGGGGGAGGAAAAGGAGGGAGAAAAAATTTGGAACTCTAAATTTTATGAAAATGAATGTTGAAAACTATCCTTACATGTAACTAGAAAAAATAAAATGTTTGTTGCATTGAAAAAAAAAATCAGATTCCAAAGGGGCAGCTAGGTGGCACAGTGGATGAAGCACCAGCCCTGGATTCAAGAGGACCTGAGTTCAAAGCTGGCCTCAGACACTTGACACTTACTGGCTGTGTGACCCTGGGCAAGTCACTTGGCCCTCATTACCCCGCCAAAAAAAAAAAAATCAGATTCCAAAAAATGAGGTAGATTAGGCTAGGTTTTTAAAAATCAGATTAAAAAATAAGGTAGGATCCATTGGACTAAAATGCTATGAAAGAAGCCAGCCCAAGAAGAATGGAAAACTTTCAAGAATGGAAGTTCTAAGACACTCAAGAAAAAAAATTCCAGTGAGGAAGAAGAGGGGCAGTTGTATGCAGAATCAGCAAACCACAAACTTGGAGAGTTGAAAGGGACCTCAGGGTCCATCTACTTCAGCTCATATGCAGATGGGATCTCCATAAAGCAGACACAATAAAACGCATGTATATTTTGCTTATAGACTTCCTATATATATATTTAAAAAAAATTTTTTTTCCCAGAGCAACGAAGGTTAAGTGACTTGCCCAGGGTCACACAGCTAGTAAGTGTCAAGTGTTTGAAGTCGAATTTGAACTCAGGTACTCCTGAATCCAGGGCCCGTGCTTTACCCACTGCACCACCTAGCTGCCCCTGTAATTATAGACTTCCAAAGACAGGAAACCTACCATCTCTCAAAAACAAAAACAAAACAAATCAAGGTAGTATATTCTAATTTTAGACCCCTCTAATTGTAAGGAAAAAAAAACCTCTTTCTTTTTCCAACTTCAAATCTAAATTTATTTCCATACAATTCTGTCCATTGCTGCTCTTTCTGCCCCCCCCCCCCGCAGTGGCAAACTTTATTTTATTTTAGTTTGGTTTTGGTTTTGGTCTTGGTGAGGCAATTGGGGTTAAATGACTTGCCCAGAGTCACACAGCTAGTAAGTGTCAAGTGTCTGAGGCTGAATTTAAACTCAGGTCCTCCTGCTCTATCCACTGTACCACCTAGCTGCCCCACTTTATTTTATTTTAAAATTTATTTAGAATTTATTTTTTCCTTGATTACATATAAAAACAATTTTTAACATCCATTTAAAAAACTTTGTGCTCCAAATTCTCTTCCTTCCTCCCCTCCTTAAGAAGGCAAGCTGTTCAATATAAGTTATACATGTGTAGTTATGCAAAACATTTCCATATTAGTCAGGTTATAAAAGAAAAGACAAAAACACTAAAAAAAAAAAGAAACCAAAAAAGTATGCTTCAATCTGTATTCAGACATTTCTTTCTCTAGAGATGGATTGCATTTTTCATCATAAGTCCTTCAGAGCTGTATTCCTGAGAATAGCAAAGTCATTCACAGCTTATCATTTTACACTATTGCTGTTACTTTGTATACAGTACATTTCACTTGTGGCAAACTTTAGAAGTCTAGTCCCTCTTCCCTATGACAACCTTCATATACTGGAAAACAACCAACATGTCCCCCCTAAATCTTCTCTTCTCCAAGCTAAACATCTCTGGTTCCATCAACTGGTCCTCATGTGACAAGAACTCAATATCCTTCACCATCCTGGTTGCTGTTTTCTGGACACTGTCCAGCTTATCAGCATCCTTCTTCATTTGTGGTGCCAAGAACTGGACGTGATACTACAGTGGAGGTCTGAAGAAGGGCAGACTACAATGGGACTATCATGTCACTGCTCCTATGTGACACATGTGTGTATCAGCTCTGCTCAAGTGTAGTTATAAATATATAGCCATGGGGGCAGCTAGGTGGCGCAGTAGATAAAGCACCAGCCCTGGATTCAGGAGTACCTGAGTTCAAATCTGGCCTCAGACACTTGACACTAGCTGTGTGATCCTGGGCAAGTCACTTAACCCCCATTGCCCCGCCAAAAAAAATACATAAATAAATAAATAAATAAATAAATAAATATATAGCCACAGTACCAGGTCAGGCCAGAGAAGGAAACACAAATAAGGAAGATGACTTACTCCTTATTCCCAACGAGTACATGGGACTAACAAGTCTTCCAAACCTCTGCTAACCTTCTTCCAAAGGCCACCCCAGGGTATGCCAGTGAACCTGACATCCAGGACACAACAACAAGCAGTTAGGCTTGTGGTCTGGGGCAGACAGAAGAAAGCCTGAGGTTCATTTCAGTTTGGTCCTTGGGAGTTTAACTATAAAGCCTAAAAGATAAGTGGCTCCTACCTATGTCCCCTAGGTGGTCTCCTTGACCGCCAACCCAGGAGTCATGATTCAGCATGTGTATTCTATGAAATATAAAACTTCTTTGAAGATATCCTCTTCATTCTTTTTTGTTTGTTTGGGGTTTTTTGGCGGGGTAATGAGGGTTAAGTGACTTGCCCAGGTTCACACAGCTAGTAAGTGTCAAGTGTCTGAGGCTGGATTTGAATTCAAGTCCTCCAGTGCTCAGGTCCTCCTGAATCCAGGGCTGGTGCTTTATCCACTGCTCCACCTAGCTGCCCTATCCCCTTCATTCTTAGCATACACCAGTGGCATTTACAGTCATACACAGCAAAACAATGAAAAACAAAATCTTTATTCAAATGAACCAAAATTAACCACCACAAAAATCCATCATCATTGTACCATGAAAGACCCATGTGACAGGAGTAGAAAGCTCTAAGGGAAAATAATCTGTCTGGGAAGATGGAGAGGAGAGACGAGGGGAAGAGAGAGGAGACCTTCAGCTGCTTGCCTACACAGCCCAAGGGAAAAGTCTTGATGAGGATTCTGTAGTCTTAATATCCCAGAGCCAGGCTGCATACATCTCTCCTCTTCAGGTATGCTGTTCCCCAATGTATTGGCTTAAATCTCCATTCCAGTTCTTTCCACTGTTAGCCACCACTGACTGGTGCCCAAGTACCCTTTAACCTGGGGAAACTAGGTGACACAGCAGAGAGCTTGGAATGAGGAAGACTCATCTTCACGAGTTCAAATCTGGCCTCAGACACTTGTTAGCTGTGTGACCCTGAGCAAGTCACAACTCAGTTTCCTCATCTATAAAATGAGCTGGAGATGGAAATGGCCAACCATTTATTTTTTTTTTGTGGGGCCATGGGGGTTAAGTGATTTGTCCAGGGTCACACAGCTAGTAAGTGTCAAGTGTCTGAGCCTGGATTTGAACTCAGGTCCTCCTGAATCCAGGGCCAGTGCTCTATCCACTGCACCACCTAGCTGCCCCCTAAATAGTTTTCTTTTTTTTTTTTTTTTTTTGGTGAGGCAATTGGGGTTAAGTGACTTGCCCAGGGTCACACAGCTAGTGTCAAGTGTCTAAGGCCAGAATTGAATTCAGGTCCTCCTGAATCCAGGGCTGGCCAACCACTTTTACTGAGAAAATCCCAAATGGGGTCACAGAGTTAGACACGATTGAACAACAATAACCCCTTTTAATCTGGAGAGTGTCTAGATCAAGGATTCTTTGGGGGGGGGCAGGGCAATGAGAGTTAACTGACTTGCCCAAGGTCACACAGCTAGTAAGTGTCAAGTGTCTGAGGCTAGATTTGAACTCAGGTCCTCTAGTGCTCAGGTCCTCCTGAATCCAGGGCCAGTGCTTTATCCGCTGTGCCACCTAGCTGCCCTAGATCAAGGATTCTTAACCTTTTTCTGTTATGAACCCCTTTGGTAATCCCTGTGAAGAAGCCCCTTCTCAGGAAAATGTTTTTAAATGTATAAAATTTAAAAAATGCATAATTCTGAAGGAATCCAATTACACAATTACCAAAATATTCACGGTCCTAAGGTTAAGGGCCCCTGGTTTAGAGGAGGGGGACCAGGATGATGAAAGGCTTTGAGATCCAATGAAGAACCTGAGAAGGTTAACCCTGGAGAAGAGAAGCCTTTGGGGAGGGGACATGACAGTGGCCTTCAGTTGCTGGAAGGATTGTTACGGGGAAAAGGCCTTGCCGTCCTTGGTTATTGCAGATACCACTAGGAGCAAGATGAAAAGAAAAAATTTTAGCTCGCTCTAAGGAAAGGGTCCCCATAAGTTCCACAATGTCCTGGGCTGCCCACTAGAAGTAGCTGTATAGAAATGGTATGGCCAGGTATCCCAGATGTGGTAGAGGAGAAATTTGTTCAGGCACATGTTGGACTAAGTTGCCTCTGAGGGTCCTTCCAACTATAAGGTTCTAGCATTCCTTCAGAAAGGAAGGAAAGTGACCTAGATTCCCAAAGACAGCACCAGCAAGAACCTGACAATATAATACAGAAGGATGGGGTGGACCCAAAGGAAGACAATTTGCTGATCAACCACAGCAGGGGGAGAGGCTGGAAGTGTCAGTAAAGGTCAAAGACTGTGATGATTCCTCCTCTTGGCCAAATGAATCAGGGAGCATGTCCCTCTGACCTACCTGGTACATAGTAGTTGCTCAATAAATACTCATTGGTTGGGTGATTGATAAGGAAAGGACAGATCATGGGAGAGGAATAAGGGATAGCAAAGGGATAAATTGTTTTTGTGAGGTTTTTTTGGGGGGGGGGTGTTGGGTGAGGCAATTGGGGTTAAGTGACTTGCCCGAGGTCACACAGCTAGTAAGTGTTAAGTGTCTGAGGCAGGCTTTGAACTCAGGTCCTCCTGACTCCCAGGCTGGTGCTCTATTCACTACGCCACCTAGCTGCCCCAACTTTTTTTTTAAAAACAAAAGTATTTTATTATTTTCCAGTTACATGTAGAGTTTTCAACATTTGTTTACATAAGATTTCCAATTTCAAATTTTTCTCCCTCCTTTTCTCCCCACCCCAGACAGCAAGTAATCTGATATAGGTTATATATACATAATAACATTAAATATATTTCTGCATTAGTCATGTTATAAGAGAAGAATCAGAGCAAAAAAACCCTCAAAACAGAAAAACAACAGCACCAAAAACCCAAAGAAATAGTATAGTCCAATCAGCATCCATATTTCACAGTTCCTTTTTTTTTTTTTTTCTGGATTTGGAGAGCCTTTTCCATCATGACCTTAGTAAACTTTAAGGGTTACTAGCCCCTTATAGCTGATTTTCTGACAGATCCCACAGGATAATCAAGGTGGGATATAACACACTAAATAACAGAGATAGGACCCAAAAATATTGTGATGGGCTACAACATTGGGGAGAATCTAATAAGATGAAATTCAATAAAGGATAAGATGCAAAGTCTTAAAAATGGGTTCAAAAATCAACTGCACAAGTTCAGGATAAGGGAAGGAGAGTAGTTTGTCTGAAGAGGCTCAGGGGGTTATAGTGGACTACAATATAAGTCAAATGTGAGATGTGGTAGCCAAAAACATTAGTAGAGTCAGGGGCTGAATGGAGAGGCTCATAGTCCAGGAATACAGATGCTGTGGTCGCTTTGTATTTTGTCTTAGTCAGACCTCAGCTGGTGCATTGTGTTTGGTTCTAAAGTGCCACAATTTTAAAAGGATGTGGATAGGGCAGCTAGACAGTGCAGTGGATAAAGCACCGGCCCTGGATTCAGGAGTACCTGAGTTCCAATCCAGCCTCAGACACTTGACACTTACTAGCTGTGTGACTGTGGGTGGGTCACTTAACCCCCATTGCCCTGCAAAAAAAAAAAAAAAAAAGAAAAAAAAGGACGTGGATAAACCAGAGTGTGACAAGAGGAGAGCAATCAGGACAGTGAAGGTCCTGGGATCTCTATCATATAAGATCATTTGAAGAAAGGGGGCATGTTTAGCCTGTTGAATTGAAGACCTTGGAGAAAGAGAAAATAGCTGTCTCCACGAGTAATTGAAGGGTTGACATATGGAAGAAGGGCTAGACTTGTTCCACTTAACCCGAGAGGGCAGAGTCAGGAACGAAGGGCAAGTAAATTGTTGTGATTGTTGCTCAGTCATTTCAGTCATGTCCGATTCTCCATGACCCCATTTGGGGTTTTCTGGGCAAAGATACTAGAGTGGTTTGCCGTTTCCTTCTCATTTTACAGATGAGGAAACTGAGGCAAACAAGGTTAAGTGACTTGCCCAGGGCCACACAGCTAGTAAGTGTCTGAGGCCAGATTTGAATTCAGGCCTTCCTGATTCCAGGCCCAGTGCTCTATCCACTGTGCCACCCAGCTGCTCTGTACCTAAGTTGCAAAGAGACACATTTAGGCTTAATGTCCATAAAAAAAACTCCCGTCAATCAAAGCTGCCTCAAGGTGAATGCCTTGAAAGTGACGGGTTCCACTTCACTGGAGGCTGTAAGCATATGACCTAATGGATGCTGGGGATGACAACTCTTCAAGTATCTTATAGTAGGAGTCAAACTAGATGGATGCTGAGCTCCCTCCCAACTCTGTGACCACATCATGAACTTCAGGAAGGCTCCTTTGAGCAGATTTTGACACATTTCTTTGAGGAAATTTTGGGGGGTGAGAGGGGTGCCCAAAACTACCCGATGACACTTTGAGAATCAGCCCCAAGGAGATGTCATTTTGCATTTCTCCTCATTACAAATTTCTTTGTAGCAAACACAGTTATCAGAGAATGGATTGTTGCTCTTTCTGAGATCTTGAGCTGTCATCTCATCAGCCCTAAAAGCTCCACTTCCAAAGCACATCATCAGTCATGCATGAAGAATGATGCTTCAAGAAAGCTGCGATTTTTGTCAGTTCAGCTCTTCCCTTCGCCAACACAGATCACCAACCCTCTGCTCCTTAGCAGACAGTTTAATGAGCAGTTGGGGCCCAAAATGTCCTTCCCTAGGTGGTAACCCGCTGTGGAGATGAGCCTCTCTGAATTTAGCTAAGCGGGCCTTGGATAGCAGACCCACACTCTGAGCCGGGATCTTCAGCATCTCTTCTGACAAGAAGGAATTCAAAGATGTTGTACGGGAGGATGAATAATAATGCTCACTCACAATCACATAGCCCTTCACAATTATACCTCCCCCCAGTCCTTCTACTGTGGCCACCCTTGGCACTTCTGGGTCTGTGGTGCTCAAAGTGTAATTGTTTACCTCATTCCAGAGCTTACAAGCCCCCATTTCCTTCAGAGCTAACCCCTACCCCTACCCCACCCCCGCCAAGCTCAAAGCTGACACCACAGCAAAGCAAAGGGATGCTTCCTTAGAATACAAGGTAGGATTATAGATCTAGAGCTTGAATGCCAGTTAGTCCACCCCCCTCCTTTTACAGACAAGGGAACTGAGGCTGAGAAAGGTGGAGGAGCCCAGGGTGACCCAGGTAGTAGGCACTGGAGAAAGGATTTGACCTCAAGTCCTCAGGCTCCAGAGCCAATGTGGTGAGCACTCTTGCTCTCTGTTTCCCCAAACTGTCACCTCTCTACTTATGCCTCCCTGAAGAAAGTGTGGTCTCCGTTGGTGAATAACCAATGGCGGGATTATCCTGCCACTTCTGCAGTGGGGCAAGAGCAGCAGAATGTTGGGTTAGCTTCTACAGCTGCATAAACAAGGGAACTGGAAAAGGGGGTGAAGAATGTTATTGTTTTCCAACAGAGCAGCCAGGCAGAATGTCAGGGACTCATCCTCACCTGCCATTTCTTCCCCCTCTCCTCTCGTTCACCTCTAGCTCTTTCACCCCCATTTCTTAGTCTGAATCTCATCCCACATAAGCTTCCTATCCTCCTTCCAAACTAGATGTGCCAAAAGCTGCGGAGCTAGTGCGTGAAATGTAGTTTCCAAGAGGAATATGGGGTGGGTGTGCTCAGTTCCATCTCTTGCAAAATTTACAAAAACCTGTGAGCTAGGTAGCGCAAGCATTGCTATCCCCATTTCACAGAATGTGAAACTAAGACTCAGAAAATTTACGCTAGTAAGTGGCAAAGCCCAGATTCAAACTCAGACCTTTCACCTCCAAGTCCAGTGATCCGTCTACTGCATTGCACTCATCAACATCTCCATCCTTTTATTCTTTAACAGATTCTTGCTTCATAGCACCAAAAACAAGGTTCCAGTGGTGACCAAGGTTCAAGCTATGCAGAACACTCTGTTATAAAGATAGTTACAAAAACTACAGAAGTGAACAGGACCAAATCCTGAATCAAGCAGAATCAAACATGAATCCAGAAGATTGCTTATAATAATGGATGTGCTATCAAACTGAATATAGTGTGACTTGATTTATTTTCTAGTCACTTTTAAAGGTTAGATATTAAGTCAACAAAAGTTTTATGAATACTTATTAAAGTATCCATTCTGTACCCCTTTTGTATCCAGCCAAGTCAAGAAGCTTAAGGCCTAACATAATTGTAACTACAAAAGTATAAGGCGAAATCAAAGTTTTCTATATGCCAGAATATAGCTCATAACCTAAAGTGTATTTTTTTTTCCTGGCTGATATAATCAATAATGACATGAATATGGGCCAGGAGGAGGGAGGGCAATCACTTTATCTTCCTCAATTAGTTTTTGATCTTGTTCAGATTCATTTGTATGCCGATCTGTGGAAAATCTGTTAAGTGAGATTATATAGCACCAGCCTCAGCATAGTGCTTGTGGGGTTTTGGGGTCAGTACTTAAAATGGGTTTGAGGGGGAGCTTCATTATAGATTAAACAGGAGTTACAAGGAATTTTCTAACCTTAAGTTCAATAACTGCCTGGGACAATAGACTGAATCAATACCAGACACAGATAGTCAAAAGAATAGACATAATCTTAGAGTGGGGGGCACTCTGGCTAGTTTTTATTGGATTGCCCTTAGCTAGTTGTGAGCTTTGAAGCTGTGGACTGAAAGACCTCAGCCTGCAAAAGCCAATTGCATAACATCACCAGAAGATACAACCAGCTTTTTAGTGTTGAAGTTGTGTTGCCCTGGTTATATATGTGACCTGGCCCTGGTCATGGAGGTTCCTATTGAGTCTTATGCATATTCCCTAGCTACACTTGCTACCTATGTGTATGCCCTTCTACTACCTGATCATCTATGTTCTCTGTATGTGTACATGGTGTGGTAATGAACCCTTTATAGAGTGTACCCCATGTGTGCACAGGAATCATACTTTTGAATTACTTTATTTATTATATTGTTTGATTATATGTTTTTTGTTTTGAACTAACGTGTCCACTGGCTGGCCGATAGAAAGCAAACATCAAAAGCTTTGGTTTTGCAAGATTGCTTTTCCACAAAATGCCTCCAACATTGGGTGGGGACTCACACAAACAGGGCAACCCTAGGTGCCACTGAGGTAAGGAGACATTGGCTTTTTTGTTGTTTTTTTCCCATAGAAATACTGTCACATACACAGTATATTCTTCACCTTAGTCACCTTGCTCAAGACATTCCTGGAACCCCTCTTGGAATGATCTTCATCCAAGTTACCAACTAACAGTTTCCTTACTTTAAACAAGGGCCTCTTACTTAGCCATTTTTGTGTCCTGGATCCCATGCTACTGTCCTGGTCCCCTTTGGGCCTCTCCTCAGATTGTTTTAAATGAATAAAAGCTGTAGGATTTCAAAGGAAATCAATTATATTGAAATGCAGTTTTTCTTAAGTTCATGGAGCTAAGGTTAAGAAGCCCTGCTGGGTTCTCAGTACTCACTGGACTCTCTTCCTTGGTCCCGTACTTCTTTTTTTTTTTTTTCTCTTTCCTTCACTCCCTTTGTTCTTTTGGGCTCTACCTCCCTTCTCTCTCTAACTTGTTGCAGAGTGCTGGTGTCAATAACCCAGAGACCCCCAGAGAGGAGTGTGTATGTGTGTGTGTTGCTGGGAAAGTGCAGAAAGCTTTATACACACTCAGTCCATCAGGAAGCAACTGACTTTTGTGTTTGTCCATCTCCTGCCATAAAGGCTCTAAATGAGTGTAATTGACTGAATGTCATAAATGGGAATCACAGGAAGTGAAGGACTTTTCAGTGTTCAGAAATAGATAGGAATGGGGAGGTGGCTTTTGTTCATAATGTCCCTTCCTGCCAGTCTATTTAATTTCTTTGAAAAAGAAATTGCTTTAGAAACATTTCTTGGGAGTGACTACTTAGAGACGAGTAAGAGCAGAAGGTGGCTGCTGATACACTATTGGCTTAAACCTGGAAACTTTTTGCCAGGTAGTTAACTTTTCTGTGCCTAGATTTCCTCATCTGTTAATGAGGTGACTACAACAGATCAGAGACCTCGAAACCTTTGTGATCACATTCTCCTACCAGTAAGAAACTTTTCAGCATGCATCCCTAATATAAGCTATATTGATTTATCAATCATAGACCTATCACTGTACACTAATATATTGAGAATATTATAAAACATAGACAAAACAGACATTAAAAGGATGAGATGAAGATCAAATAAATGACATATTAAAGGCATTTCATTTAATAATTCAAAAAACCCTTTCCCTTTCACTAAAGTACTACTATTATAAACATTTTTGGTGAGAACAATACAATTGAATATGCTTCATGATTTTTTAAAAATCCCTGTATATGTCCTAGGGAAGAGGGAGGACTTGTAAATAATTGTTATTAGTATTGCACATGTAGGCTCTGGAGGTTAATTATCCTAACCCACACTGGGACTGGTAAGTACAATGTTTAGAGCAAGGTTACAGCTCATTTCAGAGTTCTAGCACTATCCTGGAGGGGTTAGATGGTCATTCTACTATTATAATTGACGTGTCCCCCATCCCATATGCTCCTCCCCCATTATCACCACCAATTAATGTTCACTCAACATCATTTAATTATAGATTAGTGCCTCAATTCCATTTTGACTAGTTGGTATCTTCTTGACATCAGTGATAACCAATTAACATCAACTAGCTTTTACAAAGGGGTATTTTCTGAAAAGATGTAGCAAGCACCTGAGCCCAGGGAACATTTTCCCCTTTATACCTTGGCCCCTGGGCTGTGGGGGTTGCTATAAAACATACCTCACATCAAGTTCCCTTTTGGGTGTCACATAACAGATGGTCAAACTGCTCCCTTGCCTGAAGTTCCCAGTGTCTCACCAGGTAGATTCAAAGCTAGACTAGGGCCAAGGAGGTTGCTCCTTAGCTCTTTGCTGATTCCAACTGCTGGCAAACTTTGGCAGGGATTCCAGTTCCTCTACCTCTGGTAGCTTTCTTTTTTTGGCAGGGCAATTAAGGTTAAGTGACTTGCCCAGAGTCATACAGCTAGTAAGTGTGAAGTGTCTGAGGTCGGATTTGAACTCAAGTCCTCCTGAATCTAGGGCCGGTGCTTTATCCACTGCACTACCTAGCTGCCCCGCTCTGGTAGCTTTCTAACCTTGCAGAGCTCAAGAGGCTACAGCCTAGATCTGACTCTTGCCCTCATTCACTGAAGAGCAGAAAAGAATGAACCATAGGACAGATGGCAAAGCAGCAATGTCATGTATCCATGGCTCAATGGTGACCCAGGTAGGAAATAAGGCAGCTGGCAACAGGACCAGTGACCTCAAGCCTGTTCTTGTTCACTCAGAAGCTTTCAGAGAAGTTACTTTCCTCTCTCCAAGACTTTTGTAACCTCACTCTGTTCTGGCTCAGCAGCCAATTAAAAGGCTTTTCTTCACCACACAGTAAGCCGACAGGAAGCAATCACAAAATGCCAGGGAACACTCCAAAGTAGGGGGCAGGGTCCCTCTAGTCTTTGTCCTGACATTTTTGGATCAGGATTTCAAATCTCTAGGTGGGATCTTGGGAGGCAGAGCCAAGATGGTGGAGAGAAGCCAGCAAGTTGCCCGAGCTTTCCTGCGGTTCCCTCAAAAAGAACATTAAATCAAACCTCTAAATGGATTTCAAAACTACAGAACCTACAAAAGACTGAGAGACACGATCATCCAACTTGAGATAATTTAGAAGACTTCAGGAAAGGTCGGTCTAATTCGGGCAAAAGGGGAGCACAGCTCAGCACGGTACAGAGCAACACGGAGGGGGACTGGGCAAGTCAGCAGGAGGCTCATGGCCACAGGGGAGTGACTGAGGCCCCTTGATCATGGCTCAGCAAGCTGGTGGTGCAGTGAGTCATTTGTGAGATCCACCAGCACCATCTGAGAGGGCAGGCTGCCAGTTGGAGGACCACCCATGGGACAGGCGCGACTGGACCATGTTATCCTGGCTCCTGGAGCAAGCACAGGGAGCAAGCCCAGGGCAGTGAGGAATCCACAAGCCACAGAGGCCTCAGAGTAGAAAGCCAGTGACACAACCTCTATCCCCTAGCACAAGAAGCTTGAAATAGTGACCCTTGTGCCCCGGGAGAAAACCTGAACTTTAAAAGAGTATGGAATCATTTATTTGTCAGATTTATGGGCAGAGGAAGAATTTAGGAACAATCAGGGATGAAGATGGAGTAAAACAAAATATAAAATACATCATTTTGATTATTTAAAATTAAAAAGTTTTTGCACAAACAAAACTAATATAAGAAACAGAAAACTGGGAATTTTTGAAACAAATATTTCTGAGTCAAATTTATAAAAATACAAGTCATTCCCCAATTGATAAATGGTCAAAGGATATGAACAGGCAGTTTTCAGACAAAGAAATCAAAGCTATCTATAATCATATGAAAAAAATGCTTTAAATCACTATTGACCAGAGAAATGCAAATTAAAACAACTCTGAGGTATCACCACACACCTATCAGATTGGAAAATATAACAAAAAAAGGATAATATTGTATTTTGGATGGGATGTGGGAAAGCTGGGATGTTAATCCACTGTTGGTGGAGTTGTAAAAAGATTCAACCATTCTGGAGAGCAATTTGGAACTAAGTCCAAAGGGATATAGAACTGTGCATACCCTTTGATCCAGCAATACCATTGCTAGGTTTATATCCTAAAGACAACGCCCAAAAGAGAAAAAGACCTTTGAAAATAAATATTTATAACAGCTCTTTTTGTGGTGCCTAAGAATTGGAAATCAAAGGAATGCCCATCAATTGAGGAATGGCTAAACAAGCTGTGGTATATGATGGTGATGGAATTTTATCGTTCTATAAGAAATGACAAGCAGAATGATTTCAGAACAGCCTGGAAAGACTTGTATCCTCTGATGTACAGTGAAGAAAGAAGAACCAAGGGAACATTGATGAAGAACTATGAGATTTAACTATTCTTTTTTTTTATTTAAATTTTTTATTTTTACAATCCACAAGTGTTCTTTTTATCAGTTCTTTCTATAGGGGTGCATAGTAAGCTTCCTCATTAGTTCCTTGGGATTGTCTTGGATCATTGCACTGCTGAGAGTAGTTAAGTCATTCACAATTGCTCATTGAACAATACTGCTGTCACTATACACCATGTCCTCCCAGCTCTGCTCACTTCACTATACATCGATGTTCATTTCCAGGTTTTTCTGGGATCATACTGCTTGTCATTTCCTGTAGCACAAGACCATTCCACTACAATAACATAGCACAGCTTTTTCCATCATTCCTCAGTTGATGGACATTCCCCTGATTCCCAACTCTTAGCCTCCACCAAGAGTTGCTATAAATATTTTTTGTACAATTTTTCCCCTTTTCTCTTTTTCATGATTACTATTGTTAACTGTTTCCTTTCCATCCTATTCCCTTCC